>NC_053155.1:66209716-66527216 GCF_016835505.1 Polypterus senegalus
ATTGTAAATTGGCCCTAGTGTGTGCTTGGTGTGTGTGTCCTGCGGTGGGTTGGCACCCTGCCCGGGATTGGTTCCTGCCTTGTGCCCTGTATTGGCTGGGATTGGCTCCAGCAGACCCCCGTGACCCTGTGTTCGGATTCAGCGGGTTGGAAAATGGATGGATGGATGTAAATGAACACTGAATCTGTATAAGACATCTCAAAAGATTTTACCATTTTATAAAGTGCTCCACTGTAATTTACTTCAAATAATATAAGTTATTGATATGTTTTATTTAATCTTGTATTCAATTTGATTTGATGCGATGTACGTAAGGTTTACTGTGAAGGAATAAATACTATTCTTTTTTGGACCATAAAATAAGATTATTACTTGGTATGAAGTTAAATCGATCTATTGATAATTTCAACTCACTACCACGGCTTCATTTCAAAGTTATTACTCCAGTTCAGCCAATGAAAAGCAACAAAAGAGATGCTAGTGGCCTTTGGATTAAAAATATTTTTTATTTGTGTTTTCAGTGTGCACTTACTGTACTGTCAAAGGCCAAGAATGGGGAAAGAGGGAGGTTGACTTAGGTAACAAGAACTGTGACTTTACATGCTGTCACCAACTGTGAACCCCTCAGTGGTTTACATTCACCCGGAATGCTGTTCAGCTAGTTTTTTTGTTTTCCTATTCATCATTAATTAGTCCATTTATATTTATAGCATTAATAGGACAGAATTTATTTTATTAATGAGATTCATTCTGTTTTACTATGAGTTTATTAATATACATGTTATATGGTTTTATTATTAACTGTGTATTACTGCTGCAAGTTCGCGTACATTATCTGAGCCTGCACTCAGGGATAAGTACTTTGCTACTGTGAGTAATTTATTGACATAATATACTATCAATTAGGAATAAATAAGATTTACATATACAAAAACAAAAAGAGAATGCTTAAAAATCCTGCACAACGCATCAATATGGCAGGTGCAGCCTGGTCTCCTGCATGCCATGGGTTAAAATTAATTGGAGAACCACATACAGAGCAGGAACCTTCAAGTAATGAAATGTCTTTGGTTGTCGGAGGTACCCTTAGTGATGGATGGGTAGAGGGTGGGGGAATAATGTAAGGTAGTAGGGAAATAAAACAGGGACCAGTGATCATTTCTAGTGTCAGTGGTAGAACAATAGTAACATACTAGGCAAAGGTTATATTGGTACATTGTTTTCATAGAGCCACTTCAACACTACACAGGCTGAGGATATTTAATTATTAATTGCAAAAACAAACAAAAAAAAAAATCACATGAATGAGTGATGAAAATAAATCGTCTTTGTACAATGCTATTAAACCCAACAATGCAGTGATTTCCACTTTCTCTACAGGAGAATGAATGGTATTATTGTCTATAATGAAAGTTTACATTTCAAAATTGTGTCTCCATAATTGAGATGAGCATTAGGAAATCATTTCCTACTAACTTGGAATAAAGAAAGGCAACTATTTAGGGCCTACAATTTAATACATTAAACTGAAGGTATGTTTGTTCAGTATGCAAACACAGTTGAACCTCTCTTTGCCAAATTTTGCACAGATTTCCCATTTGTACAGAATAAGAAAGCTATGTTTTTTTTCTTAATTTTTCCCTCTTAGGAAACTTTACTGAGTGATTGCACCTTGTTAAGGAAGTGCCTCCAGAGGCATTTTTGGAACTTGGCACTGGTATGCAAAAGAGCTCCCTCAATGGGTTTAAGTCAGTATAAGTTTGCATTCAGACCAAAATGTTTGCCCCTAGGGAATGTATTCAGTGATCTCATCTGCACTTTATTTCACTTTGGGCATTGCCAGTACTGCTAGTGTACAATAAAACTCATTGGGATTAACTACACAAGTATGGTGACGTGTATTAATTACTAGCTATAAAAGTTACCTTTCTTTTTTCACTAGGTAACCACTAATCATTTAGCTAGTTTCTCTTTTTTATTAGCTTGATAACAGAAAACAATGAATCTATTTGAACGTCTTTAGCCTAAAACCTATGTAAAACATTTTGTTTATATAGAATTGGTATCAACACAATTATAGCACAAATATATCAAAATCAGATGTTAGCGACACAATGTAATTAATCACAAGTTTTGGTAGTAATACAGAACTACTAAATCTCTCATATATACCAACAGTCAAGGATAGTAAGAACCATAGTGCTGCTGTTTTACAGTAAGGAGATTGTGGGTTCACTTCCTGGGACCTCCCTGCATGAAGAGTGCTTTGAGTAGTGAGAATATCACTATATAAATGTAAAGAATTATTATTATTATGCTAAAATATAAAAACATCCTGACAGAGGGGGGAAGTTTCCAACAGTACTGCAAAATTGCTTAAATCATTTTTTGTTATGACTCTCTTCATCTATTAATTGTCTATTTTGAAAATATTTTGGTACAGCTTTCTACTAAATTATATGGCATTTTAAAAAATTATCTACAGAGTGTTTCTTTTTTGGAAAGGACTTGCAGATTTCCAGCATAGTTAAGTCAAACGATAGTTAAACCTGATGCTACGTATAATGAAAGAAAATCCAACAATTAATGTTTAAATAATCCCAATTTCATTTAACTTTTATGCACATTTAACTGAATGTACTGTTGTCTTAGAAAATGTAATTAATTTTGACTTTACATTTATTATAGGTAAAAACAGTTAAGGAACACTATAATTGCAATATAAACTTACTAAAACATCAAGCAGATCAAAAGCAACTTACATTTGCTTTGTATCTTTAGAAAAGAGACCTTTAGCGCGAATGTGATCTTCATATTTCTGAATTTGGAGCATTTTTTCATAAGTATCCTAAAAAAATAAAACATAAAACCCAATACTTAATTGTGACTAAGACACTTCTACAAAAGCAATATCACAACAAATCTGTAAGATAATTTAAAAAAAAAAAAAAATCAGTAACTGTAAATGATTAAGTGTAAAGTTAATTGGTTTGCTCTCAGACAAAATCCAGCTCACACAATATGGTGAAACATCATTATGCTTATGGATATAGAGGGCCTTTATGAGTGTGGACAAATTCAATCTATACACACAGACCTCTACAGGCTAGACACAGGAACCTTGACTGTCATTAGGTGGACCCGTTTGTCAGGCCCTATGTTGGTGCAGTGGGTCCTGGGTTCCTCCTGGTGCACAACATTAACCCGGCCTCATGTGGCTAGAGTATGCAGGCAGTTCCTGGAGGATGAAGGAACTGATATCATTGACTGGCCCCCGTGCTTGCCGGACCTAAATCCAATAGAACACTTTGGGGACATTATGTTTTGGTCCATCCAACACCACCAGGTTGCACCTCAGACTGTCCAGGAGCTCAGTGATGCCCTGGTCCAGATCTGGTAGGAGATCCTCCAGGACACCATTCATCTTCTCATTAGGAGCATGCCCCATTGTCAGGCATGCATAATAGCACGTGGGGACGATACAAACTATTGAGAATGATTCTGAGTTGCTGCAAAGAAATTTCGGCAAAATGGACTAGCCTCCCACATCATTTTTCATTTTGATTTTCGGGGTGTCTTTGAATTCTGCCCTCTGTAGGTTGATAATTTTCATTTCCATCAAACAATGTGGCATCCTTTTGTTCCTAACACATTAACCAGTCCATATCAGCATAAATATCCACCATGGTTTTTTTCCCCATTGAGAGCTGATGTGTCAGACAGTGTGGTGTAGTAGTTAAGGATCTGGACCTAAAACTTCAAACCCTGAGATCATGAGTTCAACTCCTGCTACTGAAAGTGTGATCATGAGAATGTCACTTTCCTGTACTCCATATGGAAAAAAAAACTAAAAAGTAACCAACTATATAAAAAAATCCTTCAGAGCTCTTAACCATAGGGAAAGATATGATGTAGACAGAAAACATTTAATGCTTCTTCAAACGATTTACTTCTTACTTAGACCAGAGTCGAGTGCAATGTTTAGTAAAATTCCCATTACTGCAATATGAGCTTGGTCAGGTTCATGAACACCACAACCCTTGCCCATGAGTAAGAACCAAAGGTAACTCAACTTCTATACTTAAGGCTGTTGTCCTCCCCCATTCAGCACAGAGTGAAAAGACTACAGCATTACTTTTGAAGGTGTCTGGCAAGTAATTAATAATAAAAAAAAAGAAGTACCTCTTCATAGTTTTTACTGTTTAAGACAATAATTTATAAGTGAACACTTAATATTCATATAGAAAAAAGGTTAGGTAAACCACAAATTTATGGAATCATGTATAAACATTCCTCCAACCACATACAGTGAAACCTCTGTTCACGACCATAATTCTTTCCAAAACTCTGGTCGTAAACCGAGTTGGTTGTGAACCGAAGCAATTTCCCCCATAGGATTGTATGTAAATACAATTAATCCGTTCCAGACTGTATGAACTGTATGTAAATATATTTTTTTTAAAGATTTTTAAGCACAAATATAGTTAATTAAACGAGATTATCACAATCTAATAGTAAACTAAATGTAAAAACATTGCATAACACCAAGAAAACCTTGACCAACAGAGAAAACTAACATTGCAAGAGTTTGCGCTATAGCCTTATGACCCGATCGCTGTAAACACTTATTTTTAATGAGTTTTAAGCACGGGGGGGAAAAAAAAGGAATATTTGAACAAATCCGAACTTTATTTAAAAACCAACCACAAGAAACCAAGAAAGTAACATTGCAGGAGTTCATGCTAATAGCCTTACAACCCGATTGCTGTACAGTAAACACTTTTTTTAAAATGAGTTTTAAGCACAGGGAAAAAAAGGAACATTTGAAAAATCTGTAATTTAATAAACCACCAAGAAAAGTATCATTGCAGCAAATCACGCTACGAACCACTCCTTGTAAACACTTTTTTCTTTAATGAGCTTTAAGCACAGGGAAAAAAACATTTTGAAAAAAGAGAAAAGTAACATTGCAACAATTAATGCTCCGAACGGAAAAATTAACTTTTGAAAAATCTGTAATACAAAAACCATAAACCACCAAGAACCTTGCATGAGTCGAGTTCTGGCATGAAGTGGGGAGGAACTGGGTGGAGAGGAGGTTACAGTTTTGAGGGAGAGTCCGGCTCGGCGATGGAGGGATGTTTTCCTTCAGGTTTTTTCTTTGTTGTGATTTCTTGGGTTTCTGGTGTTTTTAGCTGTTTAGCTGGTGGATCAGTGTGATCAGTTTTTCACGAATTCTTTCGCAGCTTCAGCATCGGAACTAGCAACCTCTCCATGCCTTACCACACTATGAATGCCACTTCTCTTGCGAATCTTTTCAAACCATCCTCTACTGGCTTTAAATTCCTCACTTTCGGCGCTCGTAGAAGGATAGTTTTGCAGCAAATTGCCATGAATCTTTCTGGCTTTCTCGCATAACATCGCCTCACTTACGCTATCCCCTGCAAGTTGCTTCTCATTCAGCCACACTAGCAACAGTTTTTCCACCTCTTCCAGCACTCGAGGCCTCTGCCTGGTAAACGCTGTAACTCCTTTTGCAACATCAGCTGCTTTAATAGATTATTTCTGCTTTAGAATAGTCGAAATCGTAGATTTTGACTTCTTGTACTCGGCGGCAAGATCAGTAACATGAACGCCACGCTCAAACTTTTGAATAATTTCTTTCTTTACTTCAATTTCAATTTTCTTCTCACCAGTCTTCACTTGCTTAGAAGCCATGGTTAACTGCAAAAGCACATGAAATACTGTAGAGCACAAAGAGATCATAGGTAAAGCACACACGTCTGACTGAGAACAATGAACAGGGAGCGGCTCAACACGTGCTTAAATACAGTAATCAGCACGTACGAACTGGAAGGAAAATGGAACAGAGCACAAAGAGTTCACAGCGAAAGCACGCACGCATGTCTGACCGAGAACAATGTAACACGTGCAGAAATCATCGGCAGTCACAAACCGAAAGGGAAACTGGCTTGTTTGTATACCGAGTGTGAGGTCGTGAACCGAGGCAAAAGTTTGGTGAACTTTTTGGTCATAAACCAAGTTGTACATGTACCAAGATGTTCGTGAACCGAGGTTCCATTGTATATGCCGGGGTTTACAGCAATAAACAAACAAAACTAAAGTGCAAAAAAAAAACCAAAAAAACTGAGTAATCAAAAATTAGTACTTACTGGGAGGAAGTATACAAATTTAGACAGCAGGAAATGTTGAATTAAGAAAGTGCAGTAGGAGTTTTGGTTAGGTTCACGTCTGTAAGGTCCTCACATTTATCAGAAAAACTGCGCTCAGTGCTGACCATTGAAGCTGAAGGAAAATGTTGCATTAGAGTGATACTGCTTAATTTATTGACAGCTCTTCAAATCTTTTTTAACCCAATTAAGGATATACTTTGCAACAGTGTTTTAACCTAAAAATCCAGAAACTTAGTTTTCAATTTACTGTTTACAAACAACATCATTTGGGGCATGCAGCTGGGCAGCCTCCTTATTTCCTTATTTGAATTAACGTGTGATGCAACTCCATAGAATGCCTTAGCGCACTTTTTTATATTGCTTTTCTCTACCATTACTTTAATGTTTCAGTTTAATTATACTGAAGCCATATACAAGAGTCTGGATTTGAATCCCAATCCCAGTCTGAGACGGCACATTTTCACTGTGTCTATGTGCAATTCTTGCCATGTATTTTAGTATGTTTTTACATTTTGAAAATATTTATGTTAGGTTAATTGGTGACTTTAAATTTGCCTGGAATGTGGATCTGTCCGTGAGCATGTCCAGTGATTTACTACTGGACATTTTACTGTTGATTCTTGATTTAAACCTGATACTGTCAAAAATGGTCCTAACTCCCCAGAATCCTGATATGGACTAAATGGGTTTGAAAATTGATGCAAATACATAGATCTTCTACTATTTAAAGAACTACTGTGACATTTAAGGAACTGAGAGACTACCACGTTAGTAATTATGAAAATAACCTTGCTTCCCTTTCAAACAAACTAGTGAGTTGGCTATGGCTCCTTCTTCACCCAAGAATCTTGGTGGTCTGCAATCACTGAGGTAGTTATGACTTCAGTCATACTAAAATATTCCAGAACAGAATATTACATCAATACTGAATTACTGACGCTGAAACAAACAAGGATTCTCCATCTTGACACAAATTTTAAACATAATGCATCAAATATACTACAGAAGAAGCCACTTCATATTTTTTAAAGTCCAGATGTCAAACTAATAGAAGTATTGCAGAAGGACCTAAAGTAGGGATTAACACATGACAGAGGGCAAATATAAAGCAATGAGCTCCTAAAGAAGTCAGTGAGACTGTATTCATTATTCATGTTATCCTCTTTAGATATTGGGAACACAGAAAAAACTTTTTCAGATTAAAAAAAAAAGAAAAAAAGAACTGATGTATGTTTATCAGCCCTGATAAAAAAGGGATAAATACATAAAGTTGACATTGTTCAAATTAGGACAGTAAAGCATCCCACAGATAAAAGTTTTTTCCAGAGAATTAGTTCAAAGTTTAAATTGTGATGGAGGTGTTTCTTTGTGGTTCAACAGCTTATAACTGAATTTGAGTGGGTTTTGTATCGGGATGCTGACTATTCCAATTGAGGTGCTGTGTCATACATGTTTGTGCACGTTCTCCAATAAAAAGCCATTAAGGGCATTGTACTTTCATGGGTTAAAGTCTTATTCTAATCACAGCAATTAGCCATATAACATACTGTAGAGCATGAGTTGCTTAATCACATGTCCTTGGGTTAATCTTTTCAGGATCCAAGACCTTTAGAAAACATAACACCTGGTATTTCAACAGTAACAATGTTTTTAATTTCATACTGGACGTACTCTACCAGTTCAGAGTTTGGGGAATCAATGCCTGTTAGGTTAGTAAAAGGTACAAAACTAGAACCAACTAACAGGATTCCAAGTCCACTGCAGGCACCTGAAAACACTGCACTTACATTACACCAATTAAGAGGTTCTGATCAACCTAAAACACATTTGGGATGTAAAAGAAATATCACTGTACCAGAAGAAAAATCCATGCAGACAAGAAGGGAAATATGTAAACACCACACAGGTCAAGCTTAAGCAAGCATTCAAACTAAATACTTTGAAGAATGTGAGGGGGCATCACTAAGTGTTGTGCTATACTATGGCATCAATTTATTATTAAATAGCTATGTTACCTGCCGAAGGCAGGCAATTAAATAAACATATGTTTAAAAAAAAAAAAAAAAAGATTTTTTTGATATTTCTTGCCCTACATGCACTCTCATCACTTCTCTCATCCTTTTCTTTATTGTCCTTTTGTGTCTTAACCTCTCTTTTGCCTGGCATATGCAGTCTGTATCATGTTCTTGTAAAGCCCCCTCCTTAGACTCTGTCATTTCAAGGTGACTTGCTCACCAACTGTTCAGTTTTTGACTACTACCAATGGTTGATTGGGCACCCATTACCCACTGTGAAAACATCTTTCATATTTTAGCAAAAACTTCCCATCTTCAATAGGAAAAGTTGGGTTGAGTCTCATTAATATTTAGTGACCCAGTGTTGCTCTGTACACTATTCGCTTTATTGTCACTCAAATGCTCAATTTTAACTCATTTTTTGCATAAAAAAATCACAATTAGGAAATTAACTTTGCACTCCTAACATATCATGTCATTATCCCAGCCAGTGGGCCACCAAGGCCAAAATTTTCAATCAGACCAAAGTCAAACCGACTAATTTAGACTGCTTGGAGGGACCAGATACACACACACGAATAGAGCAACATTTTATTATATAGTAGATACAGATTAAGTTCTACTGCAGTACTTAAAGGGTTAGTGTTATCAACATTTTAGCTGTATTAATTCTTACCAAATGAGATAAAAGTGGTCGGTATAACTCAACCCTTATACTGTTACCACTAGCTATTAAGACAACTAACTATGGACCATGTACAGTGGTCTAACAAGGACAAAAACTGGTATGTTGCAAAGAACAATGTTAAACCAGGTGGCAAACAAAGTGTTGTGTTACAGTTACCTTTTGCATTTGATCTGTCAGTAAATATACAATATACCAGATATAATTTCAAGTTCTTGCTCTGGTTTTTACAGTAAAAAATAAAGTGTGTTTACTTAAAAATATTTTTTGGACTAACAACCCCTTTTTTCATTATTTTTTCTTCAACTCCGCCATGCAGAGCGGACTTGACAGGCTTGTCTAAATTGGCATCAGGCCTATGAGCTTAGAGTGCCCATCAACTATGCCTTTCATGTATTGCATTTAGTCAACCTTACAAATGAATGCTTGTCACGTTGTAAATCATGAACCCCAGAGTGAGAATTCATTTCCCTGTCAATTATTTTGCAGATGTTTGCTTTAATTCCTTCTTGATAGTGCATTTAATCCTTGAACAGTTGTTGAAAAGCAAACATCAAGCAAAAACCAATTTTCCATGAACAGTAAAGAAAAAAAAAGTGGTTTGCTTAACATTATGCTTCCAAAAAAAAAAATCAGTTTAAAGTTGAAAATAAAATCTTAGTAGAGGCATTTTATTATCCTTGATAAAAGAATGGCAAACACATTCAATGATATTATATCTGTCAATGTTATTATATAATGTTTGATTCAATAAGAGTTGAAAGCAGAAATTAGTTTGGTAACACAAAAGAAAAACAATACTGTATTAAACATAACATTAATATGTTTTGTATTGGATTTTGTGTTGTATTGTGAACTTGTAAATTCTATGGAAATGTCATTGCATAATTGTAATGTAATTGTAATTGCAGAACAGCAGCTTATAAACAAGTTGTTTGCATTAAACGTAAGCAAAATAGTAAACCAAGAACAGTACTGAGCAAAAGTCTTGAGCGCTTTAGATAGTTCACAGAAGCATTTGTCTTAGACAGCTATTTTTATGTCTTCTAGACTTGTGTGTCAATAGAAAAGACTGTATTTTAGAGTTCCAAACATTCCCTTTTGTAAAAAGTAAAACAATACAATTAGATATTTGAATGTCATTAAAGAAATAAACCAACATAGTAAGTAGATCACTTCCCAGCCTGGAAAAAAAAAAAAAAATTAGATCCTTGTAGGCATATAGCCCAGTGCTTAATTAAGCACATATAACAAGTAGGTACTAATGATCAATGACATAATGTATAGACTGAACCAAAGTGATTGACTGAAACAGAAACAGCTGTGTAGAGGGAATAAAAGTGGACTAGAGACAACCATACTAAAAAGTTGTCATTACATTAGGTTTAGCAGTTTAAACTGCAAATCCTATACCATGGCAAAAGAGAATATAGACCTTGTATCATCAAGGTCTTTCCCCAAGTATAAATATCACAGCAGAGAGGTGTTTCCAGATGTGCTATCAAAGCTCTTCTGCAGAAACATAAATAAACAGACTAGGTTAAGGAGCACAAACGGAGTGTTTGGTCAAGGCAAGTAAGCGCAGCAAATGAGAAATACACCAAGTTTACTTTCTTTTGAAACCAGAAGATGGCCAAAACTGCTATCAGCACATAACTGGCAGACACCACTGGGAACCAGGAAAATCTTTTTACAATTTTTACAGTTTTATCAGTAGTCGTCTTTGTGGAGGAGTTGTGATAAAAATGTCATTTCTCCGAGGTGTAAATAAAGCTAAACTACTCACTTCTGTATGAAAATACAAGTACTAGGATGAACAAAATGGCAGCAGGTGCTCTGGAATGATATGTCAAAATTTGAGATTTTTGACTTTAACAGAAGGCAGTTTGTCTGCTGAGGTACTGGAGAATAGCACTTGAACGAATGCCTCAAGGCAACAGTGAAGCACTGAGGGTTCTCTGCAGGTTGGGGGCTGCATTACTGCAAACAGGGTTGGTAATTTGATTATGATTGATGGCCCATACACTGCTCAGAAGTACAGTGGGTACGGAAAGTATTCAGACCCCCTTCAATTTTTCACTCTGTTATATTGCAGCCATTTGCTAAAATCATTTAAATTAATCTTTTTTTCTCATTAATGTACACACAGCACCTCATATTGACAGACAAAAAAAAAGAATTTTTGAAATTGTTGCAGATTTATTAAAAAAGAAAAACTGAAATATCACATGGTCCTAAGTATTCAGACCCTTTGCTCAGTTATTAGTAGAAGCACCCTTTTGAGCTAATACAGCCATGAGTCTTCTTGGGAAAGATGCAACACGTTTTTCACACCTGGATTTGGGGATCCTCTGCCATTCCTCCTTGCAGATCCTCTCCAGTTCTGTCAGGTTGGATGGTAAACGTTGGTGGACAGCCATTTTTAGGTCCCTCCAGAGATGCTCAATTGGGTTTAAGTCAGGGCTCTTGCTGGGCCATAAAAGAACAGTCACAGAGTTGTTGTGAAGCCACTCCGTTATTTTAGCTGTGTGCTTAAGGTCATCATCTTGCTTGGAAGGTAAACCTTTGGCCCAGTCTGAGGTCCTTAGCACTCTGGAGAAGGTTTTTGTCCAGGATATCCCTGTACTTTGTTGCATTCATCTTTCCCTCGATTGCAACCAGTCGTCCTGTCCCTGCAGCTGAAAAACACCCCCACAGCATGATGCTGCCACCGCCATGCTTCACTGTGGGGACTGTATTGGACAAGTGATGAGCAATACCTGGTTGTCTCCACACATACCACTTAGAATTAAAGCCAAAAAGTTCTATCTTGGTCTCATCAGACCAGAGAATCTTATTTCAGGTGTCTTTTAGCAAACTCCATGCAGGTTGTCATGTGTCTTGCACTGAGGAGAGGCTTCCGACAAGCCACTCTGCCATAAAGTCCTGACTGGTGGAGGGCTGCAGTGATGGTTGACTTTCTACAACTTTCTCCCATCTCCTGACTGCATCTCTGGAGCTCAGCCAAAGTGATCTTTGGGTTCTTCTTTACCTCTCCCACCAAGGCTCTTCTCCCCCGGTAGCTCAGCTTGGCCAGACGGCCAGCTCTAGTAAGGGTTCTGGTCGTCCCAAACGTCTTCCATTTAAGGATTATGGAGGCCACTGGGCTCTTGGGAACCTTAAGTGCTGCAGAAATTTTTTTGTAACCTTGGCCAGATCTGTGCCTTACCACAATTCTGTCTCTGAGCTCTTCAGGCAGTTCCTTTGACCTCATGATTCTCATTTGCTCTGACATGCATTGTGAGCTGCAAGGTCTTATATAGACAGGTGTGTGGCTTTCCTAACCAAGTCCAATCAGTATAATCAAACACAGCTGGACTCAAATGAAGGTGATCTCAAGGATGATCAGAAGAAATGGAAAGCACCTGAGTTAAATATATGAGTGTCACAGCAAAGGGTCTGAATACTTAGGACCATGTGATATTTCAGTTTTTCTTTTTAATAAATCTGCAATAATTTCAAAAATTCTTTTATGTGTCTGACAATATGGGGTGCTGTGTGTACATTAATGAGGAAAAAAAATTAATTTAAATGATTTTAGCAAATGGCTGCAATATAGCAAAGAGTGAAAAATTGAAGGGGGTCTGGATACTTTCCGTACCCACTGTATAGGCCATCATGCAGTACCTTCAAGGAGGCATCTGATTGGTCTCAGCTTCATTCTGTAGCATGACAATGACCCAAATACGCAGCCAAAATCATAAAAATGATCTGCAGTGAAAAGAGGAACAGGGGATCTAGCAATAGATAGTATGGTCCCCACAGGGTCCACATTCCAACATCACTGTGTCAGTCTGAGTACACAAACAGAAAGAAGCAAGGTAACCAATGTTTGCAGTGCAAAACAAATACTGATTTAATGTACGTTTTTCTGCTTACTGCACTTTCTAGGAAATGTATTGATTAATAAAAACTATTCATGGCGTTACTTTTGAAAGCACTAACACTTTACAGCATTTTTCCTCAAGCATGTAAGACTTTTGCACAGAATTGCATATTAGTAAGGTTTAGGCATGCAAATTAATTAAGAATCTGATTACAGTAAAATTGATGATATACCATAATGTGGTACTTAAAACTGTCTGCCATGCAGTACTTTTTAAAAAATGTATGTGATTTTATATTAGCATACGCAAGTATGAATATCACTGTAGACTGTACACATGACAATAATGACACTATAAATCCAAAAACCTATATTGTTTTTGTGGTCTGGTTGGAAGTAATATATATTACCTGAAACTGCAAGACATTTAGTATACTATGTTCATCACAGATTGCAATTTAGTATGGATTTCATTAATTAGTGTTTAAACTATGAGTTCAAGATGAAGTCCAAGTCTATTGTCAAATGTATATAGTAAAATGAAATTCTAACTTGTATGCCTCCTCAGAACACTTACAAAAAGACAATACCAATGGCACAATCCAAAACAAAAACAATACATGTTAAATGCACTACTAAACTTAAGACAGTGAGCAGAATGAATATGGAGGAATATTTCGGACAAAATTAAATAAATAAATAATTTGTAAATAAATAAAAGTACTGTGAAATGTGAGCATAAATAAATAAATGTGTCATGAAATGAGAGCCTAAATAAATAAATATGTCATGAAATGAGAGCATAAATAAATAAATGTGTCACTAAATATGTTTTTTGTTGCTTATTTATTTATTTCAATTTGTCCGTAACATTCCTGCAAACCGTCATGAAATACAACTCGTCAAAGTTGAGAGGGTGGGCTCTAACACGCCCTTTAGTTACTGATTGGTGAATCGAAGCACAAGAATTACAAAAATGCTTACTACTGCCGATGAAATTGATTTTGCCGAAGATATTACGTATTTCTGAGAGAGAATTGAAGATTTATCGGAAGAAATTACAATGTTGGCGGCCCTTTTAAACTCCAATGTAGATTAAACTATTTTTAAAACTATCGAAGAACAGGTGGAACGGACTCTACTACACTCCAGTTCAGGTGACACAGTTCCCTGCTCTGGACGTCCATCCTTTGACATTCCAGCTGATTCAATAGAACACCTTCTGTTATGTGGTTTAAAAGTACGACAGATTGTAGATCTATATTGTTGTATCGGAGAAGACGATCACAAGGCGAATGAGCCAGTTTGATATACGGTAAGCTGCAACGGCTGTATTATTTTAGGTACTTTAAAATGGAATGCCCAAAGCAACTCCATCTAATATTTTGAACTGAGTATTTGACCTTTGTTTTACGAGTATAAATTCAAGTGCATATTCGCAGCTACTTTTTCAAGCAACTTTGCCACTGATCAGAGCTGTAGAGTATTCTATTGACTCTGCTGGAATGTCAAAGGATGGACTGGAGTGTAGTAGAGTCCGTTCCACCTGTTCTTCGATAATTTCAAAAATAGTTTTATCTATATCGGAGTCTAAAAGGGCCGCCAACATTGTAATTTCTTGTGATAAATCTTCAATTCTCCCTCTGAAATACATAATATCTTCAGCAGAATCCATTTCATCGGCAGTAGTACGCATTTTTATAATCAATTTTTGTGCTTCGATTCACCAATCAGTAACTAGAGGACGTGTTAAAGCCCACCCTCTCAACTTTGATGAGTGAAAGTGACAGTTTTATTTCAAATCATATTTCATGACAGTTTGCAGGAATGTTACGGACAAAACAAAACAAATAAATAAATAAATAAATAAGCAACAAAAAACATATTTCGTGACACATTTATTTATTTATGCTCACATTTCACAGTACTTTTATTTATTTATGAATTATTTATTTATTTAATTTTGTCCATTTTATTCCTCCATAAATGAAAACCTATCCTTATTTTAAAGCGGGTGTTGACAAAAGTCACATCCAGAACTAGAAACCTAAATGTGCAGGAAAAAAAAAATCTAGAGTGTGTTTTTTAACTTTATCCACTAGATGTCAGCAAAGACACAAATATAAACTGAATCAAATACCAGCAGTCTCTTTCCTTTAAAAAAAAAAAAAAAAACAACACTCTTCATGTTTTGTTTATTGTTGACAACACAGATTCTGCAAAGTCAGAGGAGGATTTTGAGCTGTCAGAAGAAGGTGACAATAAGAATGCTGCTGAAAAACAGCATCAGCAGTACAACATGTATTGCAAATAGTGTGACTTAATGCATGCAGCTGGTTGCTTTGAGCAACTTTAAAGTACTGTTGCATTTTTAAAACTATGCTTCTTGCATCAGTTTTGTTTTGTGCAAGGTAGTAAACTCTTAAATGAAACAAATCAATTTTAGTAGACTTCAGTTGCAACTGGCAATATCTCAATAGCTGTTTTGCTCTAAATCATGGACTTACTACCACAACACAAATTACACCATAAACCTGGATATGCATGTTATTTTCCTCTCTAATGCTTTAACTGATCTCATTGTTTAATTAGCTTGACATTTTTCCTCTTATTCTATATGTACAAAAAACAAGTAGGCTGAAATTTACATTTATAAGAAATTGATAAATATTTGTCTTTTTCCATGAGCTCAACACTTTGTTTTCCTATTGTATCAACTTTTTTTTGTGAAATTTTCGCCCTTGTTTTGTAATAATGACAATTAATAATGAGTCAGTGTAGAAACCAGGTCACTGACACTGAATCCTGAAAAGCTGCAACTAATTAATAATAATACATTTTATTGATATATTGCTCCTTTCCCTGTCATACCTACAAGTTGCTCATTTCTAAATAACAGCTTATAATGACCACAATGTCTGGAAAACAGAATGACAATCACCTTGATGAAAATTTTAAAAACCAAGGTAAACAAAAAAACTCCCCAAAAGTTAAAGTATGTATCACCTGCATAAAGTTAGTCATGCTACAATCAATATTAATAGATAAAGATTGTGTGAGCAGAAGTGAAAAACAAAATGGTTATATTTATGGAAAATGACTGCAAAAAAAAAAAAAAACAGCAAAAAACTTTCAATGTAGTTTCATTACCATTCCAGTATTTTAACAATTATGTATCATGTTATCTGCTTATCGGCACTACTAATTCTATATCCAATTTTTTGGTCATCGTGACATTAAAAATTAAGTGTACTTCTTTCCCCCATTGTTTTTGAAACCATAAAGCTGTACAATCAAGAAACATAATTACAGAATTAGAGCTCTAAAGGTATGGATAACATGCCTAGGCCTTCAAGCATCCTATGCAGAGATTTTCTTTATTTGATAATATTTTTAAAATGATATAATACAATATCATTTACAATAAAAGTGCATAAGAAAAACATAACATTTGCAAATCAGCCACTAGACTACAGTACTCGCTTCTTCTTTTCATGAAACAACTGAAATCCAGGTTTTGCTTTTTTATGTCTTAACTTTGGAAAAAAATAATATTCAGAAAAAGTCAATTTGCATATGGTCACTACATAATTCATTTGTAAATACTCAAATTCAGAAGCAATAAATATACACCAAAATGGCATAGCAGTTGCTAAAGCCAGCATTTTGGGGCTGAATTCCATGTCAGGTCTTTGTACATGTGCAGTATAAACTTTTTTGATATGTTTGCAAGAATTTTTGTCTAGGAAATTTGATATCCCTCCTACATCTGTAAGATTTGTATGAATGATTAATTACAGTTCTAAATTGCCGTTTGGTGACTCTGAATATGGACATTTGTACCATGTGTATGGAGCGTGTGAAGGCCTGGCGTTTGTTTAAAAATAAACCAGCTTGTTTCAAACTATTTGTACTTTAATGAAAAAAATAAAAATAATATATATTTAGCTTTGAGTGTAGAGATACAGTAGAAAGGAAATCTATTTTGTAGCAAAATAAACTTAATTCTTGATTTTAATAAAGACACCAATACAAAAATACATGTCTCTTCCATGTATATTATGGAAGCAACAAGGTCTCTATTAAAGTAGTTTACTCAGAAGGTGTGCACTTTAAAAAGTTACATCAATAGTGATGCATGAGTGGAGCTGTCCATATCTTATATATTTTCAAAGCATTTAATGCAGATTTTAGGATATTATAAGTCATTCCCCTTCTTTATTGTAACAGTCAATTGACACAGAAGAGTGGATGGGTTAGAAATTATAAGAACTGAAACCCAAAAGAAGTCTTTTGTGAATGAGTAATGGTAAGACTTTAAAATACATAAAAGTAACAGTTAAAGGACACAACAGGACTGAACTACAAATCCTCTGCATACTTAAGCCATCATCACAAAATATATGAAAACAATTATAAAACACAAGAGAAAAGCACCTATTTGGTAGTTCAGAGAAGCAACTGTCTAATATCATTTGTTATAGAACAATTAATGTGTTTAGGTGAGGAAGTTGTGTTTTACCACTGCTAAACTAGACTATCCTAAGGATGAAAGAAAATGTAATTATTATGGAGATTCTTGTATTATTTGCCTTAGCATACAAAAGGTTTCTAATAAAGCACCCATTTAAGGTTCTAATCATCAAACTGTACGACAATAACATGAATAACAAAGAATAACATGTAGATGTCTGTATAATTATCCTACGTACAGTAACTAAACTATGGTACAAGCGCCGCTACAATTTTTCTCTTATACAAACGATTTGGATAAAAGCATTAGTTAATTTGCAAATAATCATAAACCAATTGGATAATCTTATACCTCAGAGCCAGCAAAATTCTTAGCAAAGGACATAGAGTATTGTATGAGTATTTTAAATTTCACAGCAGGCACCAATGTTACTTATTCCTTTCCTAGTTGTAACTACTTCAGTGAAGTCTTCTTGTAGTCTGGATTTACTAAAAATGCAAAAGTTTACCCCTTTACCCCCGTTAGACACCCCAATATATCTAGTGATTTATGGACTTACCATCAAAGTTCACCTATTCGTCATTTTCGTTCAACTATGCTACATAGTGTAAATGTCTTGATATCTGAGCATCTTTCAATACCTGTGTCACTTACCAAAGCAGGTACCTGAAGCCTACTGCGCTGTTAAGCTGCTACCCAATGGAAAAATGGAAATCACTCACATTTGGTGCTCTTAACACTATAACTTGGTACAAAGAAAACAGTATAAACTTACTACTGCAAAAAAGCTGAAAATTTCCTTGTGCGCATGAGCGAAATCTCCTATTAGCTTAGAGATAAAAGAAGAATTCCAGATTAAATAAAAATATTTGAAGTTATAATTTTGGAAGTTAAAAGGGACTGCCAGACACATTGAGGTGTAAAGGATATTGGAAAGTCATACAGAAAACCTCCAATAAAACAGAGGCCCACACTGCAAGAAGCTGTGACAGAGAAGAACAGTTATTTGTTGTAGTTGTAGCTGTTGACTTTCACTACTGGTCTTCAAGAAAGAAATCAGAACAGGATTGCTAAAGTGCAACTCCAAAGGTTAGCTGTTTCCAGATCTATCACCCATCCCTTTCAACAGTCATGGACTGATATTTTGCTACTTCCTACATTTCAGTTTTTAACTTTTGGTCAACATCAATATTATTATCTAAAAAAGGAAAAATGTATTTGGTTTTGTGAATTACAGTTGAATGAAAAGAATATTAAACAGTAAGAGACACACACCAAACAAAAAAAAAACATAAGCTATTGGAATGTATTTGACCTGCCAAACCAATCTTTTACAACTCTTCTCTGATTATAAGCATATCTAAGAAATGTTTACATATTATATGGATACGAACAAGTACTCATGCTTGAGAAATTAAACTGCCCCCCACATCTTAATAGTACTTCCATTGTCTGTTATCACCAAAAAGTATAAATATTGAGAAGAACGTCAAACATCCTTTTAGTAACTAGTCAGCATATTGATGGGAAGTGCATAAATTCAAATTAATATTGACATATTATTGTGAAAACTAAGGAGACACACAATGCACCAGAGCTTAGTATGCAACAATGAATCAGTTTGCCTCAACCATTTGGTGAATATACAGTACCTGTAGCTACCTCTTTCATTAGAAAACTAAAATACAATATTCAGAGTACTTGTATAGTACATAGATATATCCAAATCATTTTGTTTGTTGTACCATTTAAATAAAGTATGAACATAAATGTCAAGGCAATATTTCACACTGTAAATGAATTTAGTAAAATAACCAGTTCCATGAACTGTGGCAATATCAACACCACCTTCAAGTGAAAAGCAGTAACTGTAAACTGATTGGACATTTTATTAGTTACTCCTGTACTACTCCTGTAACTGACTGTTCAGTAAGACAATAATACTATAATACTTATAGAGGGATGACAGGACTTCTTGTTTATGGTATGGGAATTCAGATGGAGAATGAAAAAGAACGAAATGGCTCCAAACATGGCTTGGGAGAAGGGGTCAAAGGTGATGACATAAAAAGAGAAAAAACATTAATCCTATAATATCACTGTTTAATAAAAAAGAAAAAAACACCCAAAAAATTATCCTGCTAATGGCAGTGCTTTAGACAAACAATTACCACAGAGAAAAATTGGTGACAAAAAGAAGCATTCTGGAATGTACAACTTGTCTACCAGGTCACAGATAAGGTAGAACAGGCCTAAACAAATACCACAGCCGCCAGTGAAAAACAAAACAGTAGAAGAACTTGTCCAATCAAACAGATACTATGCAATGTGTTTAATAAATTTTAGCTCCTGAAAATTGACTTTGATGATGGACCAAAAAAAAAAAACTTAAAACCCAAGAACACATGGTTCCACTTAATCAGGTGTTGAAAAATGGCTGGTGGTAGTGGTTTAATTGTGTATGACACTGTGTCCACTGAATTCACAGTTGAATAAAACACATTATTTAACCATCACTATCAATGAATGCAGAAAACTCATTTATGAATAAGCCTTTATTAATACTTAATTTCACAAGTCTGTAAAGTTTACTACATTAAATCATTGTCACTATAGTCTCCTTGGTCATCCATCCATCCATGCAAGCATCTGTATAAGTCAGAATTAGTTATTTTTGGAGTACTGATCCACCAGGTAATATGCAACACTATATAGTACACTGGAGCCGATGTGGACTACTCTGAGGTTTTTCGGATAAGGAAGACAGAAATTTCGAGGTAAGGAAAATGGAAGTTCCACATTAAAGTAAAAATTGCTGTCTTAATGTTGGTTTCTACATTGATTTTTGGTTTATTCAGGTGTCTTTACACATGAGGAATCCATTTCTAACATTATTTTCAAGTTTTGCCTTAAAAGTTAATTGCCATATTTTGCTGTGTTTATGCAATGCTTTGCATATTGTAACATAACTATATCTGTTGTGTTGGTTATAACACCAAATGAGCACCTTAGTGATAATTAACTTTACTTCCAATAGGTCCTAGTGGTAGGATTTAGTGTTCTGGCCACAAACCCTTTTCAGAATCTGACTTTCAATTTTGTCTTGCCCTTTGAACACTGTTTACTTGTTTTATGTGTGTCTCCTCTGGAATTCTTACACTTGCTTGTCTTCTAATGATTATTTGTTTGTCAATCATATTCATGTTTTCAGTGCCCACTGTGGTAATGTGTTGTATGTTGTTAAGCACATGCAAGTAACAATTTCATGTTATTTTGTACATGTGATAATACTGACCATATGACTCCTATGAATTCTCTGTAAGAGCAAAGGGGGAACATGAAACTACAGGGTAGGTGTATCTAAAAATTTGGAGAACAGCATAAGTCTCAATATTACATGGATTTACGTTATGTTTTACAATGAGAAACTACGATAAATAGCATGAATAGCTATTTACTTAAATTTTATTTTTGAAAAATATACAATACATTGTCACTTACAGTATATGTATTTTCTAAGACCTGATCAATAGGACTAATTTTCAGGGAAGAATTTCCTAGGACCAAAGCATGTATAAGATACAGCCAAAACATTTCCTAAAAGAATATTTCATTACAGTTTACATATTACATATTTTATTAATTAAATGTTTAAAAACCACCTGATGGAAATATTGGATACAGAGAATACTAATATTTCATATTTCTGTTCCAAATCAAAGAATGCATCCAAGACAGAAATAAAGCAGTGATAGTCTGTATGTAAAATATTTATTAAAGTCAAAAAACACAGTGATTAAATGATAAAGCACAGGAGTACACCATTTTCCAGGATGCTCAGCTGGCAGTCTTTACATACTGACAGGTGAAATGTGACGTTGCATACGTTTCTCCAGCCCCTTCTTCTACAGAAAATTTAAAGCTGCACCATGAGGTATTGTGCATTATTGCTCAACACTGTAGGGGGGTTAAGTCCATGTGGAACTTTCACAAATATTACCACAGATCAAACAGGCAGCATTTCAAGTCAGATTTGACATACCTATTTAAATGAACGGTAGGGGTCCTTGGGCTGCCGGAGGCTGAGCAAAGGTGGGGGGTGGTGGTGATGGGAAGCAATATTTAAAACAACAGCTCAGTGGAAAGTCAGAGCCACAAACTCCATTACTAAGATCAGCTCAACTCTGCATTTATCTCCCTCTTCAATTCTACCATGGCAAAAAGCTATTTTGTCCAAGGTCAAAAGAAAGCACAAGATTTTATTATTTATTTTTGCAAAATAAATGCTCTAGATAAACGTTACAGTGCTTGTATAAAGATATACATAAGGGAAAATCATAATTAGTTTAAAACCAATGAGCAAAACAAGGGTATACTATAATGCAATTAGTATAAAAATTAATAATATTCATACAATTACAATGTTGTCGTATAGTTAACACAACATGTAATTTATAATGTAAACAAACTTGTCATTTATAACAAACCCACATGGAATATAACTAATAAACAAATCCCTATAATGACAGTACTTCTCAGATGTTAGAATTGTTCTTTGTGCAGAGATTATGAGAGGAAGCAGAAAATATTAAAGAAAGTTTCAACAAATTAGTGATAGCTATAATAATCTTGTTATTGTTGTTATATTCATATGAAAATTTCACAGCTACCCAACATTGTACTTACATGCATTAATGAATAGTATGACTGTTTGCCCGTATAGAATAGAAAATGAAAAGGACGTCCATCTTCTCCACACTGTACAGCTGCAAACAGAGTAACAAGATTTACTATACAATAATTAAAGGAAAACTACCTGCAAGATGATAATCTTTTTATAAAAAATAAAATAAAACACTAAAAATGTAATCAGCCATTAATTAAGTCTTTCTCAATTAATGTTATATTTTTATGTAAAATACTATGTTTCACAATTTTATGCACAAGTTACATAAATATGAATAAAAATTAATTAAAGAAGCATTAGATAATGATAATGTTACAGTTTCTTCAAATCACTCAGAGATCAGTATCAGAACTCTTTGCATCTTTGCAACTTATATCACTTCACAGTTAACCTTAACCAGCTTTGCATTACTAAGTAGCACCGTACCATAGGGACAGGTCTAGATGCATCCTACAACGATAATATATATATATATATATATATAGTAAAATAAAAAACATGTTAAAAAAGTTGTGGATTTATTTTTATTACAAGAACAAACCCCTGTCACTTTACCTACCATAATGTTAATGTGAATTTTCAATTTCATTAAATTCTTGTTTTCTGCAGGGGTTACATTCCTGACAACCTCAGTAGATAGTGAAGAATTAATCCTAGGGAGAAAATGGGCTTAGGTTCCAGTGGGACACTGGCTCTGGGAAAGGGCTGGTAGTTAAAGAGCCTTTGGTGAGGGGTGATGGGGTCAGGTGAATGTAAAAGTCCTTCACTGTCGCCCCGTCAGGATTTAGCTTCCATTATAGTCAAGTTCTAACATCTTCTAGGCACACCAGAGGCAGCAAGTGACCACAGTGAGGAAGATCCAAGGACCTCAATAAATCACCCAGTCAGTAATAATGATAGATGGTATATACAAAGGGCAGGGACTAAATCAGTGAAGCATATGACCCACGCTTACTAAAAAGTCCTCGTTTGTGTTGAACAATTGCAAGCCTTTGTCCCCATCGCCAATGTGCTTGATGCCTCAACCATGCCTCTTGTTGCCAAGGAGGCACATATTGATCTATTCACTTTAGCACGTGTGTAGCCCTGGATATCTAAGGGCATCACTGACATGTTATTGCTCATTCTCATGTGTCACTCATGTGTGATAGGTTTCTCCAAGATGTTTTTTTCTTCTACGCATGGCAGTAAACACAGACCCCCCACGAACAACTCCCCCAATGTCCATCCCCTTAGAGAGGACCTTATCCGCGAACAGGTGCAATTAGTCCATGACTGTCACAAAATAGGTTTCACTTTTATTACAGCTGATAAGCAAATCAGCAGGAGCAGAATCAGTGGAGAGCGAGGATTTACTTTTATTACATAATTTATATTTTCTTAAAACTGCTTCTGAATTCTGTTGATGTAAATTTGTCTAACGAAAAATATTTTTAATAGTAAAATAAAGAAAAACACTTCTGAATTGCAATCTTATTTTGAAACAATATGGGCAAACATGGCAGATGTAGAAAAATACTACTTTAAGGCAAATAAGATTGAAACAATAAAACAATCTACTCATATACTGTTCAAACAGAATGTGATTCAGTAACTAAGGATAAATACACACACATAGACCAGGGTTAGAATACAGTATTCTGCCATTTGACCTGAATTTACTTTTTGTTTTTTTATAGACTGTTTAAGGAAAACTACATTTGCATCCTCACCTGCAGTCTGCACATCTATTATATAACTTTCTTTGTATAAAATATACCAAAATATTTAATTATCCTGGTGCGCATGTCAGTCTCATTTAGGAAATAGCAAACACAAAGAAGAAAGCTAAGATTCTGCCTTAAAAAAACAATATTTTTCTGGATAAATAGAATCATACAATATTTGAGTCTTAATTTCCCAGTTTGTAGAAGTTTATTGAGCAGTGAAAACACAATCTGAAAAAAACTCACATATATTCTGCTTTGATGGACACAACAGTTAATGCAGAAACTACCATGCAGAAATAATACATTTCACGGTGTCCAATAAGAAAAACACTGGTGATTTCAATACCTGTTCCCAGGTTTCTGTGTTTGCTATTGAATAGCTATAGGCTGCAGTAAAAATGACAATGGTACCAAACTCGTTCTGCTCATTTCTGTTCCCTAATGGAATTCTGAATCAGAGCAAAGCTACACAATAGGAAAACAGTAAAGGACCCAACATGTATTTATTTTAAATTATCATATTTTTTTTTTTGTTACAACACTATTTTATAAAACATAATATTACAGGAATACTAGAGAGGCTCGTGTTTTCTAGTAGTGGACAAAAAAATAATCATATTTAATTACATGTTTACTATACCTGTTTCATTTTCTATTATGTAATATTGACTGTAATTTGAAATAAAATATTTTATTGCTCGGTCACCATTATTGATGTTATTTATTGCTAGCACACATGTGCATGTACCTTGAATTAAAAATGAGATGAGCATTTCTCAACAGAAAACATGAACTTGAAAGGATGGGTTTTGAAAGAAAAGAAAGTGTAAAGTAATTCATATACAGTAATCCCTCCTCGATCGCGGGGGTTGCGTTCCAGAACCCCCCGCGATAGACGAAAATCCGCGAAGCAGAAACCATATGTTTGTGTAGTTATTTTTTATATATTTAAGCCCTTATAAACTCTCCCACACTGTTAACATTATTAGAGCCCTCTAGACATGAAATAACACCCTTTAGTCAAAAGTTTAAACTGTCCTCCATGACAAGACAGAGATGACAGTTCTTTCTCACAATTAAAAGAATGCAAATAGATCTTCTCTTCAGGAGCAGAGAATTTCAGAGGGAGAGAGAGAAGAAAAAGCAAAGAAAAGCAAACAATCAAAAAATCAATACTTGTGCTTTTAAGTTTGCCGCGGCATTTTTTAGAGGAGCGTCAGTATCTTCTAAGCAAACAGCCTCTGTGCAAACTGCCCCTCTGCTCATATCTCCTCCGTCAGGTGCAGAGAACGTCAGAGAGAGAGAGAGCAAGATTAAAGCAGCAATCAAAAAATCAATACGTGTGCTTTTAAATATGCCGAGCACCGCAATAAAGCGGCATTTTTGTTAGAGGAGCGTCAGTATCTTTTAAGCAAACAGACTCTGTGCAAACAGCCCCTCCGTCAGGCGCAGAGAATGTCAGAGAGGGTGAGAGAGAGGCAGAGACAAGCAAACAATCAAGCTCCGGGCGGGATGCATATCTTATAGCATTGAGGAGTTTTAGTTAATATGTAATACATGCTCTGATTGGGTAGCTTCTAAGCCAATAGCGTCCCTTGTATGAAATCAACAGGGCAAACAAACTGAGAAAGCATGTAGCATACATTAAAAGACCCACTGTCTGCAGAAATCCACGAACCAGCGAAAAATCTGTGATATACATTTAGATGTGCTTACATTTAAAATCCGCGATACAGTGAAACCGCGAAAGTCGAAGCGCTTGATATAGCGAGGGATTACTGTAGTATGATTTAAGTTTTAAGCAAAATAACAACTTTTACTCAAAATTCCTCCAAATGTGCAATGCTGTCACTGTTCGTAATTACTTCAGTGTTTTAAGATTCTCATTATATATATATATATATATATATATATATATATATATATATATATATATTTATATTATGTATAATATACACGGTGAGTGGGAAAAAAAACACACCAAACTGTTTTTCATCACATCTTCAACAATAGTCGGCCGATTTTGATAAAATTTGGAACATTGTATAAACTTGTGAGTAATTAATACAACTGTTGTTGGAAAACATATTACATACACTTTGTATCAAACATTAAGTAAATCAGCCGACTATTGTTGAAGATGTGATGAAAAACATTTTGGTGTGTTTTTTCCACTCACAGTATATATATATATATAACATATATAATATATATTATATAAATATAATACAGTGGTGTGAAAAACTATTTGCCCCCTTCCTGATTTCTTATTCTTTTGCATGTTTGTCACACAAAATGTTTCTGATCATCAAACACATTTAACCATTAGTCAAATATAACACAAGAAAACACAAAATGCAGCTTTAAAATGATGGTTATTATTATTTAGGGAGAAAAAAAATCTAAACCTACAAGGCCCTGTGTGAAAAAGTAATTGCCCCCTGAACCTAATAACTGGTTGGGCCACCCTTAGCAGCAATAACTGCAGTCAAGCATTTGCGATAACTTGCAATGAGTCTTTTACAGCGCTCTGGAGGAATTTTGGCCCACTCATCTTTGCAGAATTGTTGTAATTCAGCTTTATTTGAGGGTTTTCTAGCATGAACCGCCTTTTTAAGGTCATGCTATAGCATCTCATTTGGATTCAGGACTTTGACTAGGCCACTCCAAAGTCTTCATTTTGTGTTTCTTCGGCCATTCAGAGGTGGATTTGCTGGTGTGTTTTGGGTCAATGTCCTGTTGCAGCATCCAAGCTCGCTTCAGCTTGAGTTGACGAACAGATGGCCGGACATTCTCCTTCAGGATTTTTTGGTAGACAGTAGAATTCATGGTTCCATCTATCAAAGCAAGCCTTCCAGGTCCTGAAGCAGCAAAACAACCCCAGACCATCACACTACCACCACCATATTTTACTGTTGGTGTAATGTTCTTTTTCTGAAATGCTGTGTTCCTTTTACGCCAGATGTAACGGGACATTTGCCTTCCAAAAAGTTCAACTTTTGTCTCATCAGTCCACAAGGTATTTTCCCAAAGGTCTTGGCAATCATTGAGATGTTTCTTAGCAAAATTGAGAAGAGCCCTAATGTTCTTTTTGCTTAACAGTGGTTTGCGTCTTGGAAATCTGCCATGCAGGCCGTTTTTGCCAAGTCTCTTTCTTATGGTGGAGTCGTGAACACTGACCTTAATTGAGGCAAGTGAGGCCTGCAGTTCTTTAGACGTTGTCCTGGGGTCTTTTGTGACCTCTCGGATGAGTCGTCTCTGCGCTCTTGGGGTAATTTCGGTCAGCCAGCCACTCCTGGGAAGGTTCACCACTGTTCCATGTTTTTGCCATTTGTGGATAATGACTCTCACTGTGGTTCGCTGGAGTCCCAAAGCTTTAGAAATGGCTTTATAACCTTTACCAGACTGATAGATCTCAATTACTCCTGTTCTCATTTGTTCCTGAATTTCTTTGGATCTTGGCATGATGTCTAGCTTTTGAGGTGCTTTTGGTCTATTTCTCTGTGTCAGGCAGCTCCTATTTAAGTGATTTCTTGATTGAAACAGGTGTGGCAGTAATCAGACCTGGGGGTGGCTACGGAAATTAAACTCAGGTGTGATACACCACAGTTAGGTTATTTTTAACAAGGGGGCAATTACTTTTCACACAGAGCCATGTAGGTTTGGATTTTTTTCCCTAAATAATAAAACCATCATTTAAAAACTGCATTTTGTGTTTACTTGTGTTATATTTGACTAATGGTTAAATGTGTTTGATGATCAGAAACATTTTGTGTGACAAACATGCAAAAGAATAAGAAATCAGGAAGGGGCAAATACTTTTCACACCACTGTATATATATATATATATATATATATATATATATATACACACACTGTATATGTGTATATATATATATATATATATATATATATATATATATATATATATATATACACACACTGTATATATATATATATATATATATATATAATATACAAACCGGATTCCAAAAAAGTTGGGACACTAAACAAATTGTGAATAAAAACTGAATGCAATGATGTGGAGATGGCAAATGTCAATATTATATTTGTAATAGAACGTAGATGACAGATCAAACGCTTAATCCCAGTAAATGTCTCATTTCAAAGGAAAAATATGTTGATTCAAAATTTCTCCGGGCCCTTAAACGACACTGCACCACAAACAGGAATGCTACTGTAAAGGAAATCACAGAATGGGCTCAGGAATACTTCCAGAAACCATTGTCAGTGAACACAATCCACCGTGCCATCCGCCGTTGCCAGCTGAAACTCTACAGTGCAAAGAAGAAGCCATTTCTAAGCAAGATTCACAAGCTCAGGCGTTGTCACTGGGCCAGGGATCATTTAAAATGGAGTGTGGGAAAATGGAAGACTGTTCTGTGGTCAGACGAGTCACGATTCAAAGTTCTTTTTGGAAATCTGGGACGCCATGTCATCCGGACCAAAGAGGACAAGGACAACCCAAGTTGTTATCAACGCTCAGTTCAGAAGCCTGCATCTCTGATGGTATGGGGTTGCATGAGTGCGTGTGGCATGGGCAGCTTAAGCTGCTACCCCCGCGACCCGACCTCGGATAAGCGGAAGTGGATGGATGGATGGATGGATACTTACAAGTAAACAATTTAATATAAAACTCCTCAAAAATTGAAGCCAAACAAAATGGAAAAGTGTAAGATCTTTGAATTATTTTCTTAAATACAGTCTTTGTATCGATTATTAGAAAAAAAAGATTCAAAGATATGCCAGAATTTAAATTATTTCTATAATATTCACAGTTAAGGGCATTTAAGTTAATCTTTATAATCTACCAAAGTTTAATTTAATGAAATACACTTAAATTATTTAAATGATTACTTTTAGTATGAGCTTTTAAAATAATTCATAATATTGAACTGGTACTAAAATAGGCCAGCAAAAATTGATTACATGATTGTCAGACCTAAAGCTTCATGTGTCTCTGAAGACTTTTTACAGATGTCAGATTGCCCATGATGCCACCACAGACTCTACCACCCAAAGACCCTGTAATAAAATAATTATGTTTGGAAAATGGAGGGATGGATACTGTTGAAAGAAAAATAAGCCTTCTTTTCCAGTATTCCAGAGTTTCCTAAAAAAAAAAAATCTTGCTTATGTCAGTGTTAATTTTAACTTTCCAAGGATAATTTTTCCTAAACTGACTGAGGTAACACTAAAGAAAATTCCCATGGAATCACTCCTTCCATTAACTTAGGCTGCTGGCATCTTCATGGCATTCCAATACATCTCAGTTAACATCTCCTGTTAAACTTACACAGAAGGCATCCTTCTTTAATATGATGCCTTCTCTCATGAGAAGTAACCAAGTGGCTTCTCAGGTCATGTGGCCACCAAGCACTTTATTGCAAACACATAACAATCTACTCCCTCTTCCCTCCAGGAGTTGATACAGATATAGGTGTTATGGGTCATTATAATTGTCAATTACTGACGGAATTATCTCACGATTTCTTTTGGACCGGTTATTCAAGGCTACTAATTAATTCCATAGGTCTCGATATAATTCCTTAAGGTACTGAATGCAACTTTAATACTGTGAGTGGAAGAAGTTGGTGAAGACATAAAAATGTCAACTACAATAATTTGACTTTTTTATTATTTTTTTGTTTACAGTAATCCCTCGCTATATCGCGCTTCGACTTTCATGGCTTCACTCTATCGCGGATTTTAAATGTAAGCACATCTAAATATATATCACAGATTTTTCGCTGGTTCGCGGATTTCTGCAGACAATGGGTCTTTTAATTTATGCTACACGCTTCCTCAGTTTGTTTGCCCTGTTGATTTCATACAAGGGACGCTATTGGCGGATGGCTTAGAAGCTATCCAATTAGAGCATGCATTACATATTAACTAAAACTCCTCAATGCTATAAGATATGCATCCCGCGCGAGGCTTGATTGTTTTCTTGTCTCTGCCTCTATCTCACCCTCTCTGACACTCTCTGCGCCCGACGGAGGGGCTGTGAGCAGAGGTGCTGTTTGCACAGAAGCTGTTTGCCTAGTGGATACGGACGCACCTCTAAGAAATGCCGCTTTATCGCAGTGCTTCCAAAAGCACACATTGATATTTTGATGGTTTGTTTTAATCTCGCTCTCTCTCTCTCTCTCTCTGACATTCTCTGCGCCTGGCGGAGGAGATGTGAGCAGAGGGGCTGTTTGCACAGAGCCTGTTTACTTAGAAGATACTGACGCCGCGGCAAACTTAAAAGCCCACGTATTGATTTTTTGATTGTTTGCTTTTCTTTGCGAGCGCTCTCTCTCTCTCTCCCTCTGAAATTCTCTGCTCCTGAAGAGAAGAAGATCTATTTGCATTCTTTTAATTGTGAGAAAGAACTGTCATCTCTGTCTTGTCATGGAGCACAGTTTAAACTTTTGACTAAAGAGTGTTATTTCATGTCTAGAGGGCTCTAATAATGTTAACAGTGTGGGAGAGTTTATAAGGGCTTGAAATATATAAAAAATAACTACACAAACATATGGTTTCTACTTCGCGGATTTTCATCTATCGCGGGGGGTTCTGGAACGCAACCCCAGCGATCGAGGAGGGATTACTGTATTTTTATTTTTTGATGTTATATATACACGTCATTGATATTGCCTAAATCATTTTAGTTACTCGTTACTCATTACTCTTTTAGGTGTACTGGGTCTAAAACTGAGCACCATATTAAAAAACAGATTGTAGTTAACTCTCCTCTTAAGCTGAAAGCTGTGCTCAAGAAATGTTGATCACACATGAACAAATGGACAACTAAGCTAACACAAACAGAGAAGTGATAAGTGAATCAGGACATTCAGGCACATAACCCAGGGTCAAGCAAAAGTTTTTTTTGGAATTTGCACAACACTTGGTTGACAAGACCACTAGAACAGACATATTTTATGTCAGTAAAATAAATACTCCCACATTCCTCAAAAATATCATAACGTGAGCAACACTATGCAGAATTAAAGCATTGCAATGTCCGAAAATAAGTAGGAGTGTGCTGTGCCAACTGATATTTAGATGGATAGCCAGCTCAAAACCTCTTTATTAACAATTATATGTTATGTATGCCAATAACAACTAGAAGCTTGCGTCTACAATGCTTTTGTGTAACATCATTTGAATGCAACACCTTGATAGATAGGAGACAGCAATATTGTCAATAATGTAATAGTGAAGAAATGCATTTCATTATTAGTTGTATACTGCATAGTAAAAAAAAATGAATAAAAAATAAGTAAACCCTTGCATGAGTAGACCCCATCCTGTATGAAATTAAGTAAGGCTTTACAAAGTGATATGATCATCACAGAGTATATAATTTATTTTACTGTGTATATAGTAAATGTATTGACATTGTGTTTCAGTAATTGCAAAATAAATATGCTAAATCAATATTAAAATGAAATCCAAAAGTCACAATATTAGTGCCACATGAGCTAATAAACAAAGAGATTATTTAGAATTATTTTCAACCACTCTTTATACATTAGATGAACTTGTAAGAAAAATCTTCAGATTAAGTCTGTCCACAAGGCACTTTGTCAGGTATGTGATATTTTATGTTTTGTGATTTATGTTTGCATTTGTACAATCAGGAAGCATACAAAAAGTATCACATTATGGTGAGTGATGATTAATGAATGAGCTAATTTAGCTAAATAACAGGCTGACTAATGTTTTACCTATGTAATATTTTTATTCTTCTTATACAGAATTACACCAAACCTACCATATTGGAATGTGCACTTATTATTTTATCCAAAAGTATATAAAACATGTTTTCTTTTGATTGTGTTTGACAATTTTATTAGAAATTGAAAAAAGACTACATAAGATACTATTCACTGCTCTGATCAGTTAAAATTTTCTGTATTTTGCCAAATATACCTATTTTTTTACTTCCTATTATGCCATCATTGTACTTGAAATCTAAGACTTCCTTTTAGTCATTCTCATGTTGTTTAAATATGTGTGTTCCTGTTTTAATAAAATTTTACTTATTTCAATGATAAACACTCACCCCTAATTCTAGGAATCCTACAAAGTACAAGCCTCTGTGCTAATAATGCATTATACAGTGTATAGTACCACTACAGTAGACTCTAAAACATTAACTTATAATATGGAATTAATATGGCATATTGGAGAGTACCTGCCTTCACCTTTATAGACTAGCTTCAAGTAGTGATAACTACTTAGTTTCTATCTTTGTCTTGATTTTTGCTTGCCAGACCTACAGGTCCATTACATTCACAGAATGACTGCAAAGGCGGTTTTCTTGATTATTAGGATTATATATATGTTTTTCCCCCTTCCTCTAACTAAACCTAACAAGACAGTGTGTCTACACTGTTAAAGAAAGATTAACACTCTTAACTACTGTAATTTACTGATCAGTTCATTGCACTTTCAAAGTATGCAGGAAGCTTTACAGTAGGACTGCAATTAATGATTATTTTGGAATTCATTGATTTGTTGACTATTGATTAATTCAACAACTAATATGCTTATGAATGTTTACTATATTTAACTTTTTATTGAACAATTTTCCAGTATATATGGAACTTGAAAGCAAAAGACATGAAGTCATCAAAACAGCTTTTTTTAATTGAACAAAGGAGAGATACATGTGAGTATATATAAGGCATATTTAGAATTTTATACCAAGACTCAGGTATATTCTTTCTTAGCATGAACACAATCAATTTAAACATCTTAACACATAAAAATGTATGTGCTCAAATTCACTATACGTATTGTTAAAAACTGCTCTTAATATGAAATGCACACTGATTTCTGTTTATAAGCATTATGAATAAAGTTGCAATGCTATTTTTTCTAAATACAAGAGGGCTTCAACGGGACAAATATTATTGGCAGGCAGTTTGGCGAAGTGGTTAAGGCATTTGACCTAGAACTTCAAATCCTGAGGTTGTGGGTTCAAATCCTGCTATTCACACGTACAACTATGAGTAGGTCACTTAATCAGCCTATGCTCCAACTGGAAAAACAAACGAAATGTAACCACCTGTATCTCAAATATTGTAAGTCACCTTGGACTTACCCTTAATTATGCTACTGTATATACAATTCGCACAGGAGTAAAATGTTCTAACTTGGCTTTTGTTGATGGGCACTGCAAAACAAAATTTTACAAGAAAGTGTATTCTTTTGAGTTGAAACAGGTAATTCAATAGGAATAATGTGAAATTTGAGTATATATTATTACTATCAATAGATGTGATTTTCACTTGTTTAAATTGTTTATTCAACTACTTCTTTTAGTGTTTTTTTTATCAGTTGTACGTTCAAGCTCGTAATTTTTTTTTTTTTTTGCTTTAGCCATAGGCAGACAAAGTGCTAACACTGCTGGTACTATGTTGTGGAGGCGTCTTTAAAGGGGACACCGGAACCTTTAAATTCTTAAATGCAACTATATATGTAAAAAATTCTGGTGCATTGGGGGGCAGGGGTTATGGAATGGATGTGGGTTTTAGCATCCCTGTTCAAAGTAAGCAGATACACATGTAAAAGTAAATGATTCTGGGTGGGGAGGGGGTCCCCCTACAAATTCTAAAGACACAAATGTATATTACAATGGAGTAGCTCATGGGGGACCTATTAGGTTTAAACTTTTGCATCTGGAGAATTAATACCAATTCTAATGCAACAGTGTTTTGCACTGGAGGTTTATAGCACTTGCTAACCACTGAGTTTAGGCATCTTCCTTGAGCTTTGCCAAACTTTATTTTTCACCTTTACACTTACAGTATACACAGCAAATGTGATTCATTTTTTTCCTGTCCAGGACACTAACCTATTTGGTTATCTACCTATTGGTTAGTGCAGCTGTCAATCATTTCTTCTGCATCCTTAATTTGCATAATGCCACCTCTAAGCGTAGCGCAATACTGATCACCAATATAATTTTACTAGATCAGCCAATTCAGTTTTTTTATTTCTTTAAAAAAAACATTTACACTAAGCTCCAGCATAACCAGACATGGAGAAGCCTTATGTTCTATATAAAGTGTTAGCTTTGGCACTTTATAATTAAAACTATAGGCCATAGGTGTTACCTGTTTATTTTTTTAACAAAATTTTGCAAGTTTACTGTTTAGTGACCATACAAATACTAAAATTCTCCTACAATACACACTTTTTAACTAATAAAACATGCAAATAAAGTATTTATCCATAATTCATATGTCATTAAAGAAAATAAAATTATTTTCATAATGACAAACTGATATATTGCTTAATTTCAACTTTAATGTACTTACCAGGAACAACGTTTAATATAAAAAAAAAAACGTTTTCACCATTTGTTTAACAAAAAAATACACAAATTAATTTAATTAATTGATATTGGCAGTTAAAAACTGTTTAAATGTAAATATACATGCACTATTAGGTTTTAGTAATTTTTTTAAATATTAATTGCTCTAAAGTCATTTTAGCTGTTATCTATACTAATAAAAGGCAAAGCACTCACTCACTCACTAATTCTCCAACTTCCCGTGTGGGTGGAAGGCTGAAATTTGGCAGGTTCATTCCTTACAGCTTCCTTACAAAAGTTGGGCAGGTTTTATATCGAAATTCTACGCGTAATGGTCATAACTGGAAGCTGTTTTTCTCTATTTACTGTAATGGAGATGAGCTTGAACGCCGTGGGGGCGGAGTTTCGTGTGACATCATCACGCCTCCCACGTAATCACGCAGTACATAGAAAACCAGGAAGACCTCCAAAAAGCGCTGAAGAAAACATGCATTATATAATTTAGAAGGCAGCGAAACAATAAGAAGCGAGCGAGTGACATATACAACCATATTTATGAGTTTTGCTACTTCAGAAACAAAGCACGATGTAAACCTACACTTTAAATTAAGTTCATAGACAGGCTGCCGCTGGCGTTTGTAATTTAATGCCTGCCCAAATAAGGCCGTCCGTCAGCGGCAATCCAATAGCAAACTCCCACTAAATATTCACGGGTGAAGGACTGTGCTTATGGAGAGGAAGATGAGATGGTCAGGGTGGTATTTGACACAAACTCAGCGAAACTGCGAGAGAAAGTTTTAAGTGCCAGGACTAAGGTAACATTAAATACAGCCATGGACATAGCACGAGATGGCACCAGCACAGCTGGGAACCTTCGATGCATGTACACCGAGCGCTCACGTGAACTGGCGCAGTGCACAGATAAAAGCAACAGTTCCAAAGATCGCTGAACAAAAACCGAATTACACAATTGAAAAGGCAGCAAAAAATATGAAGCGTCTGATAAGCATATTCATAAATGCAACTACTGCGGAAACAAAGCACACGGTGGAAAAAGTCAATGTCCCGCTAAAGGAAGACAGTGTAAAAAAAACCCGTGCATGCAGTGTGTCAGGTCTCAGATAAAGAAGAAGACGAGTTGTTTATTGATGCAGTAAGAAACGAATCGATGAAAGAAACCTGTCATCTTTACAACGATTGACAAACACGGAATGTAACTTGAACACAACACATCCTACAAATACGAACCTGATTGAAAGAAATAATGATAATCAAATCCTTGATGACAGCAACACTCAGTAACACTCACAAAACAAATACTGTATATTGACAGTCATGTTACGTTATTTTTAAAATGTTCCCTTTTCTTTTTCTAGCTTTTTTAACACACTACTTCTCCGCTGTGATATATGGTATATATATATGTATATATATATATCCCGATCTACATACTCGAATAATGGATACTTTATTCGCCATCAATGATTGTTTTGGTAAAGCCATACTCAGTGTATTCATTAGATGAACGGTAAAAAAGTAAGAGCGAGGGGAGGATGACTTATTGAGGCATGCAGGCTGTAGTCTTGCGTCAACTCTATCTGAATTGCGCGATCACATTTGAAAAAGTATATCTTTTCAAGTTCTATTTAGTCCATATGTGTCAAACTCAAGGGCCATGGGCCACATCCGACCCAGCGTGTAATTATATCCGGCCCGCGAGATCATTTTATATACTGTATTATTGATATTAATGGCCCGGGTATATGAAGCGCTGGTAACACAATAAACTACAGATCCCATAATGCAGCGCTTCAGCTGCCTTGCCGAACACTTACCGCATTAATCAAGTCTAGCTTATGATGCTGCAAGTTATTGCGAAGCTAGCTCACACGATGCTGAAGAGAAAAGTTGATTCTGAAAATAGATAGATAGATAGATAGATACTTTATTAATCCCAAGGGGAAATTCACATAATCCAGCAGCAGTATACCGATACAAAGAAACAATAAATAGAGCCTTAAAAACCGATGGGAGGCTGAGTATACGTTTACTGAACCCGTGTGTCTCATTTGTGGAGCTAACGTGGCTGTAATTACAGAATTTAATCTAAGACGGTACTATAAGACAAAACATCAGGGTAACCTGAATGCAATGCAGAAGATACAGAAAGCAGAATAATTAAATAAGAATCTGACACTTCAGCGGACGTTTTTACCCGTGCACAATCACAAAGTGATTTCAAGTGAAGCTGCTTTTATGGGAGACACAAATGCACCCTTGCACCTTGCCTCACTTTCCCTGTTGCCAAGTAATGTTAAACCAAGTCGTCACTACGGTGTTCCCAAATATACACTTTGCTGATAAACTGAGCGCACTGAGTTTGCACGGCGCTTTGGTGACTTGGAAGAACAAAAAAAGTCCGTCTACATGCGGCTCGAACCTTGTGCATGTTTGGTAGCACATATCTGTGTGAGAAGCTCTTCTCAGTGATAAAGACTAACAAAACAGCACACAGGAGTCGCCTCACTGATGAGCACCTGCAGTCCATCCTGAGAATCTCCACAACACAGAACCTCACACCAAACATAAACGAACCTGTTGCCAAAAAAAGATGCCAGGTGTCCAGCTCTAAAATCACATATGAGCAAAGACAACTGAATGATTTGATTTGTTATTGCTGAAAGGAACACATTTTATTTATATTTCCAGGTTTTGTTATGCAGCATGTTCATATTTGAATTTGTATAATTTTGACAGGATATATTTTTATGGAGAGCAAAATCTTTTGGGATATTTAAAATCTAAGTTTATTTTTTATATAAAATTACATAAGAGTAAAGAAATTTGAATGTTTGTTCTTTTAACGTTTACTTTATTTCTAACTTGTATAATTTAGACAGGATATATTTTTATGGAGAGCAAAATATTATAAGTAGTTTAAGGTTTGAGTTGATTTATTCAGGAATAATATTCCTGTCTGTTTTTACCATTCCTACCAAAGATATTTCTGTCGACAAAATAAAAATTCCTTCTATTTAAAATTTAAATAGAACTTGAACAAATACGATAGTTCATAATATCCACGCAGACTTGCACGTAAGAGTGGGAGTTATCCGTTTTAACAAGCAGCGTATTGCACTGATACTGAAATAGCTGTGTGTGTATATATGTAGATATGTATGTATATGTATATATGTTTATATATGTGTGTGTGTATGTATATATATATGTATTTGTGTGTATATATGTGTGTGTATGTATGTATGTGTGTATATATGTGTGTGTGTATGTATATATATATGTATTTGTGTGTATATATGTGTGTGTATGTATGTATGTGTGTATGTATATGTATGTGTATATATGTAGATATATATATGTATATATATATATATGACAACAACACTCATCACTCACAACAGTGACAAAACAATTACATTGACAATCATGTTACGTTATTTTCAAAATGTTTCCTTTTCTTTTTCATTGCTTCTTTAACACACTACTTCTCCGCTGCGAAGCGCGGGTATTTTGCTAGTCATCTTATATAATACGCTACCATGGCTGTTCATTTGTCTGTCCAGAATTTTAAATCACCTGTAGCTCGCAAACTGTTTCACCTATGGACTTGAAATTTGGTACACAGACTACGTGAAGCCAGGCCATTTCTTTCTCACTCGTTATTTGAGGCCACTCAAGTGAACTTGTTTATTTTGCCCAAACTATTGTTAATACAGTGGAACCTTGGTTCATGAACGTCTCGAGCGAGCGCGTGCTGCTGAGACGGGGAGAGTTCGTGCTGCTGAGAGAGAGGGGGAGGGTGCGTGCTGCTGAGAGAGAGAGAGAGCAGGGAGCCTGGGTGTTTTGTGTCAGTGTTATTCAATGTTTTAACATTAGTTTACTATTACGCTGTGCATTCTATGATGTAATTAACTATATTTGTGCTTAATCTTTAAAAAAATATATTTACATACAGTTCGTACAGTCTGGAACGGATTAATTGTATTTACATACAATCCTATGGGGGAAATTGCTTCAGTTCACGACCAACTCGGTTTAAGACCAGAGTTTTGGAACGAATTATGGTCGTGAACCGAGGTTCCACTGTATACATGGTGAATCCACAAATTTTTTTCCTTATATATACTTGCAGGGTAAACTTGGGAGTTGGTGGCAGGAATGGCACTCCAGTGACTGAAAACTTCACGCACCTTTGCAACAGCAGACAAGACTCCTTTCTGCTCTCCACGTGAGCAGTTGTGTTGCAGCCACCCACATGAAGGCTGCTAACACTATGAAGGGGAAGAGGGAAAGCCCTCGGGAGCCTCATCCCTGGAAGAGTCGAAACCACAGGAGAATTAATGGGGTCAGGCATGTTGGGGATCGGAACTGATGTGGTGCTCAGCCATCACCCGCCATACGGCAGCACTCTGGTCCAAATCTAAGGTGGCCCAATCAGGTACGCATGTGGAACGTCTCGTTTCTCCAGCATGATGATCATCTTCCTCTGCTGTTGAAGGAGCTTCGTAAATTCTGCATTTCAGTGGCGGTGCTCTCTGAGGTATGCAGACCTGGGACTGGCCATATCTCTTTAGGTGGGTACACCCTTTTACTCCTCTGGTCGCTCCGATGGCTGTCATACTTAGGAAGTAGCTGTTGCAGTGGTGGAACATCTTCTTCCCATGGTGTCCGATGTCACTCCTTTCAACGAGTGTATTATGAGACTCAGATTAAGGCACTCTCTGGTTGCCTTGTCTGTTGTCTTAGTGTATGTATTCAACCGTGGTGAGTTATGTCTCAATAAAGGGAGACATTTTACTTACAACTGCACTCGTTGGTTCATGTGTGTACATGAGGTGACACTCCTCTAGGCGTCATCCCAACTGACTGGAAAACATAGCTTGTCGTCCCTATCTGAAAATGAAAGCATGATGGCCTGGATCATGGCACCTACAGGGGGATAACACTGCTCTTAGTGCCTGCAAGGTCCTTGCTAGGGTTATCCTCAATAGGATCCATGATCACCTGCTCAACTACCAGCAATCGGAGTATACACGGTATATATACATACATACATACATACATACATACACACACACACACACATATATATATATATATAAATATATATATATACATATATATATATATATATATATATATATATATATATATATATATACACTAGCAAAATACCCAGCAGGAGAAGTAGTGTGTTAAAGAAGCAATGAAAAGAAAAGGAAACATTTTGAAAATAACGTAACCTGATTGTCAATGTAATTGTTTTGTCACTGTTGTGAGTGATGAGTGTTGTTGTCATATATAAATATATATATATATATATATATATATATATATTTACACACACACACACACACATATACATATATATATATATATATATATATATATATATATACATATCTATACATACACACATATATACATACATATATATCTACATATATACACACAAATATATACACACATATACATACATACACACACACATATATAAACATATATATACATATACATACATATCTACATATATACACACACATCTATTTCAGTATCAGTGCAATACGCTTTTGTTAAACGGTTGACTCCCGCTCTTACGTGCAATAACAAATCAAAGCATTCAGTTGTCTTTACTCATATGTCATTTTAGAGCTGGACGCCTGGCATCTTTTTTTGGCCACAAGTTCGTGTCTGTTTGGTGTGAGGTTCTGTGTTGTGGAGATTCTCAGGATGGATTGCAGGTGCTCATCAGTGAGGCGACTCCTGTGTGCTGTTTTGTTAGTCTTTATCACTGAGAAGAGCTTCTCACACAGATATGTGCTACCAAACATGCACAAGGTTCGAGCCGCATGTAGATGGACTTTTTTGTTCTTCAAAGTCACCAAAGCCCCGTGCAAACTCAGTGCTAATAACTCTAGCCAAGCAGGCGCTGCATTACGGGATCTGTAGTTTATTGTGTTACCAGCGCTTCATATACCCGGCTTTAATAACAATAATACAGTATATAAAATGATCTCGGGCGGATATAATTACACGCCGGGCGGATGTGGCCTGCGCCCTTGAGTTTGACACATATGGACTAAATAGAACTTGAAAAGATATATTTTTCAAATGTGATCGCGCAATTCAGATAGAGTTGACGCCAAGACTACAGCCTGCATGCCTCAATGAGTCATCCTCCCTCGCTCTTACTTTTTTACCGTTCATCTAATGAATACACTGAGTATGGCTTTACCAAAACAATCATTGATGGCGAATAAAGTATCCATTATTCGAGTATGTAGAGCGGGATATATATATATATATATACATATATATATACCCGCGTATCGCAGCGGAGAAGTAGTGTGTTAAAAAAGCTAGAAAAAGAAAAGGGAACATTTTAAAAATAACGTAACATGACTGTCAATATACAGTATTTGTTTTGTGAGTGTTACTGAGTGTTGCTGTCATCAAGGATTTGATTATCATTATTTCTTTCAATCAGGTTCGTATTTGGAGGATGTGTTGTGTTCAAGTTACATTCCATGTCTGTCAATCGTTGTAAAGATGACAGGTTTCATTCATCGATTCGTTTCTTACTGCATCAATAAACAGCTCGTCTTCTTCTTTATCTGAGACCTGACACACTGCATGCACGGGTTTTTTTTAGTCTTCCTTTAGCGGGACATTGACTTTTTCCACCATGTGCTTTGTTTCCACAGTAGCTGCATTTATGAATATGCTTATCAGACGCTTCATATTTTTTGCTGCCTTTTCAATTGTGTAATTCGGTTTTGTTCAGCTCTTTGGAACTGTTGCTTTTATCTGTGCACTGCGTCAGTTCACGTGAGCCGCTCGGTGTACATGCATCGAAGGTTCCCAGCTGTGCTGGTGCCATCTCGTGCTATGTCTATGGCTGTACTTAATGTTACCTTAGTCCTGGCACTTAAAACTTTCTCTCGCAGTTTCGCTGAGTTTGTGTCAAACACCACCCTGACCATCTCATCTTCCTCTCCATAAGCACAGTCCTTCACCCGTGAATATTTACCCGTGGCAGTTTGCTATTGGATTGCTGTTGACGGACGGCCTTAAATGGGCAGGCACTAAATTACAAACGCCAGCGGCAGCCTGTCTATGAACTTAATTTAAAGTGTAGGTTTACATCGTGCTTTGTTTCCGAAGTAGCAGAAGTCATCAATATGGTTGTATATGTCACTTTCGCCGCTTCTTATTGATTCGCTGCCTTCTCAATTATATAATGCATGTTTTCTTCAGCGCTTTTTTGAGGTCTTCCTGGTTTTCTATGTACTGCGTGATTACGTGGGAGGCGTGATGATGTCACGAAACTCCGCCCCCACGGCGTTGAAGCTCATCTCCATTACAGTAAATGGAGAAAAACTGCTTCCAGTTATGACCATTAATTAATGGTCATAACAGGCAGGTATTTTTCTCCATTAACTGTAATGGAGTTGAGCTGGAATGACGTGGGGGGGCGGAGTTTCGTGTGACATCATCACGCCTCCCACGTAATCATGTGAACTGACTGTCAACGCACTACGAGAAAACCAGGAAGACCTCCAAAAGCGCTTAAGAAAACATGCATTATATAATTGAGAAGGCAGCTAAACAATAAGCGGAAAGTGACATATACTACCATATTCATGAGTGCTGCTACCTCGGAAAGAAAGCAAGGTGTAAACCTAAACTTAATTTAAAGTTCATAGACAGGCTACATGCTTCACATGCCCACAGGTAATGCGGGATACAAGTTTAATGAGAGGACGCAGGATATAAACGAGAGTTTTGATCACTTTGTAACTAAGTTAAAATTGTAGGTGAAGGGGTGTGCTTATGCAAATTCCGAGACTGTGTTTGTGGGGATTGACAGTTAAGGCGGGTGGGGAGTCACGTCATCATCTCCCCTCCCACCTCATTTCGCTCTGAGCTGAGCTCCGCGGCTAACGCCGTCTTCCGAAGCAACTTCCTCAGACTGCCACCAAATACTCACAGAAAAATCCACAAATTAATACACACGCTATCCCTAGAGTTTCTACACACTGAATCCTCCAGGCACTACTTACAAAAGGTTACATTGACAATCGTGTTACGTTATTTTTAAAATCTTTCCTTTTCTTAGCACAAGCACAGCTGAGAAGCTTCGATGCATGTGCTCCATAATGCGTTAAAAAATAATGCATTTAATCACACTTTGCATTACAAGCAAAGGGAGCTTTTGTCAATGAATGATTTCCTGGTACACCGATTACATTGATCAGCGCATCCCGATTCATTTTACCCTCACACCACCTCAGTTTGAGAAGAAGTATGAAAAAATATGAGGTTAACACAGAAAAACAGATCACCAATTCAAGCTTTATGAATAATAGATTCGCCATCAATAATTGTTTTGGTAAAGCCATCCTCCTTCCATTTTATAATTTTTCCGCCACTAGCCATGATTAAATGAAGGGTAAAAAGTAAGAGCAAAGCGAGGGTGACTTATTTAGGCAGGCATATATATGACAGCAACACTCATGACAATGTCAATCATGTTACGTTATTATTAAAATGTTTCCTTTTCTTTTCATTACTTCATTAACACACTACTTCTCGCTGCGGTAGCGGGTATTTTGCTATATATTGTAGCGTCTTCCCAGACGTAATGACGATCCGAGACGGTCACTTGGTTAGTCCCTTCTTTATTAATAAAACGGTTGCTGTTGGCGCAACCACTAACAGGCAGAACTCAAAAAAAAACAATCTCACAGCGAGAGCGACATGACCGAACCTCTCTCCTGTCTCCACCCTCCTCCTTCCAACCCAGCGCTCCCCGCCTCGGCTCCACCCCATCCCTCCGGAACCTCCTTTACTTTCCACTCTATTACAATCCATGAGAAATAACAGGGACAACAGAATAAATAACTGAGAGGGATGCAAATCACAGAACAGAAACTACAAAACAGAACTCTACAATAAAGAACAGAACGCTACAATATATATATGAATGACCTCCAAAGAGCGCTGAGACTTTTGATATCATGAACGTGTCTGCAAAAACTGGGGTCTCCTGCCCAGCAAAAGTCGAGCAGCCAGCGCGCATAGCTGTGCCGCCTTTGAGACGCTGACTGCGCTTCTGTCTTAAGTCAAAGTGAGCACTTTTAATTTTTTTCATCCTCCCCTGCGCTATAGCCCAGACAAGTGCAAACACGGGACCCCTTTTCTACACCACGGCAAAATAATATTAAGGCGATTCACACTTTCTTTTGCACGTATACGATTATCAGGTCCTCACCTCGAATTATGAAGACATGCACACGAGTGCAGGACTGACAGTGCCATCACAGCCGATTAATGGCGGGACGTCTCACCAGTCTACACAAGACCCACCGCGACTGTCCCCAAAAGGCGATCATAACGTCAGCGAACACATCTCTCTATACTATATAAAAGATAAAGGCAACTTTCCTTTCTTTACACCTTTTTTCCTTTTATCCCAAACCAAAGCCTTTCTCTCTTAACACTGCAGAGGACACAAAACTAATTTTCTTTAAATGCCGGTAAGGCACATTACCAGAGGCACAAATTTGAACGTTCACATAGAAAATGTAATTTTAATGTACCTGTACTTCTTAAAACGTTAATGTTTTACTGTTTAATAACTTATAGACTATAATTTATTATTTTTCCCTTGCACTCAGCGACCAAACCTATACACACACATACAAACATACACACAAGTATATGTATGTGTATATATATATATATATACACACACACACACACACACACACACACACACATATATAATTTGTGTGTGTGTATGTATGTATGTGTGTGTATATATGATGTAGATAGGTATGTATGTGTATATATATATATATGTGTGTGTATGTATATAGATATGTAGATATGAAGATATGTATGTGTGTATGTGTGTATGTATGTATGTATGTATGTGTGTGTATATATGACAGCAGCAATCCAAGCTGTGAGAAAACAGTAAAAAAGGAGGCGTGTCAGGCCGTGGTACATTTTCTGATGCAGCTGCGAAAACAACTTCGTGACGCTGCCGCCAAATACACAAAACAATTACTTTGACAATCATGTTACATTATTTTTAAAATGTTTCCTTTTCTTTTCATAACTTCTTTAACACATGACATCGCTGTGAAGCGGGTATTTTGCTATATATATATATATATATATATATATATATATATATATATATATATATATATATATATATATATATATATATATATATATATATATATATATATATATATATCACAGCGACACTCATATATATATATATATATATATATATATATATATATATATAGATAGATAGATAGATAGATATGAGAACAACACTCAAATCAATGACAAAACAATTACATTAACAACCATGTTACGTTATTTTTAAAATTTTTCCTTTTCTTTTTCGTACCTTCTTTAACACACTACTTCTCGCTGGCCTTGGTATTCTGCTAGTATATATATATATATATTTTATATCTATACTAATAAAAGGCAAAGCCCTCACTCACTCACTCACTCACTCACTCACTCACTCACTCATCACTAATTCTCCAACTTCCCGTGTGGGTGGAAGGCTGAAATTTGGCAGGTTCATTCCTTACAGCTTCCTTACAAAAGTTGGGCAGGTTTTATATCGAAATTCTATGCGTAATGGTCATAACTGGAAGCAGTTTTCTCCATTTACTGTAATGGAGATGAGCTTCAACGCCGTGGGGGAGTTTCGTGTGACATCATCACGCCTCTCACGTAATCACGCAGTACATAGAAAACCAGGAAGACCTCAAAAAGCGCTGAAGAAAACATGCATTATATAATTGAGAAGGCAGCGAAACAATAAGAAGCGAGCGAGTGACATATACAACCATATTTATGAGTTCTGCTACTTCGGAAACAAAGCACGATGTAAACCTACACTTTAAATTAAGTTCATAGACAGGCTGCGCTGGCGTTTGTAATTTAGTGCCTGCCCATATAAGGCCGTCCGTCAGCGGCAATCCAATAGCAAACTCCACTAAATATTCACGGGTGAAGGACTGTGCTTATGCAGAGGAAGATGAGATGGTCAGGGTGGTGTTTGGCACAAACTCAGCGAAACTGCGAGAGAAAGTTTTAAGTGCCAGGACTAAGGTAACATTAAATACAGCCATGGACATAGCACGAGATGGCACCAGCACAGCTGGGAACCTTCGATGCATGTACACCGAGAGGCTCACGTGAACTGACGCAGTGCACAGATAAAAAGCAACAGTTCCAAAGAGCGCTGAACAAAACCGAATTACACAATTGAAAAGGCAGCAAAAAATATGAAACGTCTGATAAGCATATTCATAAATGCAACTACTGCGGAAACAAAGCACACGGTGGAAAAAGTCAATGTCCCGCTAAAGGAAGACAGTGTAAAAAACCCGTGCATGCAGTGTGTCAGGTCTCAGATAAAGAAGAAGACGAGCTGTTTATTGATGCAGTAAGAAACGAATCGATGAATGAAACCTGTCATCTGTACAACGATTGACAAACACGGAATGTAACTTGAACACAACACATCCTACAAATACGAACCTGATTGAAAGAAATAATGATAATCAAATCCTTGATGACAGCAACACTCAGTAACACTCACAAAACAAATACTGTATATTGACAGTCATGTTACGTTATTTTTAAAATGTTCCCTTTTCTTTTCTAGCTTTTTAACACACTACTTCTCCTGCATACGCGGGTATATATATATATATGTATATATATATATCCCGATCTACATACTCGAATAATGGATACTTTATTCGCCATCAATGATTGTTTTGGTAAAGCCATACTCAGTGTATTCATTAGATGAACGGTAAAAAAGTAAGAGCGAGGGGAGGATGAATTATTGAGGCATGCAGGCTGTAGTGCGTGTCAACTCTATCTGAATTGCGCGATCACATTTGAAAAAATATATCTTTTCAAGTTCTATTTAGTCCATATGTGTCAAACTCAAGGGGCAGGCCACATCCGCCCGTGTAATTATATCCGCCCCGAGATCATTTTATATACTGTATTATTGTTATTAAAGCCCGGTATATGAAGCGCTGGTAACACAATAAACTACAGATCCCATAATGCAGCGCTTCAGCTGCCTTGCCGAACACTTACCGCGTTAATCAAGTCTACCTTATGATGCTGCAAGTTATTGCGAAGCTAGCTCACACGATGCTGAAGAGAAAAGTTGATTCTGAAAATAGTAATGTGGCTGTAATTACAGAATTTAATCTAAGAGGGCACTATGAGACATAACATCAGGGTAACCTGAATGCAATGCAGAAGATACAGAAATCAGCATAATTAAATAAGAATCTGACACTTCAGCGGACGTTTTTACCCGTGCACAATCACAAAGTGATTTCAAGTGAAGCTGCTTTTATGGGAGACACAAATGCACAAGTGCACCTTGCCCCACTTTCCCTGTTGCCAAGTAATGTTAAACCAAGTCGTCACTACGGTGTTCCCAAATACGCACTTTGCTGATAAACTGAGCGCACTGCGCACTGAGTTTACACGGCGCTTTGGTGACTTTGAAGAACAAAAAAAGTCCGTCTACATGCGGCTCGAACCTTGTGCATGTTTGGTAGCACATATCTGTGTGAGAAGCTCTTCTCAGTGATAAACACTAACAAAACAGCACACAGGAGTCGCCTCACTGATGAGCACCTGCAGTCCATCCTGAGAATCTCCACAACACAGAACCTCACACCAAACATAAACGAACTTGTTGCCAAAAAAAGATGCCAGGCGTCCAGCTCTAAAATCACATATGAGCAAAGACAACTGAATGATTTGATTTGTTATTGCTGAAAGGAACACATTTTATTTATATTTCCAGGTTTTGTTATGCAGCATGTTCATATTTGAATTTGTATAATTTTGACAGGATATATTTTTATGGAGAGCAAAATCTTTTGGGATATTTAAAATCTAAGTTTATTTTTTATATAAAATTACATAAGAGTAAAGAAATTTGAATGTTTGTTCTTTTAACGTTTACTTTATTTCTAACTTGTACAATTTAGACAGGATATATTTTTATGGAGAGCAAAATATTATAAGTTGTTTAAGGTTTGAGTTGATTTATTCACGAATAATATTCCTGTCTGTTTTTACCATTCCTACCAAAGATATTTCTGTCGACAAAATAAAAATTCCTTCTATTTAAAATTTAAATAGAACTTGAACAAATACGATAGTTCATAATATCCACGCAGACTTGCACGTAAGAGCGGGAGTCATCCGTTTTAACAAGCAGCGTATTGCACTGATACGAAATAGCTGTGTATGTATATATGTAGATATGTATGTATATGTATATATATATATATATGTTTATATATGTGTGTGTGTATGTATATATATATGTATTTGTGTGTATATGTGTGTGTATGTATGTATGTGTGTATGTATTTATGTGTGTATGCATATGTATGTGTATATATGTAGATATATATGTATGTATATATGTGTATATGTATAGATATGTGTATATATATATATATATATATATATATATATATATATATATATATATATATAAACAACAACAACACTCATTACTCACAACAGTGACAAAACAATTACAATGACAATCATGTTACGTTATTTTCAAAATGTTTCCTTTTCTTTTCATTGCTTCTTTAACACACTACTTCTCCGCTGCGAAGCGCGGGTATTTTGCTAGTATATATATATGCCACTCAAGGACGTTCACAGAGTTGTCCTTAGGCCACCCCTTGGATATCTTAGCTGTGTGCTTAGGGTCATTGTCCTGCTGAAAGAAGAACCGTCGACCCAGTCTGAGGTCAAGAGCGCTCTGGAGCAAGTTTTCATCCAGGATGTCTCTGTAGATTGCTGCAGTTATCTTTCCCTTTATCCTGACGAGTTTCCCAGTTCCTGCCGCTGAAAAACATCCCCACAGCATGATGCTGCCACCACCATGCTTCACTGTAGGGATGGTACTGGCCTGGTGATGAGCGGCGCCTGGTTTCCTCCAAACATCACGCCTGGCATTCACACCAAAGAGTTCAATCTTTCTCTCATCAGACCAGAAAATTTTGTTTCTCATGGTCTGAGAGTCCTTTAGTTGCCTTTTGGCAAACTCCAAGTGGGCTGCCATGTGCCTTTTACTAAGGAGTGGCTTCCGTCTAGCCACTCTACCATACAGGCCTGATTGGTGGATTGCTGCAGAGATGATTGTCCTTCTGAAAGGTTCTCTTCTAGAAGCTTTCTTTTGTACTCCAGGGCATGCAGAGGAGAGAATGGTAAAGAGCAGTAACTTCGGTGCTATATGCAATCATCAGACACTCCCCATCTGCCCATTGTTTTGTCATACTTTTACACCAACTTATGTTCCTGTATTTGAGCATGCTAAAACGGGCATGCTCAAAAAATACGCGTGTAATGCCACGAAAAGTGCACGCAGACACTTCATTTCGCAAACAAAACAAGTGCACTTTTATTCAAGACTACCTGTATAACCGAAGAAAAAAGAAAGCAAGTTACAGTAGGCGATTGATACGAAAGCTTGCATGGTGCAATGCTCAGAAGTGCTGATTTCCATTCTGTGCTATATAAAATCATCACATTCAAATATTAACAGTTCCCACACACCCAAGGACCGCCCTTTCTACATTTACAACACGTGTACTTCTTGCAGTGCACACAACTCTCTGTGCTATGGTTCCTATTACACTGAATGAGCACCTGACAGTGTACTTTCTTCCCTGGGGGAAGGTCCCACATCAGAGAATTTCCAGTTCCAGCATAAATTCACTCCCGATCTGACGCTGTTCATTTTCAAATAATATTGCATTAGTGCGATGATATTTTCACATATATTGTCTCTTTCTTTCAGGTGTGTAATCGAAACCACAGCATAGAGAGGTGTCTGATTATTGCATATAGCGCCGAAGTTACTTCTCTTTACCATTCTTTCCTCTGCATGCCCTGGAGTACAAAATAAACAGCATACAGCAACATGCGGGGACTGGCAGGAACACTCAATAAAACTGAATAAAAAGAAAATCAAGTGACGGTGAGATACGAAGAAGGCAGCTTCGCCAGCGTTTGTGTGTCAGAACCCGGTTCGGGTTGCGGGCGTTAGTATGCATCGTGGTACACTGCAGAGCTATAGCGCATCTTTAGTGAAAACAGCCGTGTCAGATGGGGTTGTATGGATTGATTCTGAACGCGACTGAGAGAATGAAAAGTGAATTTAAAAAAAAAAAGCTAACCTTTACAAGGATCATAAATTGCACCGGCTGTTACAGACTGAAATCAAATGTATGCTTTTATTCTAAAATAGTAAGACTAAGAGCAGTTTACTTCTCAAAACGGAGTGGTGCAGGATCTAACTCACGACCTTTTGATTCCAAGGCGAGAACTGATTCTATTGCACCACAGAGGTACTTATAATAAACAGCTGTCAATGTCGCATGTTAAGGCAGCTTTTTGTTTCTGCAGTTATATTTTTGAATAAAAGTGCAATTGTGTTATATTTGTACCTTTTGTGAAAATGTTTCTTTGTTATTTGGACTTCAGGCTTCATACATTATATAGTTTATGCCTACATTTTGTCATCTACTACTAGAATATAAAAAACGTTTCTGTTTTAGCAATGTGTTGACACAGATTACTGTAGAAACGGAACAGACATGAAATGCGTGTGTTCCAAAGAACGATCTATTATTTCCACTCTAAAACTCCACTCCCAGATACTCAATCAAGGCATGAGCTGAGAGAAGTTCGTGCACGTTCTAAATTGGTGGGGGGATGGAATAGCCGGCTGCTCCTAGCTTCTCTTTATCAGCACATTTAGAGGACAAAGAACGCTGGCGGAGAGGTGTGAAGGGATTTAAGAAGCAATTTAAGGTGGGGACGGAATTACGAGTTTTTTCGTAGGCTCTGGTAATTCTAGTGTTAATGATTTTTAAGCACAGGGAGAAAATTAACATTTGAAAAATCGGTAATGTAATAAATCAGCAAGAAAAGCAACATTATAACAATGCACGGAACGAACCAACACAAAATCGTCCATGACTGAAAACTGGCGGACCGCCATCCCTCATGTGCCTACCTCCAACTCATCACTTGAGTCGTTGTCATCTTTGCATAGTCCAGATGCACGTGTGACTCACATAGACTTTCCATGTTCCTGCAGGAGCATCTAAGACGACGCATGTTTGTCGCGGATGCGAATTGCTGTATGTAGCGTGTAAAACAGTTTGCTATGGTGCACGCAGTCGTGCGTCGTAACCAACAACTCGGTTTTTAAAGACTGCTTATTTCATTGTTTTTTAACCTCAGTTGTAAAGGATTGGTTTAAGGATACCATGGGATACCCCTCACAAACTGTTTTACACGCTGCATACAGCGATTCACCTCCGCGAGAAACATGCCTTAATGAACAGTCAACGTGGCTCGGAGGTGCCAGGAGTTGGTGTGCGTGGCTCCTTCCTGCGTGTGCCATAGGTGTCTTACTTGTCAGCGGCTCAGTGAATCCACACCCCTTCCGGCGTGCTTTCCATGGTTGTCTTGCCTTAGTGAATTATATATAAAGATTTTTTGTTTAACAGGATGCTGTTTCTTTAATAGCTGTTGGTACTGAAAAGAAGAACTGCAAACTGACACTTCAAGAAAATTTACAATTTTATCTTTGCTCACTATGGCATGCAAATTACTGTAGTATACGTTTTTCAAAAATTTCACATTAACATAACATGTAAAATACAAAATATTAAAAATAGCAATACTAATACTACATTTCTTAACAGTTTATCTCAAAATGTGCACACTACCAAAAGTGATAACATAAAAACAGCAAGCAAAAAGTGGCATGCGTTTCTCTGAGCTATAAGGAAATTTCCATTGAATACACACCAAGTTTTATATATGTCAACCTTTTTTACAATTTAGAAAACAATAGTTTTCATTAGGCACATCTGTCATGGGGGAATCTCTTCTCTTCACATTAGAAGCTAAGCACATCCTGACTATTAAATATACACTTACTGCTTATAGGCCAAACACTAACTCCATGCATCAAACAGAGCACAGGTGCAACAAATTAAAGCAACAACCGTTAAACACTTTTTGTTGGTAAAAATGGCAGACAACATTGCTGCACAAGACAGTGGAAAAACTGGGGTCAGAATGAGAATTTGTCTGAACAAACTGAGAAACTCTAGTGGAACATGTCATATCCCAAAAGTGTTCAACAACCCCCAAGTTGATCCACAGCTACCTCCATCGTTAGAACACTTAGAATTGAAAACGGGTGACACATTTATTATGGTAAAATAGTAATAGTATAGCACTTTCTAAGAGTGTCAACTCATTACTGTATGCTCCTAATGCTTTACAGGATTCTACTATACAAAAACCCATGTACTGTATGGTACTGTGGAAAAGGAGTATATGATAAACAGTACAGCAAGCTCTGCATGCCGCAAAATACATGCAGGCTTATGAACAAGTTCTGTTCAAGTGGTCATTTGTAACCCAATGTCAAAAGCAAGATGGAACTTGCACTGAAAATGTCCATTAATAGAATAACTGGCAATAATGCATAAAAATACATAGTTTTATTATTTATACTGTATTACAGGAAAAACATTACAAACTTATTCAAATAACAGTGAAGCAAGATTACTGTACTTTAAATCACAAATTACAAAACTAACGATATGTATGTACAGTTGACCATATGTTTAAACATCCTATACTTTTTGATAATGACACAGGAACTCACGGAGTTGGGGAAAAAAGCATAATGATGACATACAAACTCGCCACTAACTGATACAGTGGTGTGAAAAACTATTTGCCTCCTTCCTGATTTCTTATTCTTTTGCGTGTTTGTCACACAAAATGTTTCTGATCATCAAACACATTTAACCATTAGTGAAATATAACACAAGTAAACACAAAATGCAGTTTTTAAATGATGGTTTTAATTATTTAGGAAGAAAAAAAAATCCAAACCTACATGGCCCTGTGTGAAAAAGTGATTGCCCCCTGAACCTAATAACTGGTTGGGCCACCCTTAGCAGCAATAACTGCAATCAAGCGTTTGCGATAACTTGCAATGAGTCTTTTACAGCGCTCTGGAGGAATTTTGGCCCACTCATCTTTGCAGAATTGTTGTAATTCAGCTTTATTTGAGGGTTTTCTAGCATGAACCGCCTTTTTAAGGTCATGTCATAGCATCTCAATTGGATTCAGGTCAGGACTTTGACTAGGCCACTCCAAAGTCTTCATTTTGTTTTTCTTCAGCCATTCAGAGGTGGATTTGCTGGTGTGCTTTGGGTCATTGTCCTGTTGCAGCACCCAAGATCGCTTCAGCTTGAGTTGACGAACAGATGGCCGGACATTCTCCTTCAGGATTTTTTTGGTAGACAGTAGAATTCATGGTTCCATCTATCACAGCAAGCCTTCCAGGTCCTGAAGCAGCAAAACAACCCCAGACCATCACACTACCACCACCATATTTTACTGTTGGGATGATGTTCTTTTTCTGAAATGCTGTGTTCCTTTTACGCCAGATGTAACGGGACATTTGCCTTCCAAAAGTTCAACTTTTGTCTCATCAGTCCACAAGGTATTTTCCCAAAAGTCTTGGCAATCATTGAGATGTTTCTTAGCAAAATTGAGACGAGCCCTAATGTTCTTTTTGCTTAATAGTGGTTTGCGTCTTGGAAATCTGCCATGCAGGCCGTTTTTGCCCAGTCTCTCTTATGGTGGAGTCGTGAACACTGACCTTAATTGAGGCAAGTGAGGCCTGCAGTTCTTTAGACGTTGTCCTGGGGTCTTTTGTGATCTCTCGGATGAGTCGTCTCTGCGCTCTTGGGGTAATTTTGGTCGGCCGGCCACTCCTGGGAAGGTTCACCACTGTTCCATGTTTTTGCCATTTGTGGATAATGGCTCTCACTGTGGTTCGCTGGAGTCCCAAAGCTTTAGAAATGGCTTTATAACCTTTACCAGACTGATAGATCTCAATTACTTCTGTTCTCATTTGTTCCTGCATCTTGGCATGATGTCTAGCTTTTGAGGTGCTTTTGGTCTACTTCTCTGTGTCAGGCAGCTCCTATTTAAGTGATTTCTTGATTGAAACAGGTGTGGCAGTAATCAGGCCTGGGGGTGGCTACGGAAATTGAACTCAGGTGTGATACACCACAGTTAGGTTATTTTTTAACAAGGGGGCAATTACTTTTTCACACAGGGCCATGTAGGTTTGGATTTTTTTCTCCCTAAATAATAAAAACCATCATTTAAAAACTGCATTTTGTGTTTACTTGTGTTATATTTGACTAATGGTTAAATGTGCTTGATGATCAGAAACATTTTGTGTGACAAACATGCAAAAGAATAAGAAATCAGGAAGGGGTCAAATAGTTTTTCACACCACTGTAAATAATAGCAATTGAAAATACCATTCTATATGGCTCAGCATCATCTTTCTGGAGGTCTTCCATATAAAATGTACATTAAAATAAAAATAACTACAAAAACTAAGCTTACAAAATATGATTACATATTACTATATGATTTTTCATAGATTTTTGGAGCCAATGATGGGCTACATCAGCGTGCTTTTGCAAAGGAAAAAAAAAAGTAAAGGTTATTTCCATGCTAAATATAAAAGAAGGCAGGACACATAAGGCTTAATAAGGTCTTTAATCTTCATTGCTCAAAAGTGTTCCCTAAAACAATCCATATTCCTGATTTTTATCAATACAGATGGCTAAACAATTTCTACAAGAAGTGTGGTAAATAACATTTTTACATTGACCTGTTGTTAAATATAGAATTTTTCTGGAGGGACCAGATACAATAATATTGCTGTTGACACATTTCCTGTTGCAAGTCTAAGTACCTGGCAAGGAATGTGGCTCTGTTTAGTGAAATGAGCTGAAGATAAGGAGGAAGGATCAAGGGAGCTTTAGAAAGAAAGTCTCCTGTGGAATGATCCTTCTGTAGAAATTGAACATTTTGTTCAATAACCTGTAGGAGAGACAGAGTGTTAGATGGAATGGAAGAACCAGCAAGATAAGAGTTTCAGCATTGGTTTTGCTCCGTGACTGTTTCATAGTTTACTCCTGGCTAAATTGAGGGTCCTGTCCATGCTGTGCTTTTGGATAAACACGATTATCAGTCTTTGATATCTCCATCTTTCGAAACTATTATCACTGGCAATTCATCACATGTTGCTCTATTATTTATGCAAGAGTGATCTTTCGGATTCATAAAGAAATCCAAGAAAACTTCTTTCTCCATGTTTTCAGATAAATTTCATATAAAGTGTGATACTTTTGGACATATGGATTGGCTGTAGAATTTCTAATACATCCAGTTATTTAACTCTTTCGATTGTATGTTGCATCGCTTCTCCGTGATCACAAATATAAACCTGACCGAATTGTGGTTTCTTTGAAATTAAACGTGTAGTAGCTTTAATTGTTACGGGACCACAGATTCTCATAACATATGGTCCTGAATCGTGTAAATCTACATTTTGAGCATTGAATGATGCGAACGTTAACAGATTATTGTAGATTCGGATATTCTGTCTGTAATGTTTGTGGATTTCACTTTCGCCAGATAACACATCTTATTTCTCGTGGAAATGCCTTTTCATTGAAGAAACACTAATTTTCCCTGATGGCAACACAAATTAGACGAATTAGATAACTACATACTTCTGTCATATGACCTATGTTGAAATATTCAATCTCTTTTCGCTGTTCCGCTATTTCACCTAGTAATAATTTCCATTTGTTTGAGCTAATGTAGTCTTTACTATTAGTTTTTTGAGACTTTAGAATTTTAGTACTTTCATTATCTCTAACCTGCTCTGCATGTGTATAGCGACAACGTTTTTGAATCTCTTTATGACATTCTACTTTGTCTTGATTAAATCTCTTTGCACAAAGTCTTGTTTCGCGGGATTTGAAATTATCTCTCTGAAAAAGTCTCATCCCAGGATTTTTTTTATATTAAATAAATATATACATACAAACAAACAAACAAATAAATATTGAAGTCACCAATTAAACCACACTAAGCTGCGGCCAGTCAAGCTCTGCCCATATTCCACCTCCTAACTCAATGGGCCTCTGGTAGATAATGACCTTTAAACTATATAATGAGCATACACAGTGCATAAACTAACATAAAATTATCGATAATAAGCATGCTTAATTTACTTCACCATACTATATAAAAGTTCTATTACTATGATACGTGCATACTTTATAGTTCACAAATTAAACTAGGGCTGTTTACGATTTCTTTCTCATAAAAAGTGGTGATAGCGAAAAGTTCAGGAATGTGATATTTTTGCTATGAAACTGTATGAAAATGACTTAAAAATAACCTTTTTTTGCTTGCAACATCTAAAAAAAGCAAAGAAATATTTGTGGAATAAAAATGAAAAATCTTTTCAGGGAGTACATAAATTTTCATACTATAGACATAGCTATGGGGGAAGTTTTTAATCACATACTGTAACTAGTTTCAAATAATGATACAAGCAACAAAAAATTGCAGTTTGGTATTGCAGTTATATCTGCACATATAACATACTAGCAAACCAAGCTCTATTGAGCACCTGCAGGTAAGAAAATTCATTTCTGATTCATTATAAAATCATGGGGAGCACAGATGATAAGAAGTTGGCACATGGCACTATTTTTAAATTTTTATAATACATTTTTGATAATTTAGTGATCAAATTTTTATTTTCCAAACTGAAGACAGGGGAAAAACTGACTTCCAAAGCACAGCTCCAGAAGAAGGCACAACAAAGAAAAATAAAAAGAAAAAGAAAATACTATATAACCATGCCTGAAAGCTTCAAAAATAACACTGAGCATTTTAATTCACTTATTTATAAATATACATAAAAATGGCATGCAGCAGTCTAAGTGGTGAGGTCCATACATCCCTTTCCCTAGCACACTTGCCAGCTCATACTGTGGGATCCCAAGGTGTTCCCAGGACATCTGGGAGATATAATTCACCCAGAAAGGCCTGGGTCTTCCCCGGGGTCTCTTCGCAGCTGGTCATGGCCGTAAAACCTCCAAAGGTAAAAATACAATGAAACTGATTTCCATAATGTACCAGCAACTACTGTATACAAATTGATTTTCCTGCCAATTTTAAAACCGGGGGGCCAAGAAAGAAAATAATTAATTGCATTTTAATTGAAACATTTTGTATATAAAGATTGAACAGTTTTATTTATCCCCTTTAATTTGTCAATACAACAAACAGGGGGCTTCTCCGGGGGAAATAAACTTTTTCCCAGAATTCAGAGATGCAGCATTTTACAGTAAGTACAAAGCACTTTTAAGGTTTTTAGGATTTTGTTTAATGCCTTTTTATTTTATCTTTGAAAATATCTTTGAGAAAAAAAAAAATAGAGCCTTTTATTTATTTATTTTTTATTAGGATTCTTTGTGTTTGACCCTTATGTTGTATTTTACATGTTTTTATGTTGGTATTACAGAATCTGTTTATTTACAGTAAAAACGTGTCAAAGTATTCACAACAAATTGGGCAAGATTAAACTGCACATTTCTGAAAACTAGCAGTTTTCCTTTTCTCTAAGGCAAAAACCTCTATAAAGTTTTAAAGAAAACACACCAAATTAAAATGAAAAAGAAACACATATTACAGTGGAATAGTAGATACAGTCGTCTGAAAAAGAAAGCAACCCCAAAACTGGTGGGTGAAAGGCACATAAAAAAGAGACAATTTCTTATCTCTTCAAGATTGATGCTATACTGATCTTAGATGGAGATGAATAACTTTTTCTATTGTGTTTCCTAACACTGGCCCAAGAAAAAAATGAATTACCGTAGATACTCATGTATAAGTCGAATAATTTATGCCTTAAAATTCATTCAAAAACACAAAGTCGACTTATCCACGGGGCAACACTGATTTCATTAAATAATTCTTTAAACTGTGAAATACTGCACTTGAATTTGAGCATTAGCTTTTGCAGGTTTTGGATAACAAACATACCATTAGCTGCCAGTAGATTGCGGTAACCAGAAACATACAGTATTTCGGACCATAAGGTGCACCGGATTTTAAAGCGCAATATCAATGAATGGATCTACTTTCATACATAAGGCGCATCGGATTATAAAGCACATTCAGCGAAACAAAACAGATAAGTCAAACTTTATTCAACTTATTCACAATAACTCTCAACATTGCTCAGTTGTAACATAAAATACAAAACAATACACTCACTTTTTCAGTTCAATCCTCTTCCACAAATCTATCAAATTCTTCATCCTCAGTGTCTGAGGTAAACAGTTGGGCGATTTCAGCATCAAGCATGCCCGGATCTCTCTTCTTTATAGCGACCGAGTCCGCATGTTCTCGGAGTTCAGTCCACGCCGTCTGTACGAAAGGGTTACAATGGCGCTCACGTTTGCATCCGACAATCCCATCCTCGACACTTTTCTCCCAGTTTACTAGTGGAAAACGGTGGGACATAGTTTCCTCTTGCGTGGGCGACGTCCTAAAGGGGTTGGTGCTAATTGCGGTGGCTTTGAAAAACTCTGCTTCCAGATCAGCGTCTACCCCTAGTTTTGTCGCCATTCACAGTTTCCTAGTTACACACTCCACGAGAGAATGCACCAATTTTCTTTCAGTTTTACAAGCTTCGTGTCACTCACTAGTGCTGGCAGGAATAATCCCGGACGAGCCCCCAGTGTTATCTTTCCGGCCTGTCTCCGGACCGTGGTCGGGGTGACGCAGGGGAGCTTCTCCTTCTTCATGTCCAGTGGTGTGACGCTCCAGGGCCAGAGCAATGTTCTCTGTGGTAAAACCCTGTCCCTGAGTTCCCATTCTCCTAATTTACAGCAGGGAGTGACACACAAGGCTTGACTGCTCAATGGTTGACTTTATTATCTCCTTCTTTTTAAGGTGCCTGTTTTAGCTTAACAGAGACCAAAAACACAAGAGCCCCACTACACCGTCAACAAACACTCAATCCCAAAACTCCACCCCCCAAAACCCAGACAACTCCACCCACATCCCACATTCAGTATAATTCGGATGTAAGGCTGCTATTTTAAGCTCTGATCCCAACAAGAGTCAGACTTTGAAGGATTTGAAGAAGACACTTAGGGCCACTTTATTATATGCAAGGGATTTGAATATGAATTTAATTGAAATATTCTAACTGTAAGTAAATGAATAAAAATGTTTTTGGAGTTTTAATTTTGGCTTACTAAAATTCTTCAAAGATTAAAATGTTGAAAGTCTGGGGCCAGGTACATTGGGTATAATTATGAAATTCAAAGAATTTGATAGGCTGTCAAGCTTTACCCTCGACTTATACGCGGGTCATAACAAATTTCATAATTTTCGTCTTAAACAATACACTCGATTTATCTGCGAGGTCGACTAATAGGCGAGTATATACGGTATATCTTAAGCTAAAAAAGGAATGAGTTAGAAGTGCAATTGCAGTGTCTTTCAGCAATTTAAAAAGTAGCCCATGCAATTAAATCTAGTACCATGAACTATGACGAGAACATGGCCAAATCTGCTTCAGAACACTCCCTATGTCCCATGGCATTTTGTTTAACATGCAAGCAATAATAAATGCGCATCAACAAATTGTTACACTAGCAGTAAAGTTATATCAAACTTAATAACCTCTCAAACAGTGCATGAACAACATTACAAAATAAAGGGATATACAGTCAATCCTCAACTTTTGTGTGGGTTACGTTCCAAGAAAACAACACGAAAGTCGAAGACACTAATGTTAATACATTGTACCTATGAGAAATAGAGGGTTAGGTTCCCACGACCACCAAAAACTGTAATCTTTTGTTAGATTGCTCAAAATACACTTTTCAACATAGAATTCTTTTAAATATGCATTTTTATAACACACTAACCATGAAATAACCCATAAAATTCAGTTCACAACACGCAATTGGGAACATGCAAAATATTTCAGCTAACATCTCAATGAGAAAAAACACTTAAAAACACTTATTTACTACTTTCATTAGACGTTTAGACTGGTGAGGTCTCGACATCACATAGGACACTCTGTCCTTTATGGCTGGAAGATTGGCTTTGAAAATTGTGAAGGACACACTAGCTTGAAATAATATGTCAGCGACGTCTGCTTTGTGCACTGCTTGATATTCTTAAGGCTCTTGGCATATGAGAACATAGCAGACGCAAGTTAATGTTTAAACTTGAGCCTGCAATCAACGATGAGATCAGCAACTTCAATGTCTCTACCAGATGGCTGCAGCCAACATTCCAGCACAAAGTTAATCAAACACATTTGTTTTCTCACTAAGCCATATCACAGACTTTGCATGCTCGGGCTTAAAGCCCAAAGGACTTCCACTACACTTTGGGGCATAATTACAAGAGAAAAAAATAAATGGGGAGCACATTACCCTATAGCAGTAGGATGAAAAAGACCGGTAAATTGTCTAGTTGGATACTAGCTTGTCCCCAAATTTGCGTGCACTGTGCCTCTCATTTTTCTCTACTGTGCACATTCTTGAAGCCAGCGAAAAAACAATAAGAGGTTACAAATAAAATTGCACAACAAAATTCCTACACTCACAGCTCCAGTCTGAAAATTCAATCCATGAGTGCTATATTAAAGTTTCTGATTTTTTGCACAGTTTCTAAGAAATGTAACACTATTCCATTCACAAAGATATCACACTTTTGCAGCATGTCTATTTCTTCTGAAGAATCTGTACATTTCTTTCAAAATCGAAAACTAAATGGTTTCCTTCTAATGACATTGAACCCTAGATTTAGATAAATGCTTACAAAAAAGTCTATCTTACCTCGTTGCTTTGGAAATATTTCATCAGGATGCTATATATAAAAAAAAAATCAGAAAATACTAGTTTTATGTACAGTAATACTAAAACATTGAAAAGTAATGATTCAGACAAAAGAACAGTACCTTCATTAGAGGTCTTGCTTTCTTTTCAAACAGTCCAGAAGGGAAAAGGTAAGCAATGGCTCTCTGCAGAGAAAAATATACATATTGTATATATTTATAACAGTGTCTCAGAACATGGCCAAAGCACTTGTGCACAAATATATACTGTAACAGATATATTCACCTTTCATAAAAACTTAGCCCTTAAGAAGATGCAGCTGTCATATTTACCTGTATATAAATACAGTGCCCTACACTGATTCATAATCTCTACTACTTTAACAAAGTAAATATAAAAGGGCAACATTCTGGAACACATAAACAGAGCACCTGTTCACATTGAGGGTTGCAATATGGCAGGCCCCATGGGATCAAGAATAATACTGTTACTACTTCGAATGTGACAGTGTTTATTGTGGCATCACATATTTAACTATTAAGGTACATAAAATAGCAAACACTATGTTAAAATACATTGTGTATTTCTTAGTGTTCAAAACTGTGTCAAAGAAGCAGATAAAGCATGTGAAGACAGACCATCAACTGCTAAACTAAAATTAAAAATATCACATTTATTGTGAACCCCTCCTAATTATTAATGTACGGTAAAAGACTCCTACTATTTTAAATGTGTACTTCTAAACACAAAGTAAATTCAGAAAACAGTAAAGCAGTATATTCTAACAGCATTATGAAAGACTGTTCAACCTCTTTTTTTATTTTTTGTTTTAATACTTAACAAGTTTCTTTACTGTGGGTAAGCTGCATATCAGTTTCAGACAAGAATCTTAATCACCTAGTAGTAGTATATTTTTCTGGCAAGTGCATACACACAATACTTTTAACACTAAAAATAGCCAACTTCAGAACTAGTTTCTGCCATGCACCAACTGAAGATGGAATATGCTGTGAATCACACAGCTCAGAAAAGGAGGAACATTTTATACATCCCCAGTAATGAAGAGGAGTCTGTGTGTTCACTATGTAATTGCATTTACCTGTGAACTTGTTAATGAGTCTGTACCTGCACTATAGAGTGCTATACAAAAATAACTGAATTGTTCATAAACTACTGCTACTGTAAGTAACTCTAAAAGAAAGCATGGCATTTTAGAAGAAAATCTTTACATTCATTATTTTTTCTCAACACTTGCTGACATGGATTAAGGAAAAAATGAGGTAGGTCCTTAGAATTTTAAAGCCACGGAGTAGGAAGGTAAGCAACAATATTGGTTTGTCCTCTTTTATGCTTTGTGACTAATCCACAGGGACTGGTTAGTCTTCTTGGATTGTAGGCATTCTTTATGGATGTTTATTCTAGGAACATTTTAACAAAGCTGACAGCCTATCTTTAAAAGTCGTGATGAGCTACACGGTTGTGCTGCTGTGTGGACTGCAGGCTGATAGGTTCCAGACAAGAGACATGAACTGAACAGGCAAATTTGAATTGCAAAGTCTTGTGGAGGTCAAATGCAGGGAGCCGTCTGGCACTCTGTTCCACATAAATGAAGTGCTATTAAATGCAGACAATGAGGTTTTTTTTGCTGTTTTTGTTTTAAATTAAGACTCATAAGATTATCCTGTATTTTAACTGACACAAGATTAGTATGGAAGTATAATGGAAATTTTATATTATGAATGATTAAAGCACTGTATTTAAAATTCTGATTTCTCAACTCTTACTCAAAAATGCACAATAATATACAAGTTTAAAATATCTTTAAGTTATAAAACAAGAAAATCACATTGAATTAAAACCTGCTAAATTTAAACTGTTATGTTTATTAATGTATTTTGTAGGTGGAGTCTTTAAATTTCTTAAACATCTAATGCAGGAAATACTGAAACTTCAGACTTAAAATGAATTGATAACTGTTTTTGGAAAGGTATCACAACTTTCAAGGAACCATTTCTAGTTTATTTATACTACATTCCATTTCTCACTTTTATGCTTTTGGCATTAAAAAAATAATAGTCCACAGAGTATTTGCAGGTGTTTGGGCTATTTTGATGATTTGGAAAGGATGTACACTGTACATTCTGATACATCACTGTGATAGGGAATGGTGTCCCAAGTAGGGGGTGGTATCAGGTTAGAGTCGATTGTTTGCTGAGGTCTGTGGTGCCTCCTGTGTAAGCACAGTTTGATAAACGCCTTGGGGTAGCTGTTTGATGCAAACAGATGGAAAAAATGTCTTTCATTCTTTGCATTACAGTAGGTGTGAATCCTTCTGAACAGAGTCTTAACACAATTCCATGGATACGATGAGGGGCGATTGTTAGAAAATTGTAATATTTTGTCTGCACAATATTCCTTGTGCTAAACACTTGCAATTAAGGTGGCATCATTACCTCTTTCAATTGACACACGCACTATATATATTTTTGGAGGTGAAGAGAGTGTCAGAAAGAGTGATGATTATGAAGCTGCAAATGTTATTAGTCCATATGCCCCGCAAGTTGGGTGTGCAATGGATGAGAAAGAAGATTTCTGGAGTGAGATGGATGAAGTGATGGACAGTGCACCCAAGAGACGGAGAGTGATGACTTAAGTAGATTTCACTGGACATGCTGGTGAAGTCAAAAGAGAAGATGAGGAGGTGATGGGTAGGCATGGTGTCAAGGAGATGATAGTGGAATCTGCAAAAAGGACAGACATGGCTGTGGTGAATACATATTTTAAGAAGAGGGAGGAACTTTGGGTGATGTACAAGAATGGAGGAAGATGCACACAGGTAGATTACAACCTATGCAGACGAGTCAATCTGAAGAAGATTGAAGATTGCAAAGTAGAGGAAGAGGAAAGAGCAGTTAGGCAGCATAGGATGGTGGTCTGTGGGATGACGCTGGAGATCAAGAGAAGACGGAGAGTGAGGGCAGAGCCAAGGATCAAATGGTGGAAGCTGAATAAGGAAGATGGCAAAGTTGAGTTCTGGGAAGAGGTAAGACAGGCACTGGGTGGCAGTGAAGAGATACCAGACAGCTGCGCAGCTACAGCTGAAGTGGTAAAGGTGACAGTAAGATGGGTGCTTAGTGTGACATCTGAACAGAGGAAGGAGGAAAATGAAATTTGGTGGCTGAATGGGGAAGTACAGAGTGTATGCAGAGGAAGAGGCTGGCGAAGATGATGTAGGATTGTCAGAGAGATGCAACAAGTAGACAAGAGTACAAGGAGATAAGGCGTAAGGTGAAGGGAGAAAAGAAAAGGCGCATAGCGAATTGTATGTGGCTGGACACTAAGGGGGAAAAAAGGACCTGTACTGATTGGCTAGACAGAGGTACTGAGCTGGGAAAGATGTCCTGCAAGTTAGGGTGATAAAAAATAAAGATGGTGTCACACACATGCGCATGGGGGGGCAGCTAAAGGGCTTGAATTAGTGACAATTCCATGTCTGACCAAGGGAGGCAAGGTGCACTGACTTTTTCTCTCAGTCCTCTGCAGATCATTTACAAGAAATTCCAGAGGGTTCCAGAGCCCATGAGGATGCCATTTCCTATCCAGATGATGTCACTTTCGGCTCCCAGCAACTATAATGAAGTCACTTCTGGTTCTGCTGCTCCGTGATTATGTCACTTCCTGCCCAGACCTTTAAAGCCGCCATCTTTGCCACATGTCATCAATTCTGTTTTGGACTTTGAACCAGACACAACTCTACAAAATCCAACCCTTTTTGCAGGTAGGGCATAATATATGGGTGGCTGTCCCAAACCTTTTTATGTCTCCTGTCCATTCTTCTGACAATGGAAACATACTAACAAGCGAGGGGGGTGTGTTGAGCAGAAGGAAAGAGCATTTTGAAAGGCTGATGAATGAAGAGAATGTGAGAGAGAGAAGGTTGAATGATGTGGTGATAGTGAATAAGAAAGTGCAATGGATTAGCAAGGAGGAATTAAGGACAGCCATGTTGAGGATGAAAAATGGAAAGGCCGTTGGTCCAGATGACATACCTCTGTAAGCATGGAGATGTTTAGGAGAGATGGCAGTGGAGTTTTCAACTAGATGATTTAATGGAATCTTAGAAATTGAGAGGATGCCTGAGGAGTTTAGAAGTACTGTACCTGCACCGATTTTTAAGAACAAGGAGGATGTGCAGAGCTGTAGTAAGTACAGGCGGATAACATTGATGAGACACAGCATGGAGTTATGGGAAAGAGTAGTTGAAGCTAGGTTAAGAAGAGAGGTGATGATTAGTGAGGAGCAGTATGATTTCATGCCAGGAAAGTGCACCACAGATGTGATGTTTGCTCTGAGGGTGTTGCTGGAGAAGTATAGAGAAGGCTAGAAGGAGTTGCACTGTGTCTTTGTGGACCTGGAGAAAACATATGACATGGTGCCTCGAGAGGAGTTGTGGTATTTATTGTATAAGGAAGTCGGGAGTGGAAGTATGTAAGAGTTGTACAAAATATGTACAAGGGAAGTGTGACAGTGGTGAGGTCTGCGGTAGAAGTGACAGATACATTCAACGTGGAGGTGGGATTACATCAGGGATCGTCTCTGAGCCCTTTCTTATTTGCAATGGCTAAGGACAGGTTGACAGACAAGATTAGACAGGAGTCGTTGTGGACTATGATGTTTGCTGATGACACTGTGATCAATTGCGAGAATAGGGAGCGGGTTAAGGAGACCCTGGAGAGGTGGAGACATACTCTAAAGAGAAAAGGAATGAAGGTCAGTTGGAACAAGACAGAATACACGTGTGTAAATCACAGGAAGGTCAGTGGAATGGTGAGGATGCAGAGAGTAGAGTTGGTGAAGGTAGATGAGTTTAAATACTTGGGATCAACAGTACAGAGTAATAGGGATTGTGGAAGAGAGGTAAAAAAGATAGTGCAGGCATGGTGGAATGGTTGGAGAAGATTTGTGACAGACGGGTATCAGCAAGAGTGTAAGGGAAGGTCCACGGGATGGTAGTGAGACCAGCTATGTTATATGGGTTGGAGACTGTGGCACTGACCATATTGATATTGAGTCAATTTGTTATCCATTCTGTTTTCAGTTATGGAGTCCTGGTAATTCATTTTATTAAAAAGTTAACCTAAAACCATTCAAGAGGGAAACAGCAGTGAAAATTCTCAGAGTCAAATATAGACATTAATACATTAATTGATGGATTTATTCTATAAGTCATTTGCTGAAGTTTTGAAATGTTTTTCCATTTTCAGTAGATTATATATTGCCAGACTTTTTTGTCTTTAGAAATGAGTAAGGAATTGAGTCTATTTTTATATCTGCTGTGATTTTATGTTAAGTTTAACAGAGATACAATGCACTGAAGCAAAGCACTTTCTATGTTTCTCATTTAGAAAATAAATATTGATGTGATAAATAGAAGCACTGTTCATTCTGACAGGATCCTGAATATAAATGAAACTTACACCACAGTATTTTAGATAAAACAAAATATTGATATATAAATCCTAAACTCAGCAAAAAAAGAAACGTTCCTTTTTCAGGACTGTGTATTTCAACAATAATGTTTTAAAAATCCAAATAACTTTACAGATCTTCATTGTAAAGGGTTTAAACAATGTTTTCCACGCATGTTCAATTAACCATAATCAATTAATTAACATGCACCTGTGGATTGGTCGTTAAGGCCTTAACAGCTTACAGAAAGTAGGCATTTAAGGTCACAGTTCTAAAAACACAGGACACTAAAGAGACTTGTCTACCGACTGTGAAAAACACCCAAAGAAAGATGCCCAGGGTCCCTGCTCATCTGCGTTAACGTGCATTAGGCATGCTGCAGGGAGGCATGAGGACTGCTGATGTGGCTAGGGCATAAATTGGCATGTCCGCACTGTGAGACGCCTAAGACAGCGCTACAGGGAGACAGGAAGGACAGCTGATCATCCTCGCAGTGGAAGACCACGTGTAATAACACCTGCACAGGATCGGTACATCCGAATATCACACCTGCGTGACAGGTACAGGATGGCCACAACAACTGCCCGAGTCACACCAGGAACACACAATCCCTCCATCAGTGCTCAGACTGTCCGCAATAGGCTGAGAGAGGCTGGACTGAGGGCTTGTAGGCCTGTTGTAAGGCAGGTCCTTACCAGACATCACCAGCAACAACGCCACCTATGGGCACAAACCCACCTTCGCTGGACCAGACAGGAGTGGCAAAAAGTGCTCTTCACTGATGAGTCACGGTTTTGTCTCACCAGGGGTGATGGACGGATTCGTGTTTATCGTCGAAGGAATGAGCGTTACACCGAGGCCTGTACCGGGATCGATTTGGAGGTGGGGGGTCCGTCATGGTCTGGGGCGGTATATCACATCACCATCGGACTGAGCTTGTTGTCACTGCAGGCAATCTCAATGCCTTGCGGTACAGGGAAGACATCCTCCTCCCTCATGTGGTACCCTTTATGCATGCTCATCCGGACATGATCCTCCAGCAGGACAATGCCACAAGCCATACTGCTCATTCTGTGCATGAGTTTCTGCATGACAGCAATGTCAGTGTTCTGCCATGGCCAGCGAAGAGCCCAGATCTCAATCCTATTGAGCAAGTCTGGGACCTGTTGGATCGCAGGGTGAGGGCTAGGGCCATTCCCCCCAGAAATGTCCAGGAACTTGCAGGTGCCTTGGTGGAAGAGTGGGGTAACATCTCACAGCAAGAACTGACAAATCTGGTCCAGTCCATGAGGAGGAGATGCACTGCAGTACTTCAAGCAGCTGGTGGCCACACCAGATACTGACTGGTACTTTTGAATTTGAGCCTCCCTTCATTCAGGGACACATTGTGAAACATTTTTAGTTTATGTCTTATGGTGTTGACTCTTTTAGTGTTCATACAAATATTTACACATTAAGTTTACTGAAAGTAAAAACAGTTGAAAGTCAGAGGACGTTTCTTTAATTGCTGAGTTTATATCAGCTAATTGCCACATGACCTAAAATTATCGATATATAATTTTAAGCTACATCCCCCAGCCCTACAATGTACACTGAATGATAGCTGCAGAAAACTGATACACCAACTGTTTCTTGACCCAGTTGCTTGTAGTTGCTTGAAAAAGTAAAATCCTTGTTGGGTTGTTGGGTCGCATTAAGAGAAATGTGCTAGAAAATTAAAAAGACTTAGGATACAACTTTGTCATGGAAACCACCCATCCTATGCATTAGAAAATATGTTGTTAATTTTGACCATCCTGTATGTGCTCTTCAGAAAATGCAGTACACAATGACATTTAACAGGATTTATGTTTATGTCCTCTAGCTTAAGGAGTATTTTATAGAAAAATAGGATTCTGATAAATGAGCAGTGTTTTAGGTATGTGGAGATGTATGATAGTGATAAATTAAAAACATTATCAATAGACCTTTCAGTTTAATAAGAATATTGGGATTACTCTACATTTAGGAAACCACATGATTTCAAATAATTAAAAAATAAATCAGTGAATGTAGCAAAAAAAAAAACACGTGCAATTCTGGATAACCTAAGGTCAACAATTAGAGATTCTTTATATTGGCCAGGGACTAGAAACTGGTGTAAGTAGATATGACAATGGATGCTAAATAGATCTACACTGCTGCAGGTGCAAACTGATCTAATCAATATGCTTTCTTTTCATTTTCTTTTTTAATGCCATTACCACATATGGAGAATAGTAAACAAAGAAGAGAATGGTTGCAGGTAGTTGAATGCTATGTACTGCAGGTTTTCTTAAACTGTGGATAGCACCAATCAGCACTGTCTGAAAGGTTTAAATTATCTGCTAATGTAAGGAAGGGACCATTTTTACAATTGGTCATTTGCTGGTCTTTTTTCCAAGTAATCTTTAAGCACTTATGGTAAAATGTTACTACTAACTTTTCATCTAGCAAAATGTACATTTTTTCTTGTTGCAGGGTACTGTTCATATTTACTGGATTTATAATACTGATATGACCACCAAAAAGTAGTCCTTTTTCCTGCTTTAATAATAGGATATATAATGGAAATAATGCCTTGCTAAACAATAACAACAAGAAAACCCCAATCCAAATGAAAATACTATCAATTAAGTATATGATGTTCAATAAAAAATAAATGTTCTACTGAATAATGTCAACAAGCTCTTAAAGAGATTTAACAAATCATTATTATTATTTATTATAAATATATATTTTAAAAAAATCACAAATACATTTTTACATACAAAAAACATAAGAATGAATTTTACCATCTTTTTCAGAAATGGTATTGATAAACTCTGCAATACAACACTTAAGATATGAATGCCTAATGCATACATACTTAAAAAAATAAAATACTTGTGGTGTATCATTACAGATAAGTATTATCATTAATGCAGATAATGCTGTTGATCATTTAACTATTAATACTTTAGGTTTTCAAATTATAAAAAAGAATAAATCCTAAAGGTGTTAAAGTCTAGCTAAATCTATAAACAACTCCTAGAAAATTACATTTCTTATATCAAAAACTGCTTTCTCAAGAACACCCACAATAAAAGAATTAAAATTAGAGAGCAGGACCTTATTTATAAAACAAGTGTTTAGTATAGAGCCCCTTTCAAAAATCAGACATCCTTCTTTTTACAACAAAATATTATTTCTAAACAATTTATATCCTTATGTAAGAAGTGGCTGACAGTGAGGCATCCAACTAAACTAATACTTCAGTCAATGTCTTTGTTTGGGAAAGAAATTGAAATCCTAGTAACATACAAGTACAGTGGGATGCAAAAGTTTGGGCAACCTTGTTAATAGTCATTATTTTCCTGTATAAATCGTTGGTTGTTACGATAAAAAATGTCAGTTAAATATATCATATAGGAGACACACACAGTGATATTTGAGAAGTGAAATGAAGTTTATTGGATTTACAGAAAGTGTGCAATTATTGTTCAAAAAAAATCAGGCAGGTGCATAAATTTGGGCACCACAAAAAAGAAATGAAATCAATATTTAGTAGATCCGCCTTTTGCAGAAATTACAGCCTCTAAACGCTTCCTGTAGGTTCCAATGAGAGTCTGGATTGTGGTTGAAGGTATTTTGGACCATTCCTCTTTACAAAACATCTCTAGTTCATTCAGGTTTGATGGCTTCCAAGCATGGACAGCTCTCTTTAACTCACACCACAGATTTTCAATTATATTCAGGTCTCAGGAGTGAGATGGCCACTCCAGAACGTTGTACTTGTTCCTCTGCATGAATGCCTTAGTGGATTTTGAGCAGTGTTTCGGGTCGTTGTCTTGTTGAAAGATCCAGCCCGGCGCAGCTTAAGCTTTGTCACTGATTCCTGGACATTGGTCTCCAGAATCTGCTGATACTGAGTGGAATCCATGCGTCCCTCAACTTTGACAAGATTCCCAGTCCCTGCACTGGCCACACAGCATGATGGAACCACCACCATATTTTACTGTAGGTAGCAGGTGTTTTTCTTGGAATGCTGTGTTCTTTTTCCTCCATGCATAACGCCCCTTGTTATGTCCAAATAACTCAATTTTAGTTTAATCAGTCCACAGCACATAATTCCAAAATGAAGCTGGCTTGTCTAAATGTGCTTGAGCATACCTTAAGCGGCTCTGTTTGTGCTATGGGCTGAGAAAAGGCTTCCTCTGCATCACTCTCGCATACAGCATCTCCTTGTGTAAAGTGCGCCGAATGGTTGAACGATGCACAGTGACTCCATCTGCTGCAAATGATGTTGTAGGTCTTTGGTGCTGGTCTGTGGGTTGACTCTGACTGTTCTCACCATTCGTCACTTCTGTCTATCCGACATCTTTCTTGGTCTGCCACTTCGAGCCTTAACTTGAACTGAGCCTGTGGTCTTCCATTTCCTCAATATGTTCCTAACTGTGAAAACAGACAGCTTAAATCTCTGGGACAGCTTTCTGTATCCTTCCCCTAAACCATGATGGTGAACAATCTTTGTCTTCAGGTCATTTGAGAGTTGTTTTGTGACCCCCATGTTGCTACTCTTCAGAGAAAATTAAAGGAGGAGGGAAACTTAAAATTGACCCCCTTAAATACTCTTTCTCATTATAGGATTCACCTGTGTATGTAGGTCAGGGGTCACTGAGCTTACCAAACCAATTTGAGTTTCAATAATTAGTTCTAAAAGTTTTGGAATCAATAAAATGACAACGGTGCCCAAATTTATGCACCTGCCTGATTTTGTTTGAACAATTATTGCACACTTTCTGTGAATCCAATAAACTTCATTTCACTTCTCAAATATCACTGTGTGTGTCTCCTATATGATATATTTAACTGACATTTTTTATCGTAACAACCAACGATTTATACAGGAAAATAATGACTATTAACAAGGTTACCCAAACTTTTGCATCACACTGTACATACAGCAGAGAAGAACCAAACAGGACTTAACTTAGGAAGAGTCTTATTAAGGAAATTGGGTTATCCTGAGTAATCCACTATCTACTTAAACCAGTAAATAAACAAATATTCAATATGTCCAGTGATCTGTTAATAACAAATCAAAAAAGGTACTTGTTAAAAAAAGATAATGGTGAGTTTATTCACCTAAAAAATGTATGGTCTAATATTAATTTGCTCTCATCTCTACACGGGTACAGGGAATAGCTTTTCTTATAAATGCAAGCTAAACTTTTAATACCTTTTTTTCAAACTTCATAAAACTATTTATTGCTCCCTAAGTCGTCATTGCAGAATGAGAAGTGACTGATATTGACTCGGGAAAAGCAGTGGGTCATGTTTGTTGTCTTTATTAATTAGGTTTCCCAGCTGGGCAGTGGAATGCAGCTGTTTACTTGATCAATGACTTACACAAATGTCATATCTACTGACTCGCTTATAAATTACCAGCAAGTGCAACTAATGTACAGGTGCTAATTTATTTAAACGGGTCTCTACAGCTCGGCACATTTCACTAAAATGCATCTGGCACCTAATGTTAACCGTCAATTTTGTTTAGGCATGCCTGTCCTAATGGCTCTATTCATTAGAAATGAGTGCAGATCATGAAATATGGTGAATAATGATATATCAAATGGAATAGGCAAAGCAAATCAATTAGAAGTATTTACACCCTTAATTGTAAACACAACAGTTTAAATGAGCTATTTTCCTTGCAAAGATGCTAATAATGATTAAATATCCATTTGAAGCCTTCTGCTTCATTCTGTAATGCATCTATTTATTTTCTTCCTTCCTGGCACTTTACAAAAAAACTTTGACATTGAAATGAGGAAAGACTACTGAAATTCACATAAAACTCAATGCATACATATTGAAAAATTATCAGACTCTTATCCTGTTTTAACAGATAAATGTCACCATTCTCTTTGCTGAAAGTATAGAGCTAAAGATTTATAAATAATTTCAACTTTCTACATTTAAATATATTCCTTTCATTCTTCATAACTAACTACACATTTAACCCACAAAAGTCAATGAAGCTTTGTCAATCTAAATCGTTTTTTGCTTTGCTTTTTCTTTCTCCCACAGCAGTCTGAATTTGTAAAATCCAAACCAGTGTTGATGTATTAATTACTAGCAAGAAAAACTTTATCCAACTGCAAGAAGGATCTAAGTGATCTTTAACTTTTTTTTTTTATTACACTGCCAAATACCTATGCTAGTTACATATGTGTCGCACATAACTACAGCACATTCAACATTAAGGAAAAATCACTATTTTGTTTCACCACCATGCATATCTCCTTGAATAATGCCAGGCCTCTCTGGCTAACACTGAAACTGTGTTGCACTATTTGTGGGAGATTTATATGGACATGAAGCACTTGCATACAAAAAAAAAAAAACAAAAAAAAACTTCCATTTACCTGAACACATTTTAAACCAATCTCTGGCATCTATTTACAGCATTTTGTTTCATACATTAGCTGAAAGCCTCATCAAGTATGCCTGCTATTTTCTACAGATCGAACTAAAACAAATATTTTATTTAAAAAAAGAAGAGGAACATTTCTGTTTACATCCATCTGGTATTTAATTTTCTCATTTGTTTTAGTTTTTCCCCCGTTTTCAGTATCACATTCTCACTTGTGAAGTGTTCTAAAAAACATACTTATTCTGTAAGTGGATGCCTAAACATTGTAAACTCAGCTGATGGCATGCCGAGTTACATGATGGTAATTAATCTGTAGCACAATAACAAACAATACATGCATACCTACTTAATCCAATTTAAGTGGGACAGGGCCCATCACCACAGGAAAAAGTGCTAATGTGTGCTCAAATACACACACACACTATTACTTATAAAGGATCAATTTCAGCTCACCCAATCACCTAACATGCAATACAGGAAAACTAGTAAACCCTGATAACAGCCCATTGCTAACCCAAGGTAAAGTGTCAATAACTGAAATGAATTAACATTGTCTACACAAATTTTATATGAAAACAAGTATTACTGTACATTCTGAGGTTTTTAGTTATAATTGAAGTAAACTTTAGAGTTGGCAAATAAAATCTACACTACAATCACATTCTTAGACATTTGGGTCACTTATGAAATGTACCGTAAGTGACCATCTTTTTATTTTTAAACTAATGAACAATTACTATGAATAAGTATTTGCCTCTTTCTTATTTTTCTCTATTACTTTTATTTCAAAAACCAGAACTTAACAATGACATGCTACTCAATAAGACAGACAATAACAACTTAACAGATACAACCATTTAAATACAAAGGAGAAAAACAATAAAAAAACAAAAGGAAAACGAAATTCAACTCTCACCCAAGCATTACTCCAAATTTTTGACACAGTGTTTTCAGGTCTTCAAGCAAAATGTAATACTGGATAAAGGGTACATGGGTGAACAATAACACATTTCTTAGACGTATTTCATTTATTTAATGAACATGTGAAAAGTAATTGTCCCCTAGTTAAATCAACCCAATTAAACAGATAATTACAGCCAGCTGATTGTACAAAAGCAAAGCTTGATTACAGCCAGCTGTGCTCAGCATAAACCTCACACATTTTGAACCTCACCATCTCAGTCATCTTGGCAGCACAAAGATTCAACAAGAATATAATGTCACGGTCCTACGAAGTTCCTGAAGGAATCAGAAAAACAGTTAGATATCCATCAAACTGGGAAGGGCTACAAAGATATTTCAAAAGTTCTTGGGCTCAACTGAACCACAATGAGAGCCATAAATTCCAAAACGAGAGGATTTTGAACAATGTATGATCAAAACATACCATTCGTGCATTCTTGCTAAAATATTGTTAAGTGTATATTTCAAAGAAAAACAGTGCAAATCATAAACAAGAAACCAAAGCCTGATGAGTCACTTTTTGAATTGAAGATCTGCCCACCAACAAATGAGTTTGCACGTTTTGAATATACGACTGCCTCAGGAGCCACAAAGCTGCCAAACACTGCACATATGTTACATATATCTAGGAAATTTTCCTACAGAAGAAATAACATCTACATGAGCTACCTTACTGCTGATAATTCAATGAGAAAACATCTCACACAGAATACACGTTAAACACATTTCAATCCTTGCCAAGTCAGCAAACATCTAGTAAACCTTTCGATAGTTCCCTTTACATAAATTACGGAGGCAGTATTTGTGCTGTTTTATATTTTGACATGTAGAAAGCAACAATACATGCATGAGTCCAAAAAGATGTTTTAAAGTGCACACATAATCATCTCTTTATTTCCAGACTTAAAGACCAACACTAAATGACACAGCTTGCCAATGCTTCCTTTAAAAGAAGACAACTGAAAAACATACAGAAGCTGGCAATGTCAAGAATAAAGTTTACTTTTGCCACCTTATGTTCTTTTGATCTCTAAAATGACAGATATGGGATCCACTGTATGTGCTAGCTTAAAGGAGACAAAGGAGGTCAGGTTTGCAGATTCCAGTAGAGTAAATAATTTGTCTATTCTCTCCACAGTGAAGAACAGTGACCCCGAGGCAGACTCATTAATAGCCAACTACAATACACATATCTGACCAGATGGAAACTTCTAAGTTACTGCACTCCTTAAACCAAATAATCTGAAAGCAAAAAAGAATTTGTCATTCTGGGACTTCAACCTTTTTATTGCTTATATGGATGCCTTTTTCCCCCACTATTCTTGTGAAATAATGCATATTCAATGAAAAATTCAAGCAACAAAGAAAAAGGTACAGGCAAGTGTTATAATAAGCCCATATATGCATCTAAGATTGTAGCAACACTGTTTGAACCAACACTGCCTCTATAAAGACAAAGGTTTTATAAGCAATCAGGAAAAGTTTGGGACACATGTAGGAATGGTTTGTATCAAGTTTTAAGGATTAATGATCTTCCATTACTGCAGTAAGTTAGATAGTTGTTAACTCATTACTGTTCCTTGAAAAAGACTTATTGTATAAGTTTGAAAATTAATTTTTTTCAGTTTTTGATAACTTAAACTTTTTTTTTTTTTTTTTTTTTAAATCTCTGGCAACTAAACGCTTACCTTTGTACCACGTCTGGTTATTAATTGGATTTCAACTGCTTACATTTCAATAAAAATCAGGAGTGGTCTCCCCTAGACTTTCTCGTATACAGTAATCTCTCCTCGATCGCGGGGTTGCGTTCCAGACAACCCACGATAGTTGAAAATCCGCGAAGTAGAAACCATATGTTTGTATGGTTATTTTTATATATTTTAAGCACTTATAAACTCTCCCACACTGTTTATAAATATTCCCCGCAGAGTTATACAGCATAATCCCTTTGTATTCTCTTAGATATTAGGTAAGATTAATTGAAATTATGTATATAAACACACTGTTTATATACAGTAAAACCTAAATATTATTTTAAAGATATCGAGTGTCTCCGATATCACATATGTTACAGCCATTACGATAGACAGGCCACCAGCAATAAATACGTACAATGCAAGAAAAATAGTATACAGTAAATGTGTGTACAGTGACACTAAACGTACGTACATGTACTAAGCACTTTAAGTAGAAAATTAATTATGGTTACTCATCAACAATGACACGATGACTTGTCCGATAACAATGAGTTTAATTTTACTGCACAACAAAGGAGAGCGTTACAGCTCTGTTGGACTTCAGGCAATTGTGTAGCACTGCCGTTGCTCTTCTTCTGGCAGTCTTCAATCCAAATCCCTAAAGCAGATTCCATCCAGACTACTGCTTTATTACATTCACTTGCAACTCGTTTTGCACCCTGGTTAAAAGGACACTGCGGCCGTAGATCTTATATTCCTTTCGTACTTTTTAAATAAAAAGAATTGTAGCCTTCAACAAATGCAAAACATTTACCTTTTCGGCAATCATTAACATCTTTCGTTGGCGCTTGGGCACAGCCCCTGAAGCAGTAGCAGATCGTTTTGGAGCCATAATGAAGGGCTTGACTATGCACAAAAAGATAAACACAAAAGAGCACAACTCTTTACACAGCGAAACACGTTGATGCTAAATGAGCGAGACGAGACTTCCTGGTTAACACTGCATTCAGCACACAGGAACTTAACTGCGTGCTCTGATTGGTTAGCTTCTCAGTCATCCGCCAATAGCGTCCCTTGTATGAAATCAACTGAGCAAACCCACTGAGGAAGCATGTACAGGAAGTAAAAAGACACATTGTCCGCACAACCCGTGAAGCAGCGAAAAATCCGCGTTATATATTTAGTTATGCTTACATATAAAATCCACGAAAGTTGAAGCGCGATATAGCAAGGGATTACTGTACTCAGATATGGGGATGGATATTTGAGGAGTAAACCGCAAGACAATGATTATATTTTTATATTATGTACATCAAAGAACCATCAACAACAAATCAAATGTAGTTAATAATATAATGAACAATTATTATAAAAGTAAAGTTGAATAATTCGAACTCTGCAGCTGCATGAATAAAAAAGTACCATTTCTGGTTGTTGGAAATAGTTCAAAAGTTGATAGAAATTTATGTTTCTTACCTAATACTTGTATGCAAAATTTGGTTGACCTAATTGAAAGCATATTCGTGTTAACATACATACATACAGACAGATACAAAGCCATTATTCCAAAAATTGTATTTTTGGACTAGGGGAGATCTAAAAAATTGAGATTCATCAAAATCAAATTTTTGGAACATTACAATACTTTCCCTACGAGAAAGTATGTTGGACTCAGGGAGGTCTAAACATCAAGATTCATCACTATCTCAAGTTAAAATTTTTAGGCGATTATAATACTTTCCCTATACTTCATATACAAGGAAGTAAAAACAGAAAAAATGGAGGAGATCTAAAACTTTTTACCAGAGAAGTGCGTATGTAAATATACTCTACACAATGAAAAGTTTGTGGATATAAGACCCCCCCCCCACACACACACACACTTTTTAGCTATTATAGCCTCCATCCATTCTTCCAGAAAATTTTGGAGTGTGTCTATGACAATTTGTGCCTAATCAGCCAAAAGATCAGTTGCAAGTTCAGGTAACTAATGTTGGACAAGAAGATCTGGCTTGTGATCAATGATTCAATTCATCCCAAAGGTGTTCAGTAAGGTTGAGGCCAGGGCCCTGTTCTGGTCACATGAATTCCTCTACACCAAACTCATCAAATCATGTTTTTATGTATCCGGCTTTGTGCACATGGACACGGAATGGAAAAGGGCCTTCCCCAATTAAGTTAGAAGCGTACAATTGTCTAAATTACCTTTGTATGCTGGAGAATTAATAGTGCCCTTTACTGGAACCAAGGGCCCTAGCCCTAAACCAGAAAAACAGCATCAGATCATTAACCTTTGTTCACAAACTTTACAGTAGACACTATACTGTCCAGAAGGTACTGTTTTATCCTGGCATCTGCCAAACCTAGATTCATCCATCAGACTACCAGATAGTTAAGCATGTTTCATTGCTACAGAGTTTGATGGTAGCATATTTTATATAACTCCAGCCAATGCATGGCATTACGAATAGTGATATTAGGCTTGTGTGCAGCTGCAAAGCTATGGAAACCCATTTCATGACACTCACAATGCACAGTTCATGTGTTGATGGTGCATCCAGAGGCAGTTTCATCCATATTGTGATTAATACAACTGACTGTGGCAAAGATGACATCCTATGACAGTGCCACATTTAAAATTACTGAGCTCGTCAGTACAAATCGTACTACTGCCAATGTTTGTCAAAGGAGACTGCATGACCATGTAACTGATTTTATGCACCTGTTAACACTGGGTGCAAATGAAATAACTGTGCTCAATAATCTAGAGTGATGTCCACATACCTTTGGACATATAGTTTTTGTATGTACTATATATACAAATTAGTGTTGGATCAATACTAAAATTTTGACTTTGCTACCAATACTGTCTTTCACACCTCAGTACCAGTGCCAAAACGACTATGAAGCAAATTATGGATAACTTCATATTTTTCATAAAATATAATGCAAAATTAATGTTTGACACAACTGAACACCAACTGTACTAACAGAATAGTGGTGTGTTTAATTTATTTCAAACATTGTAACAAACACAACCAGGCAGTGAAAAACAACACCAGTACAGATGCTAGGGGATGAAATCACTGGCATGTCTTTCTTCACATGCTGGTTTGCAATCCAATTCAGGCCAAGGTAGATGTATGCAGCACTGAATTATCCTGACACACCAACCCTGCTCCTAAATACCAGTATTCAACCCCACAACCAACCTCACTATTAAAACACTGAGGGACACCTTTTCCTTTTTAACCTCATTAGCATACATTTTTCTCAAAAACACATATAAAAAAGCATTGTATGTTTTGGCATGAAAAATTACACATTTATTGAATCTGTAAAATGTACAAAACACTAAAAGTACAAACTCAGAAGTGTAGAACGTATAATAATAATAATACAAATAATAATGAGTAAAAATAATAAAAATATTGCTAATACCATATATGCTGTCAAAATATGTCATTTGTGTGGTATATCTTGAAGAACGGTGAAATACACAAACCAATGTCACAGTCGAGACAATAGTAGCGCGATTCCTTATGGATTTTATTTCAGACTAATCAGCTTTTGAACAGCACACTGCACATGTGCGATTGACACGAGCGTCACTTTCAGTTTCATTAGAATCACTTTTGATTTCACTGTCCATTTCAGTTTCACTGCCAGAAGATAGATTCACTTTGTCATCACTGCTCTCATCACTGTCAAGAGCGTGCAACACCTGGGCTGCTGAAAAATATTTCTCACAAGGCTAGGAGAAGACATGTCTGCACCATTGCCTGGATAACACACACACCTGTCGTTTACGCAAAATAAGCATATATCGTTTCACAAGCAACGCTCGGCACTAACCCTGATTGCACTTTTACAGCCGCGCAATCCTTGGGGTCTAACGCTTACACAAGACGCGTCTATAAAGTTGCCCGAAGTGATGCTCGGGTCTAACACTAACAAGGTCAATCGCTTCCCACTCCTAATAGTCTGTACTGTGAACTTATCTCCCACTTCACTATCATGACCATGAAACACACGGCACCTTCCCTCTTTCTTCTTCTGCATTTACATTTGATGCTCCCACAAACTGCACTGTTTCCTCACGTATTCATTCATCAAGTTTTCACACATTGCAATGTTCCACTTCAGTTGTGCCAGTATTGCAGTCTAGGCAGATTAATGCTATTTAATGTGATATTCTACAAAATACTTTATAGTGTCGTAATGATTAGGATTGAGCTAGATTGTGTTTGGGTCTGTTCAAACAATCTTGTGAAAGCTGTCATTGTGAAAAAGCTACACTTTTTAACCCAACGAAATGCATTAATCTTTTCTTGTTTTTAAGGTAAATATCATTTCATACCATTCAGATTCTGAACTGCAAGAAGACATTGGAATAAGTAAGGAATAAATTAGATAAGATTTGATGTTTTGCCTCTTGCTAATTAAGCATTGTTAAGGAGAAATTCTTCAGAGTAGCAAAAAGTGCAATAAAATTTAAACAACTGCTGCATTTCTGAGCAATAATAACTGATAATATACTCGATGGCGTGGAGTAGTTCATTGGTGCAAAATTTCACTATAGCAAAACAGGATTCGATTTAAGATCCAATATTAATCTCACTGTCTAGACAAACCTCTGATCTGAGATACATTAATTGCCTGAGAAAAATATAATTAAAAAACAAACACAACTTTAAAAATAAATGAGTCAGTTCCTGAAACCCCTAAAAATCGATCATAAAATCAGACCCCAACTTATATATCCATTCAAAAATGCAACACTTAAAAGTTTTTTTTTTACATCTGCTTGCCCCCTCCAATCTTGCACGCATTGAATTGTGTGGCAGTAGTGCAGTTACCAATTTCTTTCGCCACTTCAAAGACGTTTAATTTAAAACCAGCTTTATATTTTCTTCTGATCGAATGATATACAGTGGTGTGAAAAACTATTTGCCCCCTTCCTGATTTCTTATTCACAAAATGTTTTTGATCATCAAACACATTTAACCATTAGTCAAATATAACACAAGTAAACACAAAATGCAGTTTTTAAATGATGGTTTTTATTATTTAGGGAGAAAAAAAATCCAAACCTACATGGCCCTGTGTGAAAAGTAATTGCCCCCTAGTTAAAAAAATAACCTAACTGTGGTGTATCACACCTGAGTTCAATTTCCGTAGCCACCCCAAGGCCTGATTACTGCCACACCTGTTTCAATCAAGAAATCACTTAAATAGGAGCTGCCTGACACAGAGAAGTAGACCAAAAGCACCTCAAAAGCTAGACATCATGCCAAGATCCAAAGGAATTCAGGAACAAATGAGAACATAAGTAATTGAGATCTATCAGTCTGGTAAAGGTTATAAAGCCATTTCTAAAGCTTTGGGACTCCAGCGAACCACAGTGAGAGCCATTATCCACAAATGGCAAAAACATGGAACAGTGGTGAACCTTCCCAGGAGTGGCCGGCTCAACAAAATTACCCCAAGAGCGCAGAGACGACTTATCCGAGAGGTCACAAAAGACCCCAGGACAACGTCTAAAGAACTGCAGGCCTCACTTGCCTCAATTAAGGTCAGTGTTCACGACTCCACCATAAGAAAGAGACTGGGCAAAAACGGCCTGCATGGCAGATTTCCAAGACGCAAACCACTGTTAAGCAAAAGAACATTAGGGCTCGTCTCAATTTTGCTAAGAAACATCTCAATGATTGCCGAGACTTTTGGGAAAATACCTTGTGGACTGATGAGACAAAAGTTGAACTTTTTGGAAGGCAAATGTCCCGTTACATCTGGCGTAAAAGGAACACAGCATTTCAGAAAAAGAACATCATACCAACAGTAAAATATGGTTGTGGTAGTGAGATGGTCTGGGGTTGTTTTGCTGCTTCAGGACCTGGAAGGCTTGCTGTGATAGATGGAACCATGAATTCTACTGTCTACCAAAAAATCCTGAAGGAGAATGTCCGGCCATCTGTTCGTCAACTCAAGCTAAAGCGATCTTGGGTGCTGCAACAGCACAATGACCCAAAACACACCAGCAAATCCACCTCTGAATGGCTGAAGAAAAACAAAATGAAGACTTTGGAGTGGCCTAGTCAAAGTCCTGACCTGAATCCAATTGACATGCTATGGCATGACCTTAAAAAGGTGGTTCATGCTAGAAAACCCTCAAATAAAGCTGAATTACAACAATTCTGCAAAGATGAGTGGGCCAAAATTCCTCCAGAGCGCTGTAAAAGACTCATTGCAAGTTATCGCAAACGCTTGATTGCAGTTATTGCTGCTAAGGGTGGCCCAACCAGTTATTAGGTTCAGGGGGCAATTACTTTTTCACACAGGGCCATGTAGGTTTGGATTTTGTTTTCTCCCTAAACAATAATAACCATCATTTAAAAACTGCATTTTGTATTTACTTGTATTATATTTGACTAATGGTTAAATGTGTTTGATGATAAGAAACATTTTGTGTGACAAATGCAAAAGAATAAGAAATCAGGAAGGGGGCAAATAGTTTTTCACACCACTGTATTGTAGATAAGGGATGCCCTTACAATAAAATTATATGAAGATGTGAGATACAAAAAACACAAAACAGTGCAAATGTCACGTAGGCACAATACAGAAAGAGAAACAGAGAGGTTAGGAGTACATGCTGATACAGCACATTGCCTCACCCACATAGAAAAAAAAGGCAGTGTGTTCTGTGGCTACTCTCTTAGGTGGGTGTTAGTATATCATAATCTCTTGGACCAACAGCGTGAGTTTTCCGCATTCGACTTGTACGACCGACATTATAATATACCAGAAATTATATAGTAAAATCCAGTCCCGACTTATTTGCAGGTATATATATGGTAATAAAAACAAAAACACAACTATAAAAATAAATTAACAATGAAAACTCTAACTAATGTGCTTGGCTTGCGGTCTTGTATGTATGTTATCATCCAGTTGACGCTCGGAACCGTCCAACTCTATTTAAATTCAAAAGCAACAGGGGCGCGGTGGTGCTCAAACATAAAGAATGCTGGCAGTCACCTCCAGTTCACCGTCTGTTGGTTCTTCCGAGTGTCAACTGGATGATAACATGCATATATGACCGCTAGATCACCCACCACCCTACTCAGAAGGGGGTGGGTTAGGGCTGATTTCACAGTACAGTATTTTTAGTCGACAATGAGAAACGTGTACCAAGTTTTATGAAAATCCCTCCAGCCGTGCGGAAGTGATGCTGGTTGGATAGATGGATGGATGGATAGATAGAGAGAAAGATACACAAGCATACAATATAAACAATAAAAAGAGCAAAAGTTAAAACCAGGAATACTGATAAGTGAAATTATCAATAGCATATTTATTTACACAAAGCAATCAAACATAGACAATCATACATACGTCAATATCCTCCTGTGTCATGGTCTCTGGATCTTCTCCCATCATATTGGCTAGATGTCTTTTTCCAAGATTAAACTGTTCAATCTGTTTCTTAATGAATTCTTCTGTATATTTCTCTGGACCCACTGCAGCCAGATTCTTTCCAAGAAGTGGCACAGTCATACATATACGTCTTATGGTCATCTACAAATCAAAAAAATTACTATCATTATGTTACATGAAAGAAAATTCACACATCTGCACAGTAGCTTGTGTAACACAATGTCATATATATGTGTTAGACAGTACAAGTACAGTATTTTGGCTTTAAATGCATAAACCTGTATTTTATATCAAAAAAACAATTTAAAAACTAGCAATTCCAAATTGGAAAGGTTAATAGCCATTGAAGTTTAACATAAGCAGGTAGAATGTGGCAGCTTTGGGAAGGAAGCTAGCTTATTCGTTTCACAACACAATGGCAGCTTTGTGAAACGGAGCTTGTTTAACTCAAACACTAGTATTCCATCTACTGTGTGCTACCAAAAAGAGTAGAAAAGGATTACTGTATGAGGATCAGGAGATTTGGTAACTGTGCATTGAAACAAATACTTTTTGAGGACCTACACTTTATAGTTCATGGTTTTGATCAAAATGTTACAAGCACATAAAATGGTGCATCACTATAAAATGAAATAAAATGGGGAAGGGTTAGCTTTCATCTTCTCTGCCATGTTTTTGCATTTTGATAGATGATGTTTGGCTATGCAGTTTTTGACTCATTGTCACAAGATATTAGTCATGATATTTATAAGATACTAGCTGAAATTCCCAGCGTTGTCCGAGGAGGAAAATAAAGTTGTTTTTTTTTTAATTGTTTGAGAAAAAACGTAATTAAAAAAAATACAACTTTAAAAATAAAAATAAATTAACAAACAATAAACCTGGGTTTGCTTCCCGGGTTGTCCCTACGTGGAGTTTGCATGTTCTCCCCGTGTCTGCGTGGGTTTTCTGCAGTGGGCCGACACCCTGCCTGGGGTTTGTTTCCTGCCTTGCGCCCTGTGTTAGCTGGGATTGGCTCCAGCAGACCCCTGTGACCCTGTATTTAGGATATAGCGGGTTGGATAATGGATGGTTGGATGGATAAAGACTCACTAATGTGCTTGACTTGGATCTTGTATGTATGTTATCATCTAGTTGAAGCTTGGAACCAGGCAACTCTATTTAATTTGAAAAGCAACGGGGGCGCAATGCTGCTCAAAAATAAAGAATGCTGGCAGTCGCCTAGTATATACTAACTCTGTAAGCCCGTGCTGTTAAAAACACACAAACCTAGAAAGTATTTAAATTATCAGAACTACTCTGGACATCTCTCTGCTGGAAGGATTCATGTTGCCGAAGTGCTTGCATCGTTTGTGCATTAGCAGCTAAGCGACTGTCTTTCTAAGGAGGTTTCCTTTTGCCAGTGCGCTGACCTCGCTTGTGTATGCTCAGAGCTGGAACCCTCACCCCGACTCTATGTCTCACTTCCGGGCCAGACAGACACACACCCTTCCATGCGTTGAACTCTATTTATTTTCAAAAGCAACAGGGGTGCAGTGGTGCTCAAACATAAAGAATGCTGGCAGTCACCTCCAGTTCGCCCTCTGGTGGTCGCTCCGAGTGTCAACTGGATGATAACATGCATACAAGACCGTAAGATCACCCCCCACCCTACCCAGAAGGAGGCGGGTTATGGCTGATTTAACCCTACAGTATTTTTAGTCGACCAATAAGGAACATGTGTACCAAGTTTCATGAAAAGCGCTCCAGCCATTTGGACGTGATGCTGTAACATACATACACACATTGACTTTTATATACATAGACACAGATTTAGCAGATTTCTGTTTATAGATTGTTTTTTTTTCAACTGGAACATAGGCTTATAGGTCACTGTAAGTGACTTGCTCAGAGGCACTCTGTAAACTAGCAACATTGAGTTGTAAATCCAAAGTCAACACAGGTTCTGCCTAATGAAATTCATTTTAAGCAATTTACTTTCAGTAAAGCCTAAACCCTAATTAAAGGAGTATTTCAGCACACATTAAAACGAATGCTATTATACTGCATTCAACTAATTACCACACAGCAAGTTAGAAAAATATAAGAACCTAGAAATTCTTTTCCAAACTTTACTCTAACAAAGATGGAAGAAACTGTAGTTCCATTTGCTTTAGGAATCTCAAAGGCATCACTGCAGCTTCTACAATAAAATTACAATTACTCCACCTGTGAAATCTGTACTACTATCCCTTTCTCAACTTTCCGATACATCTGCAAAAATATAATACACACCATTCACTGTAAATTAAACTTTAAAAACAGCTTTTACTAGCATTAATAAGCAAGTGAAAATAAAATGTGCACATGTAAGAGATAAACTGATGGGCTGCAAACAAATAAACCCTCTTTTCAAAACAAAATTACTGCACTAGGCTCATTTTCTTTATAGCAATGTTTCTTAAGCTATGGGTCATGACTGAGAAATAAAATTGGCTGAGTCAGACTGACATACAACCTGTTATTTAGTTTATTATTTATTTACTGTGGTAGCATCACAGACAGCATTGGTTTCTGTAACACTAAAAATATAATTATTTCCCACTTCCCATCTCAGAATCTGACAGCAAAGGCACCTATAAGAAAGGTTGGAGAGAGAAGGGACTGACACAGAAAAGCGTGTGAGGTGACAGGACCATGGCTCTAGGTTCAAATGTCGAAATGAAAATAAGTTCAGAAGAAGTATGCAGCAATTTTCAGGGTGTTGTGAAAAGGGTGGGGGTGCATCTTTACTTGTCTTTACTTACATCTATCTAACACCAATTCTTTTCTGGCAAACTACAAAACTCACACATTTCCATTTTCAAGCTTCTCCAGGAAAAACAAAGTTGAACTAATACCTATGTTCAAGCCTCAACCTTGTCAATCACAAGTTCTCCTTTCTATTTGCACGTCATAAAACGTTTATTGGATTCCATAATAACCATACCATAATACCATTTGTAATTTCATCCCCCATTTTCTGCCAGTTCTTAACCATAACAACCCTCATAGCAGATTGTACCTCCGTCTATCATATCCACCTTTGGTCTTTCGAGTGCCTTTTTTTAAGCTTAATTATCAATTCTTTCACTACCCAAAACCCAAGAATGAGCAGGCACTCAAGAAAATCTGACCACTATACCCACACACCCCAAATCATATAACATAAAATAATACCAAAAAAGTAAAACAATACACATCGAGTAGAAAACCTACTGATCTATTACAACGCCAAGACTGACCAATTTCGTACTTTAACACTAGGGTAGAATTCGAACAAAGTACAACTCTATTTGGTTTAATTTTTTCCAGCCACTACAAACTATCAATATTTACAATTTATGCTAAAATGCATCGACAAACAATCGTTTTAGTCTCCTTTCCAAACTTACACAGAAAGAGCAATAGAACCCCTCTAAACCAACTTTTCCATTTACTAAACATACAGCTCTTCATGCAGCCGCAGGGTTTACTAATGGTAAAATTGGTACGTTTTATTTGGCCGACTCCTGGAAAAATCTAGAATTTTCACTTAGCCATGTGATGATTAATAAAGAGAAAGACAAAAATAACCCGAAAACACCCATTATTGAAGAAGATGCACCCTGTAAAGAGCTTATAAGGGGGTGCACATGGTTTTCATCCATTTAAACTTTCAAATACTTTTTAAATAAATATTATATATAAACCGTCAAACCTTAGCAGATGGACTCCGAAAAAAGACACTTTTCGAATTAAACAAAAATAAAGCTGTAGTACAACGCCGACATCCCTGAAAAAAAGTCAGCAGCTGCGGGCCTCTGGAAGCTGCCATGTTTGACATTCAGAACGACGCGGCGCATGCGTAGTGACAGCTGACGTCAAATCCGTCACCGTTTGTGTCAGAATTTTAAAGAGGACATTTCGAATTTTCAGAGTGTAAGAACGAGCTCCTCAACGTTATACACTCTGTGTGGTGTTTAAAGGCAGAGTGTGATATTGTTCAACGCAAATACACTCTTTGCATTGGTTATGTTTACACTTTTTAATAGATCACAATAAAAATACTTATAATGTTTTTAGGACGCCATAACATGCTTACAAAAACAAAATTAAAAAAAGCGTAATGGGATGCCCTTACAGTACTTAACGTTTAATCTTTAGTGATAGAGCAGGAAGTCAATCCATCCGTTTTCCAACCCGTTGAATCCGAACACAGGGTCACGGGGGTCTGCTGGAGCCAATCCCAGCCAACACAGGGCGCAAGGCAGGAACCAGTCCCGGGCAGGGTGCCAACCCACCGCAGGGCACATACACCCACACACACACACATTAGGGACAATTTAGAATCGCCAATCCACCTAACCTGCATGTCTTTGGACGGTGGGAGGAAACTGGAGTACCCGGAGGAAGAGCAGGAAATCACTTTAATGAAAATTTTACAATACAAGCGATAGTCCTGTATAATGATAATCTAGTTCATTAAGGTATATAATATTTATTATGCTCACAAATAAATGTAGAGTAAAATGAACAGGAATTCACGTGAACAATTGAATCACTTGAACAATTAAGTTAAATAATATTTAACTTGAAACTAAATATGTTGGGTCAAATGACATAAACAAGCTGCATAGACAGACACATTGGTACAGGATGGCTTAATGCCTCTGTACAGGTCGACCTTTACACATCTAATGTGGTGAGTGTGTATGTTTGTGTGTTCATTTCTTTCCCTGCTTAATTCAGCATCTGCTCTGGAAGGGCTATCTTCACTTACAAATTTCTTTGAATGTGTGTGCATGTGTGTGTGTGTGTGTAGACTGGTATAAGCATCCATTCAAAAAAAGTTGGGACAGTATGGAAAATGCAAATAAAAAAAAAGAAAGCAACCCCTAGTAAGATGATAATTAAATGGTCTTTGACCTAAAACAATATAACAGCTAATTATTTGATGTTACAACTAAGGAATTTTATTGTTCTTATTTTCACAAGTGCTTAGTTTGATTTTGATACTTGCAAAATTCCAAAAAAAGTTTGGACAGTAATGAACGTAACACTTTGTTATACTGTGTGGAACGGGACCCGGACACAGACAGGCGGACAACGGTTTCTCACCCAACACACCCATTTATTATATTTACAATATTTACAAGTTAGTGCACAACCCAGTGCCTCCAGCACCTATCCCCCAAAGTCCGGGCCTCACAGTCTCTGTTGCCTTCCTTCTGGCCGCCTCCAGTCCTCTCTCCAGCTCCGTCCTCTTCCACCCGACTTCCGCTCTCGAATGCAGGGAGGCGGCCCCTTTTATACCACCCCGGATGGGCTTCAGCTGCTTCCCGACACTCCTCCTTAGACACGCCCCCGTGTGACAGAAGTGCCGGCTGCGCACCCGGAAGCCCTCCGGGTCTCCCCATTCTTCTTCCCCCCAGCACTTCCTGGTGTGGCCGAGTGCTGAGCTCCAGGGTTCTTCAGGCACCAAGGCGCCGCCTGACGGTGGCCACGGGCCCCTACAGGGTTGAGCTTCCAAGCCCCCTACCCGAGGCCACCAACAAAACCAGGGCGGTTGCCCCCTCGTGGTCGGGAGGAGGCACCAGCCCTCCTCCGGTCCCCTCGGGCGTCCCGGCTGGGGTGACAACTGTCTTTCCTTCTCAGAACACTTAATAAACATTTAGGTACACCAATTTATTATAATTTTTCCCCGTTCTTCTTGCAAATAAGTTTTTAGGTGTGCAACAATAATATGGGGTCTTCATTGTCACATTTTACATTTCAACATGTGCAAGATATTTGACAACAACTGAGGGCAGTAGGCAGTTCCCACACCTTCTTCCCATGGAGCCATGTCTTTGTAATGCATTGTCTTGCTGAAATATGCATAGGCGTCCATTAATAAGATATCATCTCGATGGCAGCCTATGTTGCTCTTCAATCTGCATGTACTTTCTGGTATTAATGGTGCCTTTACAGCTGTGCAAGTTATCTTTGCTTGCAGCACTGATACAACCCCATACCAACACAGATTCTGGATTTGTAGCCGGCTAAAGTCTGGATGGTCCTTTTCTTCTTTGGTCCAGAGAACAAGATGTGCATTTCATTCCAAAAAGACCTGACATATGGATTCATTCTACCTCGATATACATTTCCACAGTGTGATTGTCTGGTCCATCCCAGATGGCCCGGAGAAATCGATGGTGCTTCTGGATATTGTTAATATTGATTTCCTTTTTGAACTGTACGAATGTGACTGACATTTGTGGATGTATTGTGTTACTTGATCAAGATTTTCCAAAGTCCCTTGATCTCATGTGATTATGTCACCTATTGATGAAAGCTGGTTCTTGACGCAGTGCTCTCTGAGGGATCGGAGATCATGAGCAGTCAGCTTAGGCTTGCCCTTTACGCATTGAAATTTCTCTAGATACCTTGAGTCTTTTAATTATATTATGCAATGATGAGGATGAAATACTCAAATACCTTCCAGTCTGTCTTTGAGAAACACTGTTTTAAAACTTGTGAATGATTTTCTCACACTTATGTGGGAAAATTGGCAATCCTCGGTCCATCTTTGCTCTTAAAGAACTAGGTCTTTTCAGGATGTAGCTTTTATACCAAAGCAGATTACAATCTGTTGAACATCATCTGTTTCTACTCACATCATTATTTTCTATTTTTAAACTCATTATTATCCCCAAATTGCCCCATCCCAAACTTTTTTTGGAATGTGTTGCACGGCCTCAGTTGCAAGAATGGATGTATATTTACAAAAATTTAGTTGAACAGACTAAACAATAAACATCTTGTCTGTATACTGTCTGTGATGGATTACAAGTCAAAGTGAATTATAAAATTACTACTGTCTCTGTTCGTTTGCATTTTCCATACTGAGTTGTGGTTGTGTATTTAAATAACTTATGAATTTCAAAAACTACTGGTGTAAATTCTTTGCAAATCTATAGGCTTGGTTTTATGACTAAGTAGAGCAGACTGCAACAATCCCAGTTAAATTGAACAGTTTTTACATCTGTTATCATTGTACACAAGTCAAACAGTTTTTGATGTTTATAGGGATACATAGTGGACCAAACATGGACCACCAACATTAGCCCCGGAACAAGTAACAATGCAAATGTGATGCAACTTGTTAGAAGTAGATTGGTCAAGCTTTTTGGAAGTTATTGCTGTACACAGATCTCAGGGCAGTTATACCTCGGATACTGCTTTGCTGTGATGTAGTCATTGAGGGGCTCTAAACAATGCAAAAAAAAACACATTTTCCAACAAACATTGCACTTTTAAAATATGAAGATCAGTTTTGATCTACAGACACACCCACACAAAGGGACACACAAACATCATGCTACAATAAACTTTTCTCAACATTTTGAGCATCATAAAATCAGAATCTGAACTTAATTGAATAGTGAATTGTCGACCCTGTCACCAAACATCCATTTATATGGAAGTAAAAAAATCAATTATAGTATTATCTTAATGCTGCTCAGATAGGCTTTGTTTAACCAAGGTCCTAAAATGGACCCTCTGGTTTACAAAGCTTTTATATTTTTAAAATATGAGCATTTAATTTAGTCCTATCATAGTTGTCTTTCTTCTCAGGACTGAGTAGTTGAAAGTATACATAATGGATTATATTATTTTTGGTGAACAAGCAGGAATAAGGAGTTTCTCAATCTGAAAAACAAATAAACCTCTCATAATTTCCCTTAGACAGAAACACATTCATTTATGAAACTTGCTTAGTTTTCTATAGTAGGGTTGGCCAGCTCCAATACTGGAGAGCCACACAGCCTACAGGTTTTCATTATAATCATTTTCTTAATTAGTGACTAGTTTTTGGTACTAATTAACGTCATTTAATTTATTTGATATTTAAGACTCAGATCCTTTAAATCAGGACTGAGCAACGTCTATCCTGGAGGGCCACAGTGACTTCAGGTTTTTGTTCCAACCCAATTGCTTCATGAGAAATTAATAATTGTCAATGAAGCACTTATTGCTCAAGTGACATTTTTCTGCTTCATTTTAGTTGTCTCACTTTTGAACCCTTAATTGTTTATTTTAGTCTTAAACAGCTGTATTCATTGTTTTAACTCCTTATTAGCAATAAGATGCAAAAGACAAAGGCACAAGCAGTTCTACATCTAGCTTGTCTCCATTTCCACCCATGTGTATTCATCATTCACTATTTGGTTCAATTAAGTACTCAGAAGGAAACTGAAGAGGAAGTGAAGAACTAAAAATTACTCATCTGTTTTAGGCTTCAAGTCACTTGGACGATACACGTATTATTAGAAAGGAAAACAATCTGGGATTTAAGAATAACTGACATGGTAGAGTTAAACCACTAACAAGCCATGAAATTAAATAAGATCTGTTATTGGTGTAGATTGGCTTTTCATTAAGTAACTGGGGTGGAACAAAAATCTGCAGCCACTGCAGATCTCCATGGTCGGAGTTGGCTACTCTTGTTCTATAGGGCAGTGAAAAGGAAGAGCTGGAGACTATACCCTTCAGCACTGGATACAAGGCAGGAACTAACTTTGACTGGGATGCTAAGTTGGTAGCAAGGAGTGACACTAATAAATGCTTGCAAAGATATTGGAAACTCTTTTATTAGGCCTTTAGGTCATAAATCCTGAGTTGTCCTTAATTGCAGGTAAAAATTCAGCAGCAGTGGGAAGTACTGATATGAGATGCTAAATGGGAGAAATGTGTCCTGATAAATTGCTTTCTAATTTAGGAAAAAAGATGAAAATTACAACAACTGTGTGCAAAGGCATTATTATCACATTGCCCACCTCCCACATGTGATCAAGAAGCTCACTGCTTCTTTTTAACACAATACAGCTTTAAGTGGTAGGTGTTTTCAAAACTGCAGCAGGGAAGGTGTTCATAAAAACAAGAAGGCAGAATCATTGTTATACCAAAAAGTCTAACAGAAACCTAGGAGCTAAAATAAAAATGAACTTCAAAAATCACTAGTCAAAAATAGGTTGAAGCAATGGTGAAAACCAGACTTTCAAAAAATAATACTACTGAAAAATGACATCTGAAGCTTTGAAAATCACTGAAAAACCCTGATTAACAACAACATTTTATTTTTGTATAGCCCAGAATCCCACAAGGAATGCCACAAAGTTTTTTGACAGCCCTCCGGCCTTGACTCCCTAAGAAGACATAAAAAAACCTCCCAAAAAATACCCTTGTGGTGAATAAAAATGGAAGAAATCTTGGGAAAGGCAATTCAGAGAGAGACCTCTTTCCAGGTAGGGTGGGCATGCAATGCGTGTCAAAAAATGTGGTAAATACAACAGACAAAACAGAACACAAGTAATCCTCTTCACATAGCTAGATGGCCAATCTATCATTGTCACCTCACAAATACAACAGTACTGTACAATAGTACAATAGTAATAGTAAAAAAAAAAAGCAAAGTGCAAAAGTAGATCACATCACTCTCTAAATACAAAACTATCACTTGCTGTATGAGGATACAGATTTGTTCAGAGTCCTGGAGATCTCAACCAATAAGCTTCCTCCCCCTACTAGCCATTCCACAGCTGACTCAGTGCTGGGCTGGACAATCTGACGAAGGAACCTTCTACCTGATGATTTCCAGGGTTCCTTTATCAGACATGACTTTTCCATAGGCAAGCAAACAACATGGCAGTAGGACAGTGGCAACAAGTGTCACATTTGAGTACCAGGAAGAGAAACCGAGTAGGTGGGTGTTAGTAACAAATTATAAAAATCATACAAGAATTACTTATATTTTAGTGCTAATGACTAACAGCCGAGATGCAGTATGTACAGTAAATCAGCAGCTTTAGTCTGGGTATGCTAAACTGAAGCAATGAGTTTTCAGCCTGGATTTAAAAGCTGAGACTGAAGGGGCAACTCTTATAGTAGCAGGTAGACCAGCTTTGGGGTCCTGTAACTAATCATAAGCAGACGTCATCTTGAGCTCTTAATGTGCATTCTGATTCATAAGTAATGATAAGTTTAGATAAGTAAGCTGGACCTTGACTGTTTAAGGCTTTATATGTTAAAAGGAGGATTTTGAAATCTTCCCTAAACTTAACTGTAAGCCGGTATAAGGATTTAAGAACTGGAGTTATGTGTTTGTATGTTCTTGTTCTTGTAATAATTTTTGCAACAACGTTTTGGATTAACTGAAAGCTGTAATAAGAACATTTTCAACATCCAGTGAACACCTCATTGCAGTAGTCAAACATACTAATAAATACATGAATTACTTTCTCAGTATCCTGCATATTTAGAAAAAGCGTCAATTTTCAAACATTTTTAAGATATAAAAAACATGCTTTGGGCAATTGTGTAATGTGCACTTCAAATGTCATGCTAGAGTCAAAGATAACGCCTAGACTGCAGACTGATTGAGTAAAAGTAATGGTGATTCCAACTGAGTTAAACAATGACAAAATATTGTTGTGATCAGTATTATTCCTTCCGTAATTAACATCTGTTTGTCTATGTTCAAAGACACATAGTTCTCATCCATCCACTCCTTTAATTCGCTAACACATCTAATTAAAGTCAATATCGGAGAAACATCACTTGGTCTAACAGGGTGTCATCTGCATATGAGTGAAAATTAATATTATGTTTTCTATTGATAGAATTTTTTTGCCATGGTTGTCATCATTTTGTGCTGCCTTTTCTACGACGCAGCAGTGCTTCTAAGGGGTAGTTACCGGAAGTCATGATGACATTTAAAATGACATCACACAATAGGTAACCGTCCACATTTGTGGATTAAAAACAAAGACTTTATTGTGGTTAGGAGTGGTTTAATAACATTTTCAGGGCAATGATTTCTGAATGTTTTCTGTGTTTTTATTTATTTATTTGTTTCATTTACATATTTTGCATGTGCTGTAGAAGTAACTATTGTGGTTATATATAAATAATTTTACACCATTTTTCATCTCTGCTGTTGCTTCATGGTTTTCAAAATATGTCCCTAATACCTTTCACTAACATAAAATTAATGGTCTTCTCTAAGACATGTACACTTAGTTATTATAATTCGCATAACCTCTGTTAGACTTGATACAACTAAACAAAAGCTGATAACAAAGGAATGTTTAAAACAGGAAATAGTACATTCAAACACAGTTAACTCATCTGATTCTCTTTATTGTGGTGCAGAATATAAAATCTGTAATTGCGGTCAAATTTTTTTCTCCTTTTTTACCTGTCCCATACGAATGGCCCAATAGATACCTGTTTATCTTACTAGTCAACATGTTACATTTGTTATGCACAATAAATGTAGAATTAACAATACTTATGAATGTTGTGTCTGAGTAAGCTTTTTACTGAGCTTTTAACTGAATATATGCAACAACATCTCAGTTTACATTATTATAGTCAGATCAGTAACTAGAAATAATACAAATCATTTGAAGTGAAACACATTAGAACTAGGTCTTTTCTTTAAGTACTAGTCAAACTTGTTCAAATATTGTGGGGCAGATAGGATATACACATTTGCCAAATGGAAATTTCTTGTGAATACCTTTTATAGTATGAAAACAATGAGGAGAAAGCAACGTCATTTGAATATTACTGAGTTGTGAAATTACGTGGACCTCTTACATCATTTTATAAAACAAAAATATAAGCTTGTTGTTAGTAAGTAATATGAAACATTTATTAACTTAAAGGAAATTTTATGTGCATTGGTTAAAAGTTTGTAGTCAATGATCCAATTCTAGAAATGCATAGATATACAGTGATCCCTCGCTATATCGCTTCGAATTTCGCGGCTTCACTGCATCGCGGATTTTAAATGTAAGCATATCTAAATATATATTACGGATTTTTCGCTGGTTCACAGATTTATGCGTACAATGGGTCTTTTAATTTATGGTACATGCTTCCTCAGTTTGTTTGCCCAGTTGATTTCATACAAGGGACGCTATTGGCGGATGGCTTAGAAGCTACCCAATCAGAGCATGTATTACGTATTAACTAAAACTCCTCAATGATATACGATATGCTTCCCGCGTGGTGCTTGATTGTTTGCTTTTCTCTGTCTATCTCACTTTCTCTGACCAACTCTGCGCCTGACGGAGGGGGTGTGAGCAGAGGGGCTGTTTGCACAGAGGCTGTTTGCCTAGAGGATACAGACGCTCCTCTAAAAAATGGCGCTTTATCACGGTGCTTCAGCATACTTAAAAGCCCAAAAGCACGTATTGATTTTTTGATTGTTTGCTTTTCTGTCACGCTAGCTCTCTCTCTCTCTGACATTCTCTGCACCTGACACGCATTCCTTTGAAGAGAAGATATATCTGCATTCTTTTAATTGTGAGAAAGAACTGTCATCTCTGTCTTGTCATGGAGCACAGTTTAAACTTTTGACTAAAGGGTGTTATTTCATGTCTAGAGGGCTCTAATAATGTTAACAGTGTCGGAGAGTTTATAAGGGCTTAAAATATATAAAAATAACCATACAATCATATGGTTTATACTTTGCAGATTTTCATCTATCGCGGGGGGTTCTGGAACGCAACCCTCGCGATCGAGGAGAAATTACTGTAATTTAATTTTAAGTTGTATTGTCCAGGGCAGTAAAGTAGTCATCTCATTTTTTTTTTTTTTTTGCTGCCTTGCCAACACTCTCCTCAATTCATCTGCATTTAAAATTCTTTCATTATGTAACTAAATTTAAGAACATGTGTGAACAAATCTAACTTGGTTCACACAGACACAATTGAATTTCAAAAGATCTTCTCTTCATAGTAGCGTTGTGATTATCCATAGCATAGTAAAATGTTTTACCACAGCATACCCCAGCTTCCACAACTGAAAGGACACATACTGTATTATGCTAAACTTTATCAATAAATAAGTAAGACAATAGTGTGAAGTTCTTTGTGTGTGTGGTCTCTCTGAACATCCACGAATGTGTCCATGTTCACTTTCAGAGTTTGTTTCTCCCTTGTGCTACATATAATCAGAATAATACAAGACTCTTTGGACAAGCCCTACAAAATTCAAAACGATACGTAAAAAAAAACCATATTTTCTATCTTTTTAATAAATGGAGATCAATTCTTTCTGCGTTTGCTATGTAGAGAGCAGAAAAAACTCTAATTCATACAATGTGAAATCAAGTTTATTGTAATGTGTACATAGTACAATGAAATTCATGCTTTCATGTGTCCTCAGGACGGTTAACAAAAATAGAATACAACCAAACAAAATAAATAAATAAATAGTATACTAAGCATACTATTTATTTGTTTTATATGATATTTTTATAATATTTTTTCTCAAGTATTATGTATTTACACACACTCTTTGTTATGTTACAATATCATATGATTGACTTCAGCATCCTTACAACATGTGGGTAGAAACTGTCCCTGAATCTGCAATAGAACTGTACAGTCTGCCAGAAATGAGGAGTGAAAAGAGTGGCTGTGCAAGATGGTTGAGGTCTTTAATTATACTGCCATACCTTGTTATGAGATGTAAAGACAACCCATCTGACATATTCATTCCTAGTAAGAACACCAACAGCACTAAGATAAAGTTCAAATACACATACATTTTTGTGATTAAGCTTTTGTTAAATTAAAAACATGATAATAGGAGATATCAACAATAAGCAACATTAAAATAGAAATAAAGCCAACCCATCCATTTTCCATCCTGTTCCAGCCTAGGCCAAGGAATAAATATTTTTGGAAAATCAAGTCACCTGAGAAGAGGAAAGGAGAGAATTAAAGGATCATGATCAAGCCAAAATAGCAAAGATGAAAAAACAAAAGGGAGCAATATTTAACAGAAAGTCAAAGGCTTTGCAACAAACCAGGATTTCAACAATTGAGCAGCAATAGTCCATGTTTCACGAACCACTGGAGGCACCATTAATCTATGCTGTGGATAATTCATCCATCCATCCATTTTCCAACCCGCTGAATCCGAACACAGGGTCACGGGGGTCTGCTGGAGCCAATCCCAGCCAACACAGGGCACAAGGCAGGAACCAATCCCAGACAGGGTGCCAACCCACCGCAGGTGGATAATTCAATGTGTATTAAATTATAGGAGGAGTATTTTTAATCTTCCACAGTAACACATGTAGGGGCCTTTCAGGGGGAGGCAAGAATAAATTTGGCTTACAGGGTACCAAGATAGAATAATTTCCATTTAGAAGGCTTAAGTGGAAGCAGAGAGATGTCTACAAGAAGAAAGATTTCAGGCAACACAGGAATATTTAAAGAAAGAAAAGAAGATAGTAGGTGACATGTGTGTCAAAAAGGAAAAATCAAGTTATGAGCACTGATCAGAAAAAGAAAGTTGTACTAGGAAAATTAGCACAAGCTTGTAAAGACTGAAACATCATACGTTTGGAAGTATCCAAGAAACCCTCCAGCACACTGATCCCCTATCCTGCCAAGAAGTAAATGCACAGGCCGCTCACCTATTGACAGAGCAAGGATATGAAATACATTTTAGTAAATTTTCAACACAGTGGCAGATGTTGAGGGTACATGAAAAGATAAGCTCCAAGGAAAGTTTGGGCAGTTTAGACTTTAGGAAGGCGAACAAAATACCCTGAAGATAGTGTGGAAGCAAGGGCATATTCTGTAGGGAGGACGATGGCAGACACAGCTATGACCAAATATGGTGAACAATGAAAGCCTAGTGGTATAATTCTAGGTAAAATTTGATGCACCAGCACGCAATCTGTCTCTAACCAGAGTTGATTGCTTAAAGTTTGGTCTCCTGATATTCCACATGAGCAGTGAGATGACTTCAGACCAAAATTTAGAAGAAGGGGGAAGTGGCAACAGATAATTTATGAAGTTAAAATGAGGTACTGTATTCATTTGTATAATTGCTAAACAAGACTGAAAATAAAGAGAATGTTTTGACCAGTTGTTAATAGAGGTTCTTACATTAACAAAGATATGACAATATTTATTACATGAGGAGTCTGAGATTGAGGCAGTAATGTTAACTCCTAAATATCTTAGACTACTAGATACAGAAATGACAGAAGCCAGAGAGGCTTGACAAAAATAAACATAAATTTAACAAACTTTGATATATTCAGTCAGGAATTAATATTGCATGCTATTGAATGGAGCCTTTGAGACCACAACTGGTCAGGTTAACTTTTCGGAAATATTCTGGGACAAAAACCAGTATCCCACCTGCTCTAGAAGAAGAGGATAAAGAGCTGATTATAAAAATCAGTTACGCCCACATTGAAAATGATGATGCAGAAATGTCCTGAAAAATGTCTATGCAGATTCAGGAGGAATTCAAACCAGAAAAAAACCCCAGAAAGAGTGGAAGAGTAGTGAAATGATAAAAGCAAGTAAAGCACAATAAGAGCTCAATACCTCAGAAAAGAGGCAGTGATATCTTAATACTACAAAGAGATGGGGGAACTATAATTAGAAATGATTACATTGTCTTCCCAGTTATTGGAAATAGCAGAAGAGTAGAAATAAAATGGTATAAGGCCCTGCAAAGAATAAGTTTACTGTTACCCGCTGCTGCTAACAATATGGCAGGGACAGACGTCCTCTAAACCTCTGAGCAGGGACAAGTCATAGGAAACATCATTCATTTTGCAGAAAAATAAAGGGGTCACCCAAAAAATTCCTGGAGAACTTAAAGAAGTCAAATCATGCCAGTCAGAGATGGTATGGACAGCAAAACAGAGCAGCTGCAAGCCTTCCAGCCACTGATGGAGCAATTAATTAGAACTCTCCTGGGAAAATAGTATTAGAAGGCAAAAATGGTCAATTTGCCCGTTTCTTTATTAGACTGCACATTTGTTGTATATGTGGGCTTTTGTGTTGTTTGCATAGTTGATATTATTCAGGCATTGCTTAGATTAGATTTGACCAGATTAGAGTTTATCCAAAATGAGTACTTCATTTGTGCAAATTGTTTGGCACTGTTAAGATGACAGGGCACCATAGGTGTTTCTGTACTGTTTGTGAAGTGATAATAGCACAGTTTGTAACAGTACTTTGTTAAAACATTTATCACAAGTATATGTGTCAGAATTGTTACTGCTATACATTTGACACTGTTGTAGATGTCACTACTATTTCTGTACTAATTGGTTTTTGTTTGTATTCTGTGTTTGACCTACTGCTTATTTGTTATTGCACTTTTTTGTTATTGGTGATATGATACGAAACCTCAAAATCTTTTCAGAATTCATTTTAATTGAATGATTACTTAAAACTTTCTTTCTAGAAAACCACAATAGCAGAGATTTTTTCACTAGTATTGACTTGCTAGGTATTGATTGCTGGGAATTGAAAACCAAACATGGGGTGATGGACAGTGATGGACTCAATCATAATCCAGGGCACTTATGTAACTATTCCTCACAGTGATGCACTGGTTTGACACTTGTATTGTGGAGGGTATAAGCAGCTACAGCCATTTCAGCATGATGTTAATCCTGGTGTTTTGGAGGCCTCTGAGCCTTTTTTATTTGCACTTTATTCTGCCAAAGGTCTACTTAACAGTCATCTTTCCATGCCTAACCTTTATATTGTTGTGGTGGTCTTGAAGTTTGAGGGCATTGTTATTGTGTTTTGGGGTCACAAGATATGGGTAGTCCTGACAGATATACACAGTACCTCCCACCATACTGTAAAATCCACTCCATTCAGATGTCAAAGAAGATTGAGGCTCTAAACATTCTTGAATCTTGAACTTTCCTTGGAGGTTCTGTAATTCTATACTTAAAGCGTCTCTGGTCATTCATTTTAGACATTCTTTATAAATCTGAGGGTGCTGATTCCAAATCTGGCTATGGAATTTGCTTTATCACATCCAGGTTTTGAGAAATGAAGGTTCAAAATGAAACAAACTATATTTTAGAGAAAAAAAATGTAAATATATTGGAGCTACTTCAAGACATCCAGCTCCAAGGTTCTGTGGAGAGTAGCTTCCAGGCGAAAGAAAGTTTGTGAGCTTTTTGCTCCACAGAAAGTGGGTGGCTTCGTATTCCAAAGCGAGCCATTCAGCTTTTAAGTCCCCAAAACAGAGTGGATTGACAGCTTTCAGCTCCCCAAAAAGAAACAAGAGATGAATTCAATTATAAGCCTAAACTGTTCATTTGGGCACGTTTGGGCATCTTATCTAAAGGAGTCTCTGAAGAGGTGTCAGCTCAACCCTGAAGTACAGAGCTGACCAAAATGTTGGGATGAGCTACAGTTCAACCAATCACTTGGGAATTCAGATTGCAACTGAATTTCTGCATCCCAGTTAAATCTGCTGTCTTAACAGGCTTTGTGTGTGTCTGAAAGCTTAACAGAATGGGCAACGCCCACTTTGGCCTACGTTACTCGTAGTTTTCTGCCTTTGTATTTCCTAGAAAATTGTGGCACATGATTTTTTTCCAGTAAAGTAAGGGTTCATAATCTTTTACCTTTTGTTTATATAATACATGATCAAAATAATGAAAGGATCAACTTGAGCATTTAAAAAACAGCTTTTTTTCTGGGCAATAAAAAGGCATCTAACTTTGTAAAAAATAAATTCTATTATGAAGGAATAAGAAAAGAGAAAAAAAATACTGATTGAGAGCAAAAATTGTGTAACAAATATGTGCTTTTGGATTGTATCTACATCCACTAACATTAAGATTTGGGAAGACTGTCATATTTCAGCTCAAAATAATAACTTTATAATATTCTGAGCATGAAAATTACTTATGCCCTAAAACAAATTTAGCTTATTAAGAAAAATAAACACATTTTTTCAAAGCTGTTTTTTTCATGGAATCCTATATCTTACAGAAATGGTTTGTGGTAGAGAAACTTCATTTTCAGAAATGAATTCAGCATGCCTAAATCTAAAAAACCATGTATTTTTGAGATGGGAGACTTTGGTGCAGAAAGTCTTATAAACTGTTGAAAATCATATAATGGCCATTTACATGAAAATGCACACGTCACAAAAACAACCTAATAACCTAGAAACACTATGTATTATTTTATTATAATGTTATTAACTAGATTTATTATGCACACTCTTACATACTGTTTTTGAAGAACTTTAATGGATAATCACAAGCATCAGATCTCTGTCATGCCAAAAATATTTGCTGCACATGTACATAAAATCTCATAGATCTATGAAAATCTCAAATCTATGAAATGGATAGACAGAATGGCATCAGATATTTAATCATCTGAGAAGGACACTAAGTGGATTTGTGCATCATAATGGATAGAAATTGGCTGATCATATTTCTTATGTGTTTGAAGGGGTACAAAAACATATGCATTTTACTTTGATTGATAATTCTTTTTAGATATTTTAGTTTTAAACTGTTTTATATTGTGCTGGCTGGTGGTGCAGAAGTTCATGCTGCTCCCTCAGTTTTTATTGATTGGCATCCAGCCTGTAGATTTTTTCTGCCTTGCAGCTAATGCTGGAGAGATGCTAAGCAGGACTGGAATGAGATGGTTCAGATATAGAAGGTTAAATCAACTGTTACTTTTTAAGTTCAATGTAATGTAATAGGGGATTCCCAAAATAATGCCAAAGTGAACTATAATGAATGTATTGTATTATATGAAACATATACAAGGATACAGAATTTAAGAAGAACTCAATGAATGATATAAATATGCATCCATATCTGCTTCACTGGGTCTGGCAATTAAATTATGTTGCCCTGTTCATCAAAAGAGAACTAAAAATCATCCTTACTGCTAAAGTCACCGGAAACTTTCTTTCTAAATCTAGAGACCGCTTGTCCAACCTAAGCATGCTTATGGGCTCAACCACTGAGTCATTGCTAGAGTAACAGGCATTTCTGTATTGCTTGTATCCTAGTTTTCTGAGTACTGACTAGCATTCAATAGGCCAGATCAACAAAACAGCTTTTGGACTGTATGAGATGGAATATCTTTGGTGCTCCCTGCTGGTCAGGAGGAACTGTGGTGCCTTTCAGATAGACTTTCATTGCCTCACTTTTACTGTTGTTATGATAAACGAACATACATTACAACAATAATGAATTAATAATTAACATCACCTACATGTGTGATAAACTCCCATGACCCAAAACAGATATTATATAATTTAGTACTGTATATATTTCACTTTGTCAATTTTTCACAAATATTCTTTATCATTCTTATTTACACAGATTAATTCCTGCTCGGTTGGCATGGTGGTGCAATGGTAGCACTGCTGCCTTGGAGTAAGGAAACCAGGGTTTGTGTTCTTGGTGTTCCCTACATGGAGTTTGCTGGTTCTCCTTGTGTTTGTGTGGGTTTTCTCCTACTGTCTAAAGACATGAAGGTTAGGAGGACTGGCAACACAAAATTGGTTTGTGTGTAACTGTGTTTACCCTGTGATGGGTTGGTGAACTGTCCAGCTATTGTTCCTGCCTTGCACCTTATGCTTGCTAGGATAGGCTCTAGCCCCCTGCAACCCTGCTTATGATTAAGCATGTCTATAACATGATATGGCAGTTATCCTCTTAAACTGTTGTTATCATCTATTAATTGAGCTTTGCCTAACATATATAAAGTATCGATCCATTTTGATGGACTTAATTGTCTCCTATCATTTGTCAAATGTCTTATGTTCACCATTTCTCTGTGGTTTAATACAAACTTCCTGTGCAGAATCAGGTCTGTTTTCATCAACAGGAATAGTAATCCGCATATGCTGAATCAGTGCTGCAGTATACACATTAATGTCACATTTAATTTTGCTCCCACGCAGAGTGTCATCTCATTTATTTAATACATGTGGATAATTAAATCCAATTGGAAAAAAAATCTTACTCAAGCAAATTTTTATATTAACTGAGGGAACTGTTCATTAGCTAAAATCTCAGCTGCTACTAATACAATCAGGCATATGGTGGTGAGGACCAAAGTTGAGCAACACTACTCTCAGAGTCATATTTACAGGACAGGCAAGGCAGGCAATTGCCTGGGGCCCTGGGCATTGAGGGGCCTCCCCTGAGAGTTGACACAGTTTAGTCCATAGAAATGTCTCAAAGAGTGAGACACCTTTACAACAAATGGGTAATTTGCCATGCAAAAGGAACCCCCTTAAACTGGCCCTGTCTCATTAGCATCTATAGGCTTACTGTGACTTGTGTGAATATTAATTTGTACATTCTGGCATGAAGAGAAAAAATGAAGATATGTTACCTCTATGATAGAAAAAAAAAGAGAAATAAGAGGAGACAGAAAGTGGCATGATTAGACAAGATGGTTCAGTTATCATTAATACATGATTTATTTATTCATTATCATCATACTTCATTACAATTGTCAAACATGCTTATTAAGTGCTTTCTGCAAAGTAGTTAGCTTTCTGAATGGCTAGTTAGCTCATCTTTGTGGAGTTTAACTTATAAAGTAGTCCTAGAAATGAGAGTAAATAAGCCAAAACATTACATAAGGTGATCTTTTTTTTTAAATGATGCCATATTGTCAAATGTCAAAACAAATGATTAAGAAATCTGTTTTGTTATAAACCAATTTCTATAGGATTTTGCAAGGTACTTAACACAACTGCTGTCTAACAAGGTAACTTCATAGAACTATTTTTTTTTCTGAAAGGAAAGATAATTAGATCAGCTTTTGGCACATACTAAGCTTATATATAGTGTGTTACCCATTAATGAGCTAGTGCATATTACAGGCATACCCCACCCTGCACCCTGTGCAACCAGAGATGGGCATGGGATCATTACAGCTCTGATCAGGTCTAAACAATTATAGACAAGTATGTACTGTATTTGTGTATGTGTGTGTTTATTTGTGTGTAAATAAATTATGAATAAGTACAGTCATTTTTTGCCAGATTAATTGTTCATTGACTGTCAGCGGACTTTGCTCTCAAATCTAAAAATATAAGGCTTGTATAGAGATGATTTAGAATATAACGTAAATTGCTGCTACTACTACTATTACTAATATTACTGGTATTCACATTAAAATTTAGACCATACCATTTCGCAGCTGAACTTTTTCTAAAATAATCGGGGGCGACTTTAAAGCAGAATCTGAGATAGCAGCGCTTACGCGTACGCGGATCAAACACCGTCAGACCCCGACCAAGATCTTTTATAGTTCGTTTTGAACGATTATCATTTAAGCTAGAGGTGATGGCACTCCTCAGAAACAAGGAAGATATTATATATGAAAATAACCACATTCGTATCTTCCTGACTTCTCTCCAGCAACAGCTATTAAACACGCAGCCTTCTATAATATTAAACAGTGGCTTCGCCAGGCAAGTGTCAAATACAGCCTCCTGTATCCGGCAAAACTGAAAGTGGAATGGCAAGGTCATTTCTATGTCTTCGCTAGCAAGGAAGGAGCAGAAAATGAATTAAGAAAGCTGATCCCGGGACTATTCTGATACATAATAGTGAGTCATGGCGGTAAATGATAAAGCTAGGATTAATAATCTACTGTCTGATCTATTCGTTTTAAAATACGGGTTTTTTATCAGCATATATTCTCATATATTCTTATTATTACTTAGTATTACTAGGGCGCTATATGTTTATGTTTTATTGTGCTTAATTACTTTTCCTCCTTTTTTTTTTTTTTTTTTTTCTTTTCTAATTATTTCATGTGTACCCTAAATGAGACTGTTCAATATCATACCCTTGGTTTACTGTTATTGCTATTACTGCATTAAGACTTGTTATGCTTATTTTGGACACATCTTTAACACCATCACCTGGGTTTATTATCTGGGGGTATCATCTTAATGCACTAAAATTGCTGAAGACTATATATATATATTTTAAGTGCAAAATTTCTTTTTTTTTTTTTTTTCTCTTTTAAAGACTATATTGGTAACAGATATCTCTATCTTTTAACCTAAAGCGCCACTGCATGGGGCTTGATGTGCTTTGGACGTGCTCTGTCTCTGGGTATGTCAGAGGACTGGGACTGCGTGAAGTGGGTTTTAGCCTCACCTGGGGAGGCAAAAAGGGAGGGTGGGGGGTTAAGGGGGGAAGAGAAAGAGAGCAGGCTTGATCTATACCTAATCTATCATCTCAATCTTTATAATTATAACTATCAACGTAATAATAAGCTGCATGGCAACAACTCTTGGGGAATAGGAAATTAAGACCTAAACTATTTCACTTCCAGTTAAGACTATAAAATGACATCAAAAACTCAGAATCAGTGTCTCCATGATGGGACAGTTAACTTCGTAAGCTGGAATGTTAAAGGCCTGAATCACGAATTAAAGAGAAAGAAAGTACTTTCTCACCTAACAGGTCTAAATGCTAAAATAGTATTTTTACAGGAAACCCACTTACTAAGTAAGGATCAGTTCCGGCTGCAAAAAGACTGGACTGGCCAAATGTTCCATTCTAGTTTTACAAAGAAAACTAGAGGGTGGGAATTCTCATACATAGAACAGTACCATTTGTAGCATCAGATGTAGTATTGGATCCTGAAGGGAGATATGTAATGGTCATGGGAGACTTATCTAACTGTAAAATGATTTTGATAAATGTTTATGCACCTAATGTTGATGATAAGGAATTTATACAAAATTTATTTGCATCCATTCCCAATCTGAACACTCATAAACTTATAATGGCTGGGGACTTTAATTGTGTTTTAAATCCACTTTTAGATAAGACTTCCTCCACAGGGGGAACGGCAACTAACACCGCAAAGATAATTACAAAGTTTATAACTGATCACAATCCCTGGAGGTTTTTAAACCCAAATTCAAGAACATATTCTTTCTACTCACCAGTACATCATTGCTACTCAAGGATTGATTACCTCTTTATAGATAATAACTTCTTGCCTAAGATTAAATCTTGTAAATACGATGCTATTGTTATTTCGGACCATGCTCCTATGATCTTGGAGCTGAAATTACTAAGCCCCATACACTCACCCGCAGATGGCGCTCAACCGCTTCTATTAGCTGACGAGAATTGTACTGAATTTATATCCAAACAAATCAAATTCTTTCTAGAGACAAATACATCCCCTGAGATCTCTGCAGGAATACTCTGGGAAACTCTTAAGGCCTTCTTAAGAGGACAGATTATCTCATATCTTTCCCACAGAAATAAATCCGAAGCAAGAAAGTAGCAGAGATAAAAGCAAAATTACTAAAATAGATGAAGAACATGCCAGACTACCAAGCGAGACTCTACATAAGAGGAGGCAGGCTCTACATTCAGAATTAAACCTCTTGACAACTAAAGAAACTGAACAACTAATTTACAAATCCAGACATCATTATTATGAACATGGAGAAAGCTAATAAGCTTTTAGCGCAACAAATTCACAAGCAAGATGTACAACGCAATCTCGGTAATCACTAACACGAACGGAGATAAAATCATCGAACACAAAAATATAATGTACACTTTTAGAGACTACTATAAATCCCTATATACTACTGAGTTTAAAGAAGACAATATACAATCTAATGCATTTCTGGATACATTACAGATACCACAAATTGACGCTTTTAGTGTGGAGGAACTTGATAAACCTCTGGCATTATCAGAATTACTGGATGCTATAAAGTCACTCCAAGGTGGAAAAGCAGCAGGCCCTGATGGCTACCCTGCAGAGTTTTACAAGAAATTCTCCGCTCAGCTAGCTCCCTCCTATTAGCAACATTTACAGAAGCCAGAGATAACCAATCTCTTCCACAAACCTTTCGCCAAGCACTAATCACTGTCTTTCCAAAACAAAATAAGGACTTATTACAATGTGCATCATACAGACCAATTTCACTTCTGAATAACGACGTTAAAATACTCTCTAAAATCATAGCTAGAAGGATGGAGAAAGTGCTCCCCTCGTTAATATCACAAGACCAAACTGGATTTATTAGGGGCCGACACTTATCTTCAAATCTTGACGCCTGTTTAATGTAATATACTCACCAACTAAATCAAACACCCCAGAAATATTATTATCATTGGATGCAGAAAAAGCATTCGACATGATTGAATGGAAATACCTTTTACTATTTTGGAGAAGTTTGGGTTTGGCCGAACATTTGTGCATGGATTAAATTACTGTATACTAACCCAGAAGCTTCAGTTTGCATCAATAACATTTGCTCAGACTACTTTAAACTAGAGCGTGGCACAAGACAAGGATGCCCTTTGTCACCACTGCTGTTTGCAATTGCCATTGAACCACTGGCAATACATTGTCGAAATACTGATCAGATAAAGGGGATTAGCAGAGAAGGACTGGAACAGAAAATCTCATTATATGCAGATGACATGGTACTGTATATATCGGACCCAGAAAATTCTGTGCCTGCAGTCTTAGCAGCACTCACAGAATTTCAAAAGCTCTCTGGTCTCAGAATTAATCTGAATAAAAGTGTACTCTTTCCAGTGAATTCTCAAGCATATAATATTAGATTAGACACCCTACCTTTTATCATTGCAGAACAGTTTAAATACCTAGGGGTAAACATCACAAGTAAACATAAAGCTCTTTATCAACAAAATTTCGCGTCTGCATGGAAAAAATTAAACAAGACTTGCATAGATGGTCAACCCTTCATCTCACACTAGCTGGAAGAATTAACACTGTTAAGATGAATATTCTTCCTAAGCTCCTTTTTTTATTTCAAAACATACCAATATACATTAATAAATCATTCTTTAAGCAATTAGATTCAACAATAACCTCATTTATTTGGAATTCAAAACATCCACGCATCAAAAGAGCGACCCTACAAAGACAAAAGACAGAAGGCGGCATGGCTCTACCTAACTTCCAGTTTTATTACTGGGCGCAAATATACAGATAAGAACCTGGACACAAATAGAAGAACATACACAGGCATGGACCGCAATAGAAGTAAAATCCTGCAGTACTTCTTTGTATTCCTTGCTCTGTGCTCCAATAAACACACGTTATCGGCAATACACTAATAACCCAATTGTGCTCCACTCACTTAGAATCTGGAACCAATGTAGAAAGCATTTTAAGACGGAGAAGCTTCTTCTGTGGCACCCTGCAAGAGAACCACCTCTTTCAACCTTCACAAACATATGCAGTTTTAATATCTGGAAAAATTTGGAATTAACTTGCTTAGAGATCTTTATATAGACAACGTCTTTGCATCCTATGAACAATTACATTCCAAATTTAACATTCCAGCTACAAATTTCTTTCACTATCTTCAAATCAGGAACTTTGTTAAACAGAACCTTCCAGATTTTCCTCATCTTGCACCCTCATCCACGCTGGAAAAATATTGCTCAATTTCAAGGAGTTAGACTCCATCTCTACAATATATAAAATCATTTTACAATCCCTTCCTTTCAAAGATCCAAGAGGACACTGGGAAAAGATCTCTCAATTAATATATCAGAAAAGGAGTGGAAAGTAGCAATGCAGAGAATTCACTCAAGCGCCATATGCAAAGCATACAATTACACAACTCAAAATTATATATCGAGCTCATCTGTCTCGACTAAAACTCTCCAAAATGTTTCCAGGGCATGATCCAACCTGCGAACGTTGCAACCAAGCCCCAGCCTCACTGGGTCACATGTTCTGGGCCTGCACCAAATGAACATTTGGACAAAATTTTTAATTACCTCTCAGACAGCCTTGGACTCACAATCCCTCCTAACCCATTAACAGCTGTGTTTGGGGTTCTTCCAGAGGGGCTTAAAGTGGAGAAAGACAAACAAATTGTGATTGCATTCACTACACTGTTGGCACGCAGACTTATTCTGATAAACTGGAAGAACCCAAACTCTCCTCTTTTAAGTCAGTGGGAAACTGATGTGTTATATTATTTAAAATTGGAAAAATCAAATACTCAGTTAGCGGATCCGTGCAGACTTTTTCAAAACATGGCAGGATCTGATCAGTAATATTTTAAAATAACTTTATAAAGCACAGAGAATTTATTAATTTAGGTATGTTTACAAGCCTTAAATTTTACACCGTTGGCTTGCTCTCTCTCTCAGGGGTGGGGATCGATCTGTTCTTAACATAATTCTTTTTTTTGTAAAAACTTGATTGCTATGTATGGATTGTAATAAAATAAATACAAAAAAAAATGTAGACCATACTTTTTCAAACAATAGAGATTACAGTACTACTGCAAGAGTTTATGTCAATGCTTATACATTTATAGTTTTCATACTCTTTCTCTGTACATTTAGCATTCATTTGCTCAGAGATTGATGCGCTTGCTGCTTCCTGAGCAGCTCTTCTTTTCTCCACCCTAGTGGCCTGCTTCTCTTGTTTCAATGGCATCTTTTCACATTAAAACTAATTAAGTCAGTATTTGTGTTACAATTACTTGGTATGTTTTCCTTAATTTTTCACTTAAGCCTGCAGTTAAGTCATCAATCTGCCTCAAGAATGATTCAAGATATGAAGAGGTAGGGGAAGTGATGGCAAAGGTGGTAAAATAAAATAAAAATAAAAAGAGAAATAACCTAGGAGGTCAATCATCACCCTGAAAGCAGACAGTAGACATTACATAGTATATCCATCCATCCATCCATTATCCAGCCCGCTATATCCTAACTACAGGGTGACGGGGGTCTGCTGGAGCCAATCCCAGCCAACACAGGGCACAAGGCAAGAAACAAACCCTGGGCAGGGCACCAGAGAAGAGAAGACAGTGCCAATCCCTGGTTCGGAGGGTAAATACCATCGCTAGTAGTAATACGTGATCATTTAACCAAATGATTGCAGAGGCAGATGCATGCTTTTTCCATCGTTGTTATCATCAGTTGGCAAGATTATTACAAGTTTATCTACATTTTAATAATGATTCCTGCCTAGAATTTCCCCAGGCTCAGATGGGTGATTAATCAAGCCTTTAACTACAATTAAACATATTTATACACACCTGAGGATGACTACACAGTTGAAAGATTGTGTCTTTTAATCTTTTCTTTTCACCATGGGAATTCCTTTACCTTTTAACCTGTTGTAGATGTAAGGTGACACAGTCCTTAACTAAATGTGTATTTATAATCTTAAATCTTAGACATATTGCATCCATTTAGTCTAAAACACCTATAGTCTACTGTTATTCTCACATGTTGGTTATACGAGATTAAAATGTGTAATTTATACGTAGTTTAAGCTTTTTTATTTTGAAATTGTTTTTGTATTATGATGTACCTTAGGGGTTTATTTATTTAATCAACATAAACTTTCAAAAAAAAAAAAAAAAAGTTTACATTCTTTAAAAAGATTTTTGTTTGATGTCTGATAACACTGGACAATATGGATTTTGTTTCCTGAAGACTTTTGGTTGTATCTTATGTATTTTCACCTGCTGATTACAATAAACTCTTTCAAACATTTTTCTGTAATGTAGTATTTTATCGGAATCTCCTATTTTTGTGATTTCTTCTTGTGTCATAAATATACATAACGTATACAGTACAACAACTACAACTGGAACATCTATGGTGAATTAAATATAGTGGCACTGCTACTAGGAACACAGCTCGAATATACTAAGTACTGGTGTTTCATTTGTAAATAGGACAGTGTTTTGTCATATAGAATTCTTGGTGACTATGTTTTCCCCTTTTATAATCTTTATTCTGTAGATTTACCAGAATGTCTTAAAATCCGTACTCTTACATTTCCAGGTGCTGTAGTTCAGCACTTCCTCCCCCTTTCCCTTTCATGTCTGTATCCTTAGGCAAATAGATAGAGTGAAAGAACAGGCAAGAGTTAAGTTCTACATTTAATTATGTATTATTGATAAATTTGCCCAAATTATAAGAAAGCAGAGGACAATGTGAGTGTTGGTTACAAACTATACAACCTGATAATACTACGTAGATGTGTAGTTTCAGGTGGTGCAATAACTTATGGTTATACTTGATTCTTCTTGGTCAGCTCATCTTCTGTACGGGTCCTAAAAGCTTGTTTATCTCAATATGACTGCCAAAACAGACTTGTCCTCTTTTCATCATGGAATTGTAAGAGAGGTGGTCTTCTCTTCATGGCGAGATGGCAAGACAGAGTGAAAAAGGTAGTGTGACCAACAATGCCATTCCTATCACAAATCCTAGACCAATGGGTGTTGGCATCTCTTTGGGTTCATCCAATCTTATTTCAGCACTACCGGACCAATGAGGTACAGAATAGCCAGTCATAAAGCAACAAATTTCAGTATTTCAGACCCTGCTTCATAACAGCTAGAAAGTTTATGTTCAATACATGCTCCCAAATGTCTCTGCGATAAATTACACTCCCAAACCCAGGACTTAACCCAAAAATAATATAATTGCAAAAATGAGTGTCTTTTCAGATAGGAGTTCAACATTGAACTGATTTCAGAATAGTCGAACTTCTGGTCATATGTCATTCTGGCAGGAAGAGACAGGTTCAGGCAGATGAAAACCGGAAGTGGCATCAGAGGCGTTACAGCTGTCAATCATCTATTCTGCAGAGGAGGAAACGAAAAGGTGTTAGAACACAGTGCCAACCACTGGATCGGGCGGGAAATTACAATCACCAATGCCCTTAAGCTGTCCGCTTTGCATATGCTTGTGACACTACATAAAAGACACCATGCTAAAGAGTGTCATTGCATTTGATTCCATGGCAGAAAAGTATATCACATAAACTACTTGTTGACACAAGAGTTTTTTTCTTATTTCATATAAAACTGCTTAAAGATTCCATGAATGCTATGAACAAGAAAAGTGAAGGATTTCAATATCTGAGACAGATGTTTCCCTGAATAACTGATGTCAAGATTAAAGAAGCCACTTTTGTTGGTCCACAAATTAAACATGTCATCAATGACAAGTGGCCTGAAGATCTGCTAGTAGGGCCGGAGGAAATCACACTGAAGACATTCAAGGATGTTGCTGACAATTTGCTTGGCAACTACAAATCACCAAATAATGACCAGCTGGTTGACAACATGCTTCATGCATAGAAAACCATGAAGTGCAACATGTCACTAAAAATGTATTTTCTGCTTTCACACATGGAGTTCTTCTTTCTTCAGGAAATTGCAACACAAGAAAAGCAGTGTCAGGGCAAGTGGAATCCATCAATGTTGGTTAACTTAATTGAACCTATGCAATGTGTCAGTATCAAACATTAAATGATTAAATATTCTAAATTCAATATAAGTTCATTTCATCTTTCTGCAAATTCCTGAGCTTTTCTTTGCATAATTTGAAACTGTCTACCATAACCACCAAAAAATTTTCAGGAAGCAAAACTTAATAAAAAATTGTCCAGTGTAATTGAGGAAGGCCTAAGAGGATGTTTATGGATGAGGTGAGAGAAGACATGCAGGTAAATGGTGTAACCAGAGCAAGATACAGAGGACAGGAAGATATGAAAAAAGATGATCTGCTGTGCTAAGCCCAATGGAAGCAGCTGAAAGAAAAAGATGAAGAAGTAATCAATATAATGTAGATTCATGTATATGATGGCCAGCTATCATTAGACACTGAAATGAGAAGCATCAGATGCTCAGCACAAAGGAAAATCTGCAGCAAAACTTTTTTTTACCTCAGTTGAGCTAAAGCATCATTAAGCAATTAAACACACACTAAATTCATTAAAAGTTAATTTTAATGTTTCTCTGAATTCCTATATGTTACAGTCATATTTGTATTCAGCTTGAAGCTGCCTATCATAATCACCAAAATATTTCGGGAAGCAAATCTATGAAAGAATGTGTTGCCCAGTGTTATTTAATATTAGTTCTAACTAACATCATGACAATGAACATTAATTAGAAAAAAGGGCCCCATGCAATTTTCTGCCTGTGGTCGCAACAGTCTCTGTAATCACCCCTGACTACTCTGTTTCCTCTGTTTAAATACAGTATCTCTTGCCAAAAGTCTATTATGGGACAAAATATATACGAATCACATGTCTATCTGGTAATATGGTGATGAGTATTCTGGTCTACTAATGCACGTTCTGCTGCATTTGATGGCTATACTGTCCCAGGTCAAAGTAACCCCACCTGTAATGAATACGTCATTAGTGGCCTTTCCAGGTGAAATTTCAAATACAGACGGCAAAATGCAATATATCTGTTAGCATCTGTAAATAAAAATAGATAGGCAATAATTTCCTCAACACAACAACTGTTGATGTGCAAAGGTTTATATAATTGTATCACAGTCTTTGTTTTCAGTTGGTTCTCCAAAACTTGTCTGGGAACTTGGCTGGAAGGCTGGGACCGAAGGAATTTAGAAGATTCTTGGACAATCTCCCAGGGTGCATGTCTGTGTTCTCAGCCATTATTCATCATATACTGTATTTCATAATGATATCATTTCTGCTACTGTATACAATTTTGAGAGTACCAGTTAATAAACTGTTAATTACTATAAATTACATTTGAACTTTGATTGTGCTATTGACAGTATTAAAGCTAAAAAGGTATATTCCCCTTTCTCTAAGTGGGCAAACACTGGAAACTCAGATTCTGAGGTTCACAGTCTGAATATTTATAAATGGTGAGTATTCTTTTAATAGTTAGGCTTTGAAATAAATGTAACACGTGTTTCATTAGGCTGTCTAATCTCCAAGGTTTTATTCTGTAACATACGCTTAGGAATATTGCTTACCCTATGAGGTTGCATGTGAACTGTTATTCATATAAAACACACTGAGAGATATTTAGCCCCTGAGTTTTCATTATATGGCACACGCTTGTTTAACAGTACTTAACCTCCTAAATGAACATATAGAAGGTGACTATTAGCCATAGTTGCATGTCTTTCTAAAGACATATAACCTAATGCTTTATAAATGACAGTAAGATACTGCAAACACAAACATTATAATAACTGATAATAAATGCAAAACTCATAGAAAAAGTAATCTTTAAATATTAATAATGAATTGGAGTCAGATTAAGAGATCCATACCATTATTCTATCATTGATTAAGTGGCTAACACTAACAATGTAAGAATGTTTCAGTAGAACTCGTCCCTTATTTTCCATCGGCCAAATGCAGCAAAATGCCTGTGCATCAAACATTACTTTCCTGTAATCTCAGGCTAGTGAGATTTAGTTCTATTACAGAAAGGGAGTTTGCTTGTCCTTTTTCATGTCACTTACGGATTGCTTGTTGAGTTAACAATCATACTGATAGATCTTATATCCAATAGAAGATTTTAAAATGTCACCTTCTCAGCTTTTCAACAACCTACTGTTTTTCCTTACATGCAGCTGTGTTCCTCAGATATGAAAACTGTATGAGAGTCAGGTGACCTTCCTGATGGCATAATGGTTTAGTTACCTTGGAGACAACAGCATGCTTTGTCTTGATTCAGTCCATTAAGTATGATTTACACATGTAAACTTGGCATAAATAAATATCTATCTCAAGCACAGAAGTTCAGTTACCTATGGGCCTTATTCAGAAGTAGGTATAAAAAGTTTATTGTGAGGTTGACCAATGAAATGGTGCAGTGGCAGCAGTTTTCTGAAGGTTTTAACAGTCCACGATGGTGAACCAGGATATACACTGTAGTCCAGGGACAAAGGTGTTGATTTATTGCTTGACATAAAATCCAGTTTTCACTTACAGTGAGTGGCCGTAATGAGGTTCCAGAGCAGAGGTGCTTCACTTATTCTCCCAGACAGAATAAAAAGTGGGAGTACCTCAGAATAGAGAAGCTGGTTTTGTGGATCAAATGATCCCAATTGGGGAGATTTGTGTTTCTTCCAAGATAAAATAGTTGTATGGCTTTCAAAAGCTCTTACACAAGCAGGCCAAGATGTTTTATAATATGTCCTAGAGGGCCTCACCTTAACCCAGCTAGGTCTAATGGCTACCTGCTGGCTTTAACTTTAAAACTGGGAAGCTGGCAAAACAACTATAAATATTACCAAAATATAACAAAAGCCCCACAAGAGAAGGGAACACCATAAACACTTTACCTGTAGTAAAAAGGGCAAATGAAAAATTTTCATGAATAAAAGATCCATCCCGCTATATCCTAACTACAGGGTCACGGGGATCTGCTGGAGCCAATCCCAGCCAACACAGGGTGCAAGGCAGGAAACAAACCCCAGGCAGGGCACCAGCCCACCTCAGGGCACACACACACACACCAAGCACACACTAGGGACAATTTAGAATCGCCAATGCACCTAACCTGCATGTCTTTGGACTGTGGGAGGAAACCGGAGCACCCAGAGGAAACCCACACAGGGAGGACCCGGGAAGCGAACCCAGGTATTCTAACTGCGAAGCAGCAGCGCTACTCATTACGCCACCATGCTGCCTGCATGAATAAAAGATTTTTAATAAAAAAAAAGCACAATACAAAAAAAACCTCAAAAGAGTAAAAAGAGTCACAAAGGAGTTGCCTAAGAAGCAATCCACAGCAAACAAGTCCCAATACAATATTCAAAAATGAGAATCCTTAAAATAAAGCAAGAAATAATCAGAAATCCATAAAATCCAACACAGTAAAACACAATATTCTCAGAAATTCCAACAAATGAATGATTACCAACTCCTGAGCCTTCTACTGTAGAAGAAAATGTAGAAAATAACTACATTTGAATGTGACATTACACAATTACAAATTGCATAGGAAGTCAACAAAAATAACATATAGACATGACAAAATATCTCAAAATGACTAAAAACCACTAGAAAATATAAAACACATGTAACTTTAAACAAATACATGCAGTAACATTGGGCATATAGATAGGATCACACTGGATTTCCCCCTTGGCAGCTGTACAAGGTATAGACCATGAAGAAGTGGCTGCGGTGCAGACCCAGGACAGACTGGGGGCATTATATAACTTGACTGTGTTTGGAGTGTCTGGGTATTGCCCAAAAAGGGCTTGGGAGTAAGGAGGCATCCTAGGACCAGTTCAGCATGGTACTACTGCGATCCTCATCAGGAAATGCAGAATAATAATCATTATGGTGATGATAAAATAACCACTGATGACAGAAGAGTCCTTAAATGTCATTTGCATGATAGTGGCAGTGACTCTAGGAAATACTTTTTTTTCAGAGACCAGACTGCATTTGTGATTATAGTAAAGTCCGAACAGCAAATAGAAATTGAACAATTTTCTTCCTGGAATTTGGCCTTAATTTATTTTTGTTACCAGCGTTTTTTCTTCTTTATTCTGTAATTGTTGTGGGAGCTTTTTATTATTAATTGTTCTTTTTCTGTTGTGATTCTGTTTCTTTTGATTCCTTGTTACATTGAACATGTTTTTGAAGCTCAAAAAAGTAATGCACCATATTGTATGTTTTGAGCTAGAGCCACTGTCCCCCACAACAGGTTTAGGAACTTTATACCTTGGGGATTCACTAGGATGCCTGCTCCTTATTACAAGAGCTGGTTCAGTTCTGCTTCTATGCATGTTTGTGACGTTGATAGTATTTAGGGTCTAAACATGTTATTTATAGTTTGTACTGGAAATATCTTCAAATCATCTGCCAAGACAACCTCTACTGAAACCCCACTACAAAATGTCTTAACCTCAAGATTCAGTTATTTAAATAGAATCAAAGAAAAACTGAAATTAGCTATATTTTGTGCAGAATGCAGCTACTTGGTTGCTGACTGGGAGCTACAACTGCAATTACACCATATTTCTCCTACAGGACCTGCATTGTATATCAGTAAAGCACAGATGCATGCTTAAAATCCTATTTATAGTATGAAAAACAACCTTAGTTCTCTGTCATCTAGCATTGTATACAGTAGCACCTTAAAGTCTTAGATCTTCCGATTCCCAGCATCCTTTTGCCCATTTCTTGGTTTACTTGGGGGGACAGAACCATTAGTTATGTGGCCCCTGCCTTTTAGAATTTGCTGTCTAGGTAGATTGCGAGGGCCCACACTTTCCAGACCCTCAAAAGACTATTAAAAAGTCATCAGTTCAAAATAGCATTTAATATTTGAATTGATGAACTTGCTCATTTGCTGTTATTTTAATTTTCATTTAATTTCAACGTAATTTCATTTTTATTATTTTTTGACGTTGTGATAAAATAATTTCTTTTTTTATTATTAAATAATATTAGAATTAGCAAATACGTCTGTGCTTGATCTCTTTAAACAAATACAAACTTCTAAGCTTCTTCCTCAAAGCACTTTCTTTCTGGGCTCTGTGACTGACAAGCTCTGAATGTCAATCTCCTGCCCTCTTCAGCGGCTGCTCACGACTCTAATTAATAATACGGTTACATTATGGCTGCTGCCTTCTCTATGGCAGCACCTGCCTTGCCCTCAAAAATCACTGTTCTGAATACTAATTAGTGACACTTGTGTTGCTTCTTATGATATGCAATACATGTTTGGAAAATTATTTCAAGCTCAAGTGGAAGAGTGTTTTGATGTCTGTCATCAAATTACACTTGCTTTTACCACATTTAGCACTAATTTGAATTTTAACAAAAAAATGTAATAATTTTAAAGGAAACTTGACATGTGTGTTGATCTCTTGACATTTGGCATCCTTCCTAGTCTCTTGAACTGTGTCAGTTGTAGATAACAATCACATATTAGAAATCAAAAAGCAGAGTAATATTTTGACATCGATATTTCAGAAATGACAGTTGAAATGTCACCCTCCTTTTTAATTTGTACCATTATAATTTATTTTTGTTACAAAAGGACAGAAAGAGGCATTTGTAATGTACAAGCCATAACAAACTTTATTAGCCACAGGATGGTGGTCCTTGACTTTAAAACATTGCTAACATTTTTATTTGGTACTCAATTATCTTAAAATAATTTTGCTGACATTTGTATTTTTTTACTCAGGTCTATGGAGTTTAGTCATAAGATTTTAGGCCTGTATTTAAAGACAATCTATTTAGAAACTAACAATTTTCAAAACAGCATTTTGAGTTGATATTACCTGAGGGCATTTGGTGTATCATTGCCTTATAGTTCTTCAGGGTAGATTTGCAAATCAAGAATGACTACTCGTATCTAATTACATGTGGTTTTGGTATCTGTTTGAGTTTTTATTTGCTATCTAAAGAGATTAACTCAAGGATATTAAAATGCTTTGCATTATAGATGGCTCAGAATGTACAGTAGCTCAGTGCCTTGGCACATACCAGGATGTCCTTAGTTTGTAACCCATCACTTAGAGAAAAAGAAAACCCATCAGCTAAAAGTATACTAAAACCTTTAATGTTGTTTAACAACACAGCAAGTTAGGTATTTCTAGATTTCACAAACAAGATTATATATGGCTGCAACACAACTGGACAGTGCAAACCTATATATTCACATCAATAGCAATGAATGCTTATTTAAAAACTCTGCAAATTTGTAATATACAAGGGGAAGTCAAGCTAAGGTTAGAAAATGGTATTTATTAGAAAATGGAATGAACCTTAACAAAACTGATAATGTCATTTCTCAATATAGTCTCCACCCTTTTCAATGCCACCTGCTGGAAGTTCCTGGATTCCAGCAGAATAAAAGGTTGTGTCTTGTCCTCGCAACCCCTTGCGCACCTAAGTTCTTATCGAACACTACATGCCAAGTGGTACTACAGTCACTAGTGCAAGTTAGTGTGACTTGCTGGAGACCAATATGAAGCCTGCTATTCGATCCAAGCGGCATGGACTGCTGTCTCAAGGAATCCTTTTGCTGCAAGACAATGAACATCCATACACTGCTAAGAACACCAAGGCTTGTCTGGAGAAACTGAAGTTTGAGGTATTGCCACATCCTCCTTATTCACCAGATTTGGCACTGTGTGATTTCCAACTTTTTGGACTGTTAAAAAAATATCTGCGTGGTCGCTGATTTAAGACAGATGACAACGTAAAAGAAAGCAGTGCATGAGTGATTGTGAGGCGAACACAAAACCCTTTATTCTGCTGGAATCCAGGAACTTCCAGGCAGGTGCCACAAGTGCATTAAGAAGGGTGAGACTACATTGAAGCTCCTGATCTATGATTGCAGGATTTCATGCATTGCACTGCAGCCACATGATTGGCTGATTAGATAACTGCATGAATAAGAAGGTGTACAGGGTACGCACAAAGTCCGTATACCCCTATCTTTTGGAGGATTTTGAAAGCTAAAAGTTACCTCTTAGGAATCCAAAACATATGTATGGGTCCCTCCATGATCTCTGCACAGCCGAATGCGCACGTGTGGTGGGTTATGCTCAATTTCTTCAAAGAAATGTGGATTCTCTTTTCCCCAGAAAAAACACACGTTACGATTTCGGGAGATGCGATAAATCGCGCACTCATCAGAGAACATAACCTTTTTCTTCTCAGCATTTGTTGGAAATTAGTGCAGCATCAGATTACAAGCTTCCTGACGTCTGGCCAAGTCGGCATCTGATAACACGTTAACGTGCAATGAACGCCAACATTTCATTTGCAAGTCCTGTTTGATGTGTTTTCGCAATGTCGATTCCGCTATTCCCAACTCAGCAGCACGTTTACGAGTGGATTTCATTGGGGATCGTTGGACAGACTCTGCCACATCTGCACATGTTTCATGCCTTGTGAATGGTCTTCCACTTTGCGGCTCATCTCGGACGCTGCCTGCTGCAAAAGCCTTCTTCTCCCACTGCAACAACGTCCTCTTTGTCGGCGATGCCTTCCCAAAATGCACAACAAAGTCATCCATGACATTTTTGATCGATTTCCCAGTAACAGGCCGCTCATGAACCCACACAGTGGCTACCAAGCGCTCCTCGATTGTGAAAACACTTGTGTCACCCATCGCTTTGTCTTGGAACGACCGCCATGTTGTTGCGATTTCTTGAGCGGCAGCAGGTAGTAGCACCAGACAGGATGTAGGAAACACACCTCGAAATACCGGGAAGATTTGGGCTGATGTCCACAGGAACCAAATTGTCATGGTTATTCCTGTAATTGCTCCTAAAGATAGGTGTATACGGACTTTATGCGCAACCTGTACAAGTATTCCTAATAATTTTCTCAGTAAGCATACGTTGCCAGTACTGGTTCCACACTCTAGATGGACCATATCACAACCAATAGATTCTGCTGTCAAATTATTTTTTATTTTGTTCTGCTTATTTTCTATCATATCATTCTCTACTTATTTTGTTTAAAGCTAGTTTGGTTACAATCATTCAAACTCTTTTATCTGTGCCACCATCACTATGTATTCATTCTTATTTTTATACTACTAGGGTCTTTTGTTTACAAAGCTTTCAATATACTAATATGGAAACTTTTTTACATTCATAAAATATTTTACTTACAGTTTCACTTTTTAGTAACAACTAGCAAAATACCCATGCTTCGCAGCAGCGAAGTACTGCCTTAAAATTTTTATTAAGAAGAAAATTAAACCTTTTTAAATTGAGGGTAAATATACCAATAATTATTTGTTTAGGATCTCTTTCTATCTACGTTGTCAGTTCGGCCCTCCGGTTGTAATATGACCAAGCTGTGCGCTGAGCTTACTCTTGAGCATGCAATGTACAGTTGGCCATGTGAAAAGTAATCTTGTCTCAAATCTCACAGCTTGGATTGCTGCTGTCATAATCAGTTTGAGTTTCATGGTTTGTTTCAATTACGTTAGTATTTGCAGGACTTGTGTTGAAGTGACATTCGGAATCTGCCAAGCGTTGCAAGCATACAACTGGCTTCATCGATAACTTCGCATCCAGCTTTTGAGAATTTAAATATTCATAAACATCAAAGTGTCCACTACTGAAATTGTCACCTGTGAAAGTAAGATGTTTAAGAGGCATTGGCAGTTGTCAAAAGGTGTAAAATATTTGGCCATTTTGGTACACTTGAAAGCGACAACCGAACAATTCAGCGGCAGCCATCAACTCACATGCAGAACCATACGTGAAGGGCTTAAGCATTTCACTCTTATAGTGCTCCTGTCTAGTATAATTATCTCCTGTACCGTCATCAGTCCACACATTGAACCTGTCCCAGTCATTCAATACATAAGACACAATGTTCCTCCGGATATCAAGAGTGAGTCTGATATGGCCGTGCAGTATGTAACAAAGAGAATGGAAAAGGTAGGTGCCATCTCCGGGCATGGAAACCACTCGGTAAGTGACAGTTATTTGATCGATGGTGATCACCTCGATAGACATGTTAATGGGGGTACGGTTGGAACCATAAAGGAAATGGGTACCTGAACAATGTAAAGTAAGTCTAAAATACCTACACAATAACTATAATCATAATAAATGAACAATAAAACAGCGGAGAAGCCGTGGATTAAATAAAAAGGCTGTAGTTATCAGCAGGGAGACGTGAATCCTGTGGCGAAGCAAGGAAGGGAATGTAGAGACCGGAGCGACGGACAGCCTTATATAGGCAGGCAGCCAACAATGTGGGAGGACCCATGGGGAACCCAACGCCGCCTCACACGGTGACCGAGCTGCAGGCTATGGACGTATATATGTACGTAAGTAGGATTCAGTTAGCGTTGGGAACCCGCGTACCAAATTTCTTGAAGATGGGCCCATAAGTAACAAAGACCATTGGAAAGTTCATTATGGTGGCCGACAGTAGCGTCATACCACCGAAATAAGTACATAACTTGGTTTTGGTTAGCGCAGGGAAGCCGCCTACCAAATTTTGTGAAGATGGAGCCATAAATAAGAAAGTTCAACAGACGTTGTTGACCGTTACACGTAGAATTTTGAAATGAAACCTGTTTAACTTTTGTAAGTAAGCTGCAAGAAATGAGCCTGCCAAATGTCAGCCTTCTACCTACACGGGAAGTTGGAGAATTAGTGATGAGTCAGTCAGTCAGTCAGTCAGTGAGGGCTTTGCCTTTTATTAGTATAGATTAATGCTGTTGTCTTGATCAGCTGCCAAAACAAATTTATCAAATTTTTTAACCTGTGATGGGGAGACAAAGTGCAGAAAACAGCACATTTTGCGCAAAGACCCCTAACAGGCACCATTACTAGCCTGAAAAAGAAAGCATAAATGGCTGAACTACACTGAACTTGAGAAAGCTTGCTTCACAACGTGACTCTGTGCAATTAGCACAGACACCTCATAGGTATAAATAATACAGTGGTGAAAAAGAAAAGTAAAGGTAACTGCCTTAAACAGGCAACAAGAGCAATACAAAAAATTAAAGTGCTTAAAAATTACACAGAAAATAATTTCCAAAGTATTTTGACAAAAATAGAATTTGCTTTATCCAAAAAAAAATAATGTTAAGGTGCTGACACTATCTGACTATGTTTTCAGGTCATCTTATAAAGTGCCAAGACAACGTTACGATGTCCTGAAGGTCACGTATCCACCATGTGACTACGCCCAAAACAGCATATGGTTATGTCTCATGTCATTAAATGTGGTGACTGTCTTAAATCCTTGGTGTGACAGGGGCTTGGCGTCCTTACCCAGCCGGGATGCCCCTGCACACTATATTCAGGGGCAGCAGCCATGGACATTGCAATACCTCCTCCTAAACGCTAGTTGGCTGCCTCCCTGGGTTGGAAAAGTGGGAATTGGAGTTGGATGAAGCCTTGTTGGGCCCCGCAAGTACCACCAGGGGGCGCTGTATTTGGGACTCCTGAGCCCATGTGGGCAACCAATTCGTCACACCCGGAAGTGCAGCCGGAAATCAGGAATTAAGCATCTGGAGCACTTCTGAGTGAACTATAAAGGGAGCCAGCGACTACCACTCAGTGGCCAGAGTCAGGTGGAAGGAGGATGACGCTTAGTGAGGAGTGGTGGAGAAGAAAGAAGAGTTATTTAGGTATATTGTGTGCTTTGGACTATGTTGTGTCTGTAGGTACAGGGAAGATGTAGCCACAGACGAAGAAAATAAAAGTTTATTTAATTTTACACGAGCCTACCGTGTCAAATCTGTGTTGGGTCGGGCGCTATATAGCGTCTTTCTTACACTGGAAACAACAGCAGATCAGTAGCAAAGAAATTAAGATTTAACAAATGACAAAATATACACCATACAGTGTGAAAATGCAGTCAAACAGCTGATAAACCTGACACTTGTCACATAATACTCTTGACAATGCCCTCACTCATGACTCTCAATAGACTCTAGCTGCTAGAAGTGATTCAGTCTTCATCATGTCTGTCTACCAAGAAGAGAAACACAACAGAGGAGGGTTAGTTATGGTTTAAAATTATTGTGATATTTCTGCAGAAATGACTAACAAAAAGAAATGCAGTATGCATAGCTAATTAGTCAGGGTATACTCTTGTACATATTGTTTTTATGCATTAACTTTTATCGTTTGGCTTTTACCCTTGGACTTTAATTTTTAAATTTCTCTTCTTGTAATTGTTTCAGGTGTCATGTGTAGTTCAATACTGACCTGACTCGGGCTACAACCTGCCTGTTCCTTTTGCTTCTCTTTTACCTGACCTGTCCAGTAACATTTGTCTATTTACAATGAGTCTATGTCCTCTGTCTTATGCAATCCAGCTATAATACAAATGGCACAGCCAGTGGCTTTTCTCCTCTAATGCTTAATGCTGATCTGTTTTAATTCAATTTGGCTTATTTTTTATAGCACTCTTCACCGAGTGTAGGATCAGAGCACTGTAACAACTTAATAGGTAAAACGCAATTTCAACTTTACAAATTACTAATTACTTAATGAATTCACAGAAAGATACTCATTTTTATAAACACAGTAAAACTTTTCCAATATATGTACATGTACATTAACATTATCATTGAACTTTGCCAGCTGACAACAGAGGAGAGGAAAACAAGAATTCCAGGCAGCAGTATCACCTGAGAAAATAAACCTCTGGTGGGTCCACAGTCAATTATAACAGGCAAATAGTCAAAGTCAAAAGACAACATCAGGCCTGTGCACATTCACATGTTCATTTATGACCAATGTCCAACTGGATTGCATTAGGCTCAATGTATGATTAGCAACACATTTCATAAATGTAGCTCCAACCACAAGTCACACCATCTCCAGGTGCACTAAACAGTGAAGAAGAGTATAATATGGTATCAAACCTAAAAACTCTCTCAGTAGAATAAAACTCAAAAAAGAAACAAAAACAAAATATAATTCAAAAATGCAAATCTCATTGTATCTTACCTCAATTTTCATGATAACCTCTAGCTTTAATTGTTATAGTTCCAGTATGTGAAGTGAATAAGATTATAATATGGCATCAAACATAAAAAGCAAACAAAATAAAAAACAAAAATTCAAATGTCATTGTACTCTACACCAGTTTTACTTAAAACATCTAGTTTTAATTGTTACACAGTAGTTTCATTTTGTGCATTTCATTTACAAGTAGAGTACAGAAATTATCTGTACAAACAGAACTGCTGTTATTGTAGAAGACTAATGGATTTCTTTAAAAATAATATAGTAACATCTTTTTCAGAAACTGTGTGGTTTTCTTACAGGTAAGTGAAATGTCAGATTCTTTCTTAAATAGCAAATACTTAGATTCTAATATTTGCTTGGGATTGAGAAGGTATGCTTGGTGGTTCATTTCTGCAATGTTACTGGTGGCAGTAAGGTGAAACTATACAAACTGAAAAGGTTTGGTACTACTTTATGTGAAATGAATGAAAACAAATATCACAGAAGAGGAAAATGTACATTTGATTAATTGAATATTAATTCGAACAGCATTTAGCAAACTTATACCAAAGGTTTATCCATCCATCCATCCATTATCCAACCCGCTATATCCTAACTACAGGGATACGGGGGTCTGCTGGAGCCAATCCCAGCCAACACAGGGCGCAGGGTAGGAAACAAACCCCGGGCAGGGTGCCAGCCCACCACAGCCAAAGGTTTATATTAAAATGAATTACAATACCCTATATAAGGTAATTGCATCCTGATTTCACCTCAGTACTCCATGTATGTTTTGTAATCTGACAATCTCTTTACACATATTTCTACCTTATCTTAAGGTTTTAGAGTATCAGGAAGATATTAGATAGCTGGAAACACATTGAGCCTTTGTTCTAGAGGAGGCTGTAAAGGCAATAGTTTCTGAAACTTTAATAGTCTACAGCAGAGCAACTGAAAATGAAGATTTACTTTTATCTATAACAGATAATACTAGTAGTTTGACTAATATTTCTAGACAAATATTCCAACTGTATCATGTATACATAAACATGATATGGCTCTGTGTAGGGAACAAAGAGACACATTCAGTGTAAACCGACACATTTGAAACATATGGACAGAGAAACACTGGCCAGCCTCTTCTAGTATGACTCTTTTAATATGTCACCACACATAATCTGAAGTGGTGGCTGAAAACAAAAGGTAAATTCACATTTTCATGTACAATGGAGATTTTAATCAGTAATTGTTTTTGTCTTTAAGGTTACCAACTGGTAATTTGGTGCCCCTGCAGATCATGCTGGCTTCAAACTTTACGTTGAACTGAGTTCTGTCTCCACCGGCTTAAAAGAACATCAGTCTTACTCTTTATGTATTGTATGATTGTGAAAACAACAGAGAATATGCATGCAATCCTGTTTTTAAACTTTTTACCATCTTAGATGAAATGTATTACATTTCAGGACGCTGTTTGCTTGTTGTGAAGAAGTTGTTTGGACATGGATTCCACAGACTAATACTTGTTTTGCATTCCTAGGGGATCAATGCTAGTGCCAATACTGTTTTCATTTATAAATGAGCAAAATAAATATGTAACAGAAAGAAGGATATGTTTGCAGGCATATGGCCTTCAAGAGATTTCATAATTGGAGAAATATATACAAAATTATGTTTATTTTAATCTTTCTAAACTCGGGTTCATTCTGAAAGACAAAAAGACAAAGGTCTGGAGAGCCAAATTGAAAGATAGACCTGCAAGTGTTTTGTTGAATAAAAATAATAATAATAATCTATATATATAATTCACTAAGGGCATGGAAGACAGCGAGTGCAAGCAAGACAGAGAGTCCCGCCCGCCAACTCTAAGACCATGGGATACTCTCGACAGAGCCCCGCCCGCCAACTCTAACCCTCCTCCTGCGTCATGGGATACGCACGACAGAGCCCTGCCCGCCAACTGTAACCCTCCTCCTGCATCCACCATTGCTCTCGAGGCATGTGCATTGCCTGCTTATGTGCCCGCACGCAACAACTCACCAAACACAGCCTCAGTCGCTTTCGTCTGTGCTACAGTCCACATGAGAGAGATACACACACAGGCGTGCGAGAGAGAGAGACACACAAACAGGCGCGCGAGAATGACACACGCACACACAGGCGTGAGAGAGACACACACACACACAGGCATGCGAGAGACACACACACACAGGCGCACATGAGAGAGAGAGACACACACACAGGCGCGCGAGAGAGAGACACCCACACACACAGGCACGCAAGAGAGAGACACACACAGGCGCACGCGTGCATTTTTGCAATGTTACTTTTCTTGGTTGTTTATTAAATTACGGATTTTTCAAATGTTCATTTTTTTCCCTGTGCTTAAAACTCATTAAAAAAGTGTTTTTAGCGAGTGGTTTGTAGCACTATAGCGCAAACTCTTGCAGAGTTAGTTTTCTCTGTTGTTCAAGGTTTTCTCAGTGTTATTCAATGTTTTTGCATTTAGTTTACTATTACGCTGTGTATTCTATGGTTTGATTAACTATATTTGTGCTTAAAAACTTAAAAAATATATATTTACATACAGTTCATATGGTCTGGAACGGATTAATTGTATTTACATACAATCCTATGGGGGAAATTACTTCGGTTCATGACCAAATCGGTTTACGACCAGAGTTTTGGAACGCATTATGGTTGTGAACTGAGGTTCCACTGTATATATAATCGACCAAGTCACTCGACCATGGGGTACGCATGACAGAGCCCCGACCGCCCACTCTAATCCTCCTGCCGCATCATGGGGAACGCACGACAGAGCCTTGCCCGCCAAATCTCACCCTCCTCCTGCGTCCACCCTCGCTCTCGAGGCATGCACACTGCTTGCTCATGTGCCCGCCCCCAACACGTCACCAAACACATCAACACATCCTCACTCGCTTTGGTCTGTGCTACAGTCCACATGCAGCTGTGAGCCACATTGACTGTTCACGTTGATAATGATGCGGCGTATGCTATGCCGCAGGTTGGCTAGTTATTATAATAATTAATTACTCTTAATTGTGTTTTTATCACTACTCAAAATGCTTTATATAGGCAGAGAGGAACCACTTCAACCACACCCAATACACAGCATCCACCTGGATGGTGCGAAAGCAGCCATTCTTATTTCAGTGTTTTCATCACAAATTAGCTATTAGGTGGTGAAGAGGTGAGAGAGAAAATTAGACAATAAGGGACAAGGGATGATTAAAGGGACAGAAGGATTAGGGCATGGTGAGCAATTTAGCCAGTATATTCTATCCTGGGAGTGGACAGAGACAGGATCAAAAAATGAGCACCATGCATATCCCAAGATCTTTGAAGATCCAAAGTGTGGATGCCAGTTAAAGCAGGCTGCCATCTCTTATAATGGGAACATGATATCAAATATTGCGTTGCCACAGACATGTGTGATTAGCAGCAGGTGTTACTGCTATTGACAATATAGTGGCCACCATGGAAACAATTCAGAAAATGGCTATGACATTGAAGAATATTTTTAAAAATGGTGGCACAAAGATGTCAGGAAAATAACAATAGAAATTAATAACAATGGCAATTTCGATAGTAATGATCTCTAAAACTAAACAATAAAAGAAAAAATGTTAATACTACCCCGACATTATGGTGCCTTAAAATGAAATTTAAAATTATTTTAGAAATTATTGCTACATTGAAAACAACTTTGATAACTCAAACATAAGTATGGCTCATTGAAATGTTTTATAAACTTAAGAAAATTATAAGCTAGCTTTGCTCTATGCTTTGCAAAAGAAAATCAACCCACAATGCATAGCTAACAAATTGTTGTATGGCAAAGTTATCACACATTTTATAAAATTTCTTTAGAGGTGATACCTACATTCTGCAATCTTTAAATAACTAATTACCATTTATCTCATCAGAGCTAGTGCTGCCCTCCCTGTTACAGTTACTGTATATTTTAATACAGTTTTAAATGTATAGTACAGCAGCAGCTAAATAAATGAGACTGGGCATCCAGTATTATTACCCATCAGTGATCTTCCAGCATAGATAAATAAACAAGTTAAGCAATTAAATGGTAGTGATCATACTGTACATAACTATAAAGTTAGATTATGTGGCTAAAATTTTAATTTTTGTCATAACTGGTTTAAGATAATATATATAAAATAAAAAAAATCTCAGAAGATATTAAAAATTAACCATTGCCAAATCAAATCTGTTCAGCTTTAATGTTATGGGGTTAATAAGTAATTCAAACAAGAGATAAGTTAACTAAAATCAACAGCTATAGACAAGTACAAAGCAATATTAAAATCCTGCATGATGGCCATATACAGCTTTATTTGTTATCCGGTCACTTGCCTCAGCTTTCATTTCTTGAATTTGGCACATGTTTGCAAGTTATTGTCTTGTAAAGAACTTGTTTAGTAAATCTTTTCTGGACCAATGTCAAATTGAACTTTCATACCCTCTTACCCTTAACCATACCAAGAACATTTTAACGTTATCAAAAGAAAGTAGATTATTCAAACCAAAATGCAAATTGGGGATGATTATAGAAAGAATGAAAAGTACCAAGCAAATAGAAAAGCAAACAAAAACCCTGCAGTTCAAATGAGAAGGGCTGAATAGGCATTTTGCTCCATCTGACAAGTTGGGTGGCCGATCATCTTGTATCTCTCTCTCTAGCTCTTATTTTCCCCTTTTTCCCTGCCAGTGTATAATGAGTTGATTGTTCCACGAACTGGAAGGACAAGGACAAGGAAATGGAGCAGTAAAGATAAGAAAACAAAAGAACAATCAAAACAGAAGGAAGCATAATCTGCCATCAATTCAAAACTCAACAAGCAATAAAATCTTAGTCAAATATGCATACAAAATATCTTGCCTTCCAAAAGATCCTTTCATTACTTAATTGGCTAGAGAAGCTTATTTGGGAGATTTGTCCATAGGTTTGGACATCAGGTTTACTGTGCCCACATCTTAAATACACTTGGTTTGATGTCATCATGTGTAATAATGTTAGTAGTCCTGTGGCAGAAAGCAACTGTTATATTTCAGCCTGGGGTCCTCTGCGGCTGGGATTTGAATCCTTGTTTCATGTCCTTTTAGTTCATTTTTGAGTTATAAATTGATGTTAATGCTACTATTGTTAATTATTTGTTTTATTCTCAATGCATGTGTTATGCTCCTTGTGTTTTATGGGTATTTCACTTTGATATTAAAAACTCTTTCAGTTGACCAGTGTCAAAAAAGCTAATTTATACTGACTCAATGTTGTATAACAATAAAATATGAAAATACCGAAGGGGATGAGTATTTTTTATAGGTACTGTGGCCACAGGTGAAGTAACCTTGATAGAACTACCAGTGCTTGCAAGACCTCGTAGCTCAAAATAGCAACACAGTTACAACACCGTAATGTTAAATAAATTATAAGAAACTCAAATAAATATCCATCCATCCGTTATCCAACCCGCTATATCCTAACACAACAATTATTCTGAAATGACAGAAGTAAAAATTAATATTATAAAACATTAGTAAAAATATAATGTAACATTTTTATTAAAATAAAAACTACATTAAAATAAAAATAATGCAAAAAGTGTATGTAATTAATATTAATATTTTAAAAAGAATATTAAAGACAAAAACATTACACAATGAGCCATTGCCCAAACACCTCCTGAACAGCCATGTTTTTATATTGGCTATCAAAAAATAAAAGAGGGTCTACTCTCCTCTAACAACAAATCATCCAGCACATGATAGACAAATAAATTCTTTCTACAATATAATTATTACCTAAACTTTACCAGCTTTGAAATGTATTCATCTCATTTATTGTTTAAATGCAAAACATTCTCAATGGCTGAAACAGGGTTTAAAAACTTGGTGTTTATTTGAACATTAGAGATCAGTACTTTCCATTACCTCAGAGATGAAAAATGTATCAGCCCATGCTTTTAAGCATCTCTTGTCTGCTAATCCTCATTACTGTGAAGCAGCCAGGCTCTGAAGATTTTATTAGCTTACCTTTTGCCCTTCTGCTTTATATCCAAGTTCAAAGCTGCAGAGGTTCTTTATCTCATACTCCATGTGGATGACGTGTAAATCCCATCCTCACAATAATTTCTTGCAATGACATTCTATTTGCTGAGAAAATGGCATGGTATGGTACTTTGTTATTTCATATGTATATAAAATGTTATCCTGTAGAACAAAACAGAACAAATAACGTCATTCTGTTTATGTGTAAACATTAATATAGTGGGCTCAGTGGTTAAAGAAAATTTCTTTAGATAAGGCATGATTTTGGACTGAAAAATTATAGCCTGGTTTGCACTTTTTCACAGTTGTTAAAACTCGAAGAATAACAATTTCAGTATTATTGCGAAGGATGAAGAATTTGTGCAATACTGAGTTGCACTTCCTTTCGAGTTCCAGACACCCCAGTTTAATTCTTAGCTCTGTTACCGTCTTTACACATTCTCCCTTTGTCTGCATGTGCTTTTGTGAGTATTGTGGGGTCATCCAAATGATAGGACATTTAGAGTACTTGGTGACTCAAAGCTGTACTCACTCTACTGGGAGGCAGCAGTAATTAAATTTAGACAGGCAAAGATTGATACCAGAAAGAGAATACACAAATAAACAAACTCAGAATGTGAAACTGTAATCTTAAATCATTGAACACAGAGTAGTAGTTGATAACCAAAATGATTTCACATAATCACTGCCAAAACATAATATGAAGGTTGTAGTCAATCAAAATAATTTCTTGCCAAAAACCAAATCCAAACACTAATGTGAATGCTAGTGTTTTCTTTGTTGTATCTACAAACTTTGACAAACCACGAAGCACACACACTTCCCTTTGTTCTTACATAGCATTTGCTTATCAATAAGACCAAACAGAATGCATAAAACAGGTGTGTCAATATCTCAAACTAAATGGTGCAGCACAAAATTTGCATAAATACTTTTGCATATAAACCCTATTTAAAACTTATCTAAGCACAAAATTAATTAACCCATTGTGCTCCTTGGTCTCCCAGACACCCGAAATAATGCATTTATTTTTGTTATTTTTAAAGGCCAAGGAACCACTGAAAAACTTAAAACTGAACTCAGATCATGACAAAAACTATCTTGGCAACAGTGGATTTGGGTGTTGTACATTAGTGCTCTCTATGAAGGACTGGTGGCTCATCCAGACTGCCTTGGACCAAATAATGTTGGGATAGACTTTGTCTCGAAGTGATCCTGCAAATGAAAAAGGGTGCCTAGAAAAACAATGTCTACAGAAACAAATCTTATTGTAACAGAAAATGTAATAACTGCAACACAATTATATTTAATGAAAGTACTGAAACAAATAAATACTTATGGTAGCCAAGTAATTCTTCTTTTCAGCAATGCCAGTTAAGATCCAAATTAAGCAATTAACACCAAATACACATTTCTTTTATGCCTCAATGAATTTCATATTAGCTGTTGAGTCACTCAGTCTTTTTCACTTGTGTGTTGATTATTTGTGATTGTTTACAATCACATTGTTCTCATCAAACTTCTCTTTTGTTTCTACTTACATTTTCTATTATAATCATCACACTATAAAAATACATAGCAGGTGTGGATACCATGACACTCCAGTTTCCCAACCCGACACAGACAGGCTCAGACACAAGTGTAAAAACACCAAAGAATGTTTATTTGTGAGAAACCCTTCCTCTGTAAGCGTTTCCCACAGCACCAAGCACAATACAGCCACAGTACCAACACTGTAGCACAAGCACAATATAAACAGGAGCACAGCAACTCTTGGGGTTCTTTTCTCTCTTTCAGTAATTGTGTCCTACAATACTCCTGACAAGCTTTGTCCAACACCTCCCAGCTCTGTCTATGCTGCAGATCCAAAGTACTTTAGAGTGAGGTAGCGACTCCTAAATCCCGCAGCTCTACCTGACAACCCCCAGGGGACCAAACAAGGCTGTCCCCCAGTACTACAATATCCAGCATGCTTTGTGGGGACCCATGCCGAGATCCAAGCCCAGGCCTGTTGCCATCTAGTGCCCAGAAGGAGACTAAACCCTGTGTAAGCTGTCTCTCCCTTTCCTTTCACCCCAAGGGTGTGGTGGCTGTGTAAGAATGCTGGCCATTCCCTCACACAGGTCTTCAAAAGTGCAGAGATGAGCGACCAAGAACTTCTTTAAATTAAGGAGCATACCCTGCTTTGACAAGCTAAGAGAATTAAACTCTATTCGGTTTTAACCAGGGAAGGCCGGTTGTCTTCGATATTCACAAAGACATTGATAAAGTTCATCTATATACAAAAATATCTTAAATCAAGAGAAGGACAAGATATGATATAGTCATGGCAGGATAGGAAGAAGGGATACAAGTAAGCAAATAGAAGCATTCAGAATTAAGTGGCTGAAAAATATAGTAGGAAGCCATTTCAAACAGAAAGATCAACAAGAAGAAATAAATGAAAAAGTCAGAAAACAAAGTGAAAACTCTAGAACTCTAAGAGAACATGCGTGAAAGAATTTCCAAAGTGGAGACCAAGAAGGACGTCTAAAATTGTGAAGCAAGTAGCTTCTATTGTTATCTTACATTCTTTGCCTAAAAACTGGTGACTGGACAACAGTGGCCACCGCTAAGCAATAAGAGGCACTGCTGCTGATTTAGGGTGTGGCCTAAGGTATAAAAGGGCATGCAGCATCACAAAATCATAAACGTGTAATGGTATTTTGAAAAAAAAAATTCTTTAGGTCACTCACAATCAACATAGATAATCCATCCATTATCCAACCCGCTATATCCTAACTACAGAGTCATGGGGGTCTGCTGGAGCCAATCCTAGCCAACACAGGGCGCAAGGCAGGAAACAAACCCTGGGCTGGGCGCCAGCCCACTGCAGGGTGTACATAGAAAATGTATTCCTCATTTTCAGTGTAAATTTATTTTGCTCTGGTTTTCCTTCATCAACCTATATATTAGATTAATGTTCATCTTTAATTTTGCTTGGTGTATCTGGCTGTGTGCATGAATGTGCCCTGGGATATGCTGGTGGCACATGTATAGTTAGTCAGCACCTTATGCACAATGCTGCCAAAAGAGACACTGTCCCCTTATGACCCTGAATGGGCTAAGTGTGTTAGAAAAAGGATGTATGGGTGGATCTGTTAAAATTGGCTATTTGTTTAAATCTCTGCAAACATTAAGTATGAATTTCCAAATTAAGGTTTTAAATGACGGTCTTATAATTTACCATATTTCAATTTGTGAGTAGAACTGTGGAACAATATTGGGAGACTCTACACAGAATTTTCCCTGTGTCAGCATAGGATTTTGTCTGGCAACTCTGGTTTTGCTCCACCCTTCCAAGGAGGTGAAGGTTAGGTTAACTGATAAATGTAATTTAGCCTGGTGTTTGTAAGTATGAATAAGTGTGGCTGAGCCAGACTTTTGCTCCTACAGGTATAGGCTCTCACTGGTAGTGACAATGAACTTAAATAAGTTGATAGCTGCATATCAACATTCCTTAAAAGGCCAACATTTGACAAAAAACATAAGCCCTTACCAGACCCACCTGACTTTATAACCCTGTTTTTCAGAAGTGTCACAATTGGTTATACAGACCTGCCTTTAAATGGAATGCTACCCTCTGTCACCTACTGAGAAGGTTCCTGTCAATCATGGAGAATCCACTGCATCCACTCAACAGTATCATCTCCAGACTGAGGAGCAGCTTCAGCGACAGACTGAGGAGATTGTTCCTCTCCCACACTATGCGACTCTTCAATTCCACCTGGGGGGTAAACATTAACATTATACAATGTTATTGTCTTTTATACCTGCCTCGCACTCTCCACCTTGCATTTTTTAACTTGCACTGCATTTTTATCACTCTTGAAATAATATTGTTTTTATTAGTATACTGCTGGAGTATGTGAATTTCCCTTTGGGGATTAATAAAGTATCTATCTATCTATCTATCTATCTATCTATCTATCTATCTATCTATCTATCTATCTATCTATCTATCTATCTATCTATCTATCTATCTACTGTTTAAATAACTTGTCTTTTCATCTGTTACTATCCATTACCTGAAATGCTGTCTTTTTTGTTGATTTCATAGATCACATGCTCCACATTTTAATGTGGCCATCACCAAGTGAACTTCCTCAGGATCATATGATAGACTCCAGTGCTTCCAGCCTCTATTATGTCCCAATATGGACACAATTTCATGTGTACCCCACTCTCACAAGTACTTCAATAGTGAATCAATTCTATGCAAATGCAGCATCAATCATTAGTCCCGTTTCTGTGATCCAGTTTGTTCCATATTGTTGGGGAATGCACCATTCTCTGCCAAGTACCTGTCTACTCCGAAAGAAGCTAGCAGTATGCCCTTTTCATTGGTTTACCCTCTAGATCTCTCAGTATCCCTGCCTCTCAAACTGATCTGCTGCCTTAACTTATGCAAGCCAGTTTTGCCAAGAATAAGGTTATATCTTGGAAGCTGTCATCTCAGCATCTCATTTTCAAAACTGCTATGTCCAGTTCAGTGAGAAAGCAGGAGTCAACCCTGAGTGGGGCACAGCTCATCATAGGGGGTACTCAAGCTATGTTAATTGTCTAACTTGCATGTCTTTGTGAATGTTGGCACCCAAAGAAAACCCCACTAAGACAAAAGGGACAACTTACAAACCCCACATGAATAACAAGCAGGTATGGAATTTGAACCCAGGATGACGGACTTGTAAGGCCACAGCACTAACCACTGTACCACCATGACAACATGAGAGTTATATATGTGCTTTATTTCACGCAACTATATGCTAGTGTTGAAATTATTAGATTCCTGCAAGGTAAAGTGACTTGCTCAGGGTCACATAATGAGCCAAAATAGAATCTGAACTTGTGTCTTATTAATTTCAAGCCTTCTTGCCTGCAGCTGCAGCTCATATTTAAATCCTGTTATCAAGGAAAACAATTTTAGGGATGACAGTTATAGATGGAATGATTCCATTACAAATAAGTGCACACCTCTCCTCTTCTGGATATGATTACTATCTGTACAAAGGTTAACAGGAAAAAAGAATGAAAACTGCAAAAGGCAGACATAGGTAGAATACAAGGAGATGGTATATATTTACGTACATACTTAATATAACATTATAGTCATCAGTATTTAACATGGATACAGTAATATACTCATTTGTATACTCAATACTCATTTGTAAAATTTAACTAAACATAAAACCAGCACCTTGTTGTAGATTATAGTTTCCCAGACTGCCAATCAAACACTTTTGTACATGTCCTAATTGCTTGAGTTAAAGGTAAAACAGAACGAGGGAGGAAGCGCTAAATAACAAGGCTTCTTTTGGGAGGAGGAGGGTGCAAGGAATGTTTGCCATTGTGCCTTCTTTTTGTTTCCACACGTCAGAGCATTTGACACAATTACAAAATCCCGTTCCACTTGAAGTCCTGTGTCTTAGGGTGCACATGTACAACATATGGCTAAAACTTTCCAACCTAAATGGATGGTAAAGGGTACTGCCAGTGCATTTGGATTCAAGTCACAATACAATATCATTTTTAAGATCTTGCATTGAAAAAACAGTCTGATGAAGATTGTACTCTTATGCATCAAAAGTTCCATGTTTCTGTTATTCCTGGAATCTACAATACAAAGGTTAGCATGGAGGTAATGAATGATAGATGTGTTAGCCTCCATCTCAGCTGGTCGGTTTTGTCAGTGTGCCACAAAGCCTCAGGAGAGCTATTGGCAGAAAGGTGATAAAGTATGCTTGGTTTTAGAAGTTGCCAGTGGCACAAGTGTGCTAGCTGAGAAAAATACTTTTGACCCTTGGTCGCCAATTTATTACAAAGAATGAAGGCAAGGCTATAAATCACATGTTTGTCCAGGCTTTTGACCAATAAAAATTAAGCCACCTGAGGTGTGGTGCCTCATAAGACAGATGACCCCTTTGTATTATTTACTTCTATATAAAGATTAAAGTTTGAGTTTATGGGCCTCGATTTCAAAGAATCAATCCATTTTACCACTTAATATCACACACAGTTATAGCACCTGAAAAATACCTATTTGTAACCTTGACAAAAAATGGTGTCCATGCTCAAAATACTATTCTCCAAAAAAAAAACACATAAAATGAACTGTTTTAAGGAATCTTGAGAATTTCATTTAAGTGTATTGAGTTGTAAGTTAAACATTACAGTTACAGAAAATGCTCTCATTTTTAACATTACTATAAATTTAGGCTTTCAAAAATGTTACTTTATTCTAGTCAATTTTTAAATAAAAAAATTTATGTCATTCAGCTCATGATGTAGATTACAGGTTCTCAAATTCAGCCCTAGGGTACCACAGTGGCTGCGAGTTTTCATTCCAACTAGTTTCACAAATAAATGGCTCAGTCTTACTTCTAAATGTTATTGTTTAATTAGTCTTTTTCTTTCTTATTTCATATTCAGAGATATGTGTTAGTATATTTATATATTTATACTAATAAAAGGCAAAGCCCTCACTGACTCACTCACTCACTGACTGACTCATCACTAATTCTCCAACTTCCCGTGTAGGTAGAAGGCTGAAATTTGGCCAGCTCATTCCTTACAGCTTACTTACAAAAGTTAGGCAGGTTTCATTTCGAAATTCGACGCATAACGGTCATACTGGAACCTACTTATGTACATATATACCAGCCATAGCCTGCAGCTCAGTCGCTGTGTGAGGTGGAGTTGCGTCCCTCATTGTCCCGCCTCCCACGTAATTGAGTGCCTGCCCATATAAGGCTGTCCATCAGCGGCAATCCAATAGAAACACTCTGCCGCTAAATATTCGTGGGTGAAGGACTGTGCTTATGCAGACGAGATGGTCAGGGTGGTGTTTGGCACAAACTCAGCGAAACTGCGAGAGAAACTTTTAAGTGCCGGGTCTTAGCTAACATTAAATAAAGCCGTGGACATCGCACGAGATAGCACAAGCACAACTGAGAACCTTCGATGCATGTACTCTGAGCGGCTCACGTGAACTGACTGTGAACGCAGTACGCAGAGAACAAGGAAGAGCTCCAAAGAGCGCTGAACAAAAAACGCATTACACCATTGAGAAGGCAGCGAAAGAATAGCAAGTGACGCATACAAGCAAATTCATAAGTACAGCTACTGCGGAAACAAACCACACGGTGGAAAAAGTCAATGTCCACCTAAAGGAAGACAGTGTAAAAAAAACCCGTGCATGCAGTGTGCGATGTCTCAAATAAAGAGGAAGACGAGCTGTTTATTGATGCATTAAGAAAGGAATCGATGAATGAAACCTGTTATCTTTACAACGGTTGACAAACACGTAATGTAACTTGAACACAACACATCCTCCAAATACGAACCTGATTGAAAGAAATAATGATAATCAAATCCTTGATGACAGCAACAGTCATAACAGTCACAAAACAATTACATTGACAATCATGTTACGTTATTTTTAAAATGTTCCCTTTTCTTTTTCATAACTTCTTTAACACACTACTTCTCCGCTGCGAAGCACGGGTATTTTGCTATATATACTGTGTATATATATATATATACATATATATATATATATATACCCCGATCTACATACTGTCAAATAAACAAACCACACGCTATGGCGCAACGCAAGAGGCTTCGCCTCTAGCTCTGAGGTTCGATTCCCGAGAGGGGGTGCAGTGAGTGTGTACGCCTGATGAGCACAGAATTAGGGCGAAACATGTGTCATGTACTCTTTGCAGTATTTGACAGTAAAACTATATCAACCATTCTATGATCTGCTTCTCGCAACTGAAAGAGGGCACCGTGGCGGATGTTAGCTGACTTGCTGACCAACCACAAGCGTTACCTGGTAGGTAACCACCCATACAGTCAGATTGTGATTCAGACTACGAATGCCTTGAATGTAATTACCCCGATCTACATACTGTCAAAAAAAAAGAACCACACACCCTGGCGCTAACGTCAGAGGTTCGATTCCCGAGAGGGGGTGCAGTGAGTGTGTACACCCGATGAGCCCAGAATCAGGGCAAAACACGTGTTGCATACTCTTTGCATTATTTGACAGTAAAATTATTTCAACACATACACACACACATATATATATACACACACACACATATATATGTGTGTATATGCATGTATGTAGATATGTATATGTGGATGTATGTGTATATATATATATGTATATATGTATGTGGTATATACATATGTATATATGTAGATGTATGTGTATATATATATATATATATATATGTATGTGTATATATATGTGTGAAAAGGAAACATTTTAATAATAACGTAACATGATTGACAATGTAATTGTTTTGTCATTGGCATGAGTATTGCTGGCATATATATATATATACGCACATATCTACATATATACACACACATATACATACACATAGATAGATAGATAGATAGATAGATAGATAGATAGATAGATAGATAGATAGATAGATTGATTGATTAATTGATTAATTGATTGATCGATCGATCTATGTGTATCTATCTCTCTCTCTATATATATATCTCCTTTGGGGTGCGAGCAGCTGTTGCTGGGAGTGCCAGAATCCATCGAGGAAGAAAAATTAAAAACATTATTTGTACAAAATCTTAATTTATCTATCCATTCCTAAATAATTAAATGGGCAGGCTATTTCATATCAGTGCAATACGCTGCTTGTTAAAACGGATGACTCCTGCTCTTACGTGCACTTAGTGCTGCATGGGTATTATGAACTATCGTATCTGTTCAAGTTCTATTTAAATTTTAAATACAGTAATCCCTCCTCGATCGCGGGGGTTGCGTTCCAGAACCCCCCGCGATAGACGAAAATCCGCGAAGTAGAAACTATATGTTTGTGTAGTTATTTTTATATATTTTAAGCCCTTATAAACTCTCCCACACTGTTAACATTATTAGAGCCCTCTAGACATGAAATAACACCCTTTAGTCAAAAGTTTAAACTGTCCTCCATGACAAGACAGAGATGACAGTTCTTTCTCCCAATTAAAAGAATGCAAATAGATCTTCTTCTCTTCAGGAGCAGAGAATTTCAGAGGGAGAGAGCGCTCGCAAAGAAAAGCAAACAATCAAAAAATCAATACTTGTGCTTTTAAGTTTGCCGCGGCATTTTTACAGGAGCGTCACGATCTTCTAAGCAAACAGCCTCTGTGCAAACAGCCCCTCTGCTCACATCTCCTCCATCAGGCGCAGAGAACGTCAGAGAGAGAGAGCGAGATTAAAGCAACAATCAAAAAATCAATACGTGTGCTTTTGTGCTGTTAAATATGCCGAGCACCGCAATAAAGCGGCATTTTTTTAGAGGAGCGCCAGTATCTTTTAAGCAAACAGCACCTCTGCTCACAGCCCCTCCGTCAGGCGCAGAGAATGTCAGAGAGGGTGAGAGAGAGGCAGAGACAAGCAAACAATCAAGCTCCGCGCGGGATGCATATCTTATAGCATTGAGGAGTTTTAGTTAATATGTAATACATGCTCTGATTGGGTAGCTTCTAAGCCATCCGCCAATAGCGTCCCTTGTATGAAATCAACAGGGCAAACAAACTGAGGAAGCATGTAGCATAAATTAAAAGACCCACTGTCTGCAGAAATCCGCGAACCAGCGAAAAATCTGTGATATATATTTAGATGTGCTTACATTTAAAATCCACGATAGAGTGAAACCACGAAAGTCAAAGCGCGATATAGCGAGGGATTATTGTATAAGTAATTTTTAATAGGTCGACAGAAATATGTTTAGTAGGAATGTAAGTTAAATTTAGTCATCATTGCATTAAATTTTTCTTCACCATAGAAATTTAAAGACTAAATTCAACTTCCATTCCTACCAAAGATATTTCTGGCGACTAAATAGAACCTACTTATATCCAAATTCGAGCTTTTGAGCTTTTGAGCTTTTGAGCTGTCGCCTGCCTGCCTGCCTGAATAAGTCACCCTCGTTTCGCTCTTACTTTTTTACCATTCAATTAATCATGGCTAGCGCGGAAAAATTATAACATGGAAGGAGGATTACACTGAGTATGGCTTTACCAAAACAATTATTGATGGCGAATAAAGTATCCAATATTCATAAAGCTTCAATTGGTGATCTGTTTTTCTGCGTTAACCTCATATTTTTTCATACTTCTTCTCAAACCAAAATGGGTGCGAGGGTAAAATGAATCGGGAAGCGATGATATATATACACTATATTGATAATACTGAAATAGTTTTATTGTCAAATAATGCAAACAGTACGCGGCATGTGTTTCGCCCTAATTCTGGGCTCATCAGGCAATACACACTCACTGCACCCCCTCTCAGGAATCGAACCTCGGACGTTAGCGCCAGGGTGTGTGGTCCGTTTATTTGACAGTATGTAGATCGGGGTGTGTATATATATATTTGAGAATGCAACGTATAGTTTTGTCCAGGAGGAAAGCAATGTTGCCTCAAGTCAATGGTAACCTTTTGTAGGGTGTGTCCCTGAGACTTATTAATTGTCATCGCGAAGCAGAGCCTTACTGGAAATTTGAGGCATTTCAATTGAAATGGGAGATCAGATGGTATAACGGTGATGCCAGGAATACATTCAGAGTGTGGCGCTCTGCTGTTTTTTTGTGTAGCTGCCTTCACACAGCTTCTCCTCTGCTTTATAAACGAACGCCATATAAGGCCATCGTTTCTCCTTGCTTTGCGGTTCTGTACTTTTTTATTGTTCATTTATTACGATTCTTATAGTTATTGTGTAGCTATTCGAGACTTACTTTACTGTTCAGGTACCCATTTCCTTTATTTAATTCGCGGCTTGTACGTTATTTTTTGCTCGTTTATTACGATTGTATAGATATTTATTGATTCCCTTCTTTAGCTGACTGCCTGCTCATATAAGATGCTCTGCTGGTTTTTTGTGAAACAGCCTTTACACAGCTTCCCCGCTCTTTTATAAACGAACGACATATAAAGCTATCACCTTGTCAATTGTGTAATGCGTTTTTTGAACAGGTTTGATGCATGGAAGTCGTCACTCGTACTGCGTTCAGTAAGTTCACGTGAGCTGCTCTCTTGCGTGATGTTGCGATGTCCACGGCTTAATTTAATGTTAGCTAAGACCCGGCACTTAAAAGTTTCTGGCTGCACTCCGGTTGTAATATGACGAAGCTGCGCTCACTCTTGAGAATGCAACGTATTGTTGTCCAGGAGAAAAGCAATCTTGCCTGAAATCAATGGCATCGTTTTGTAGGGTCTGTGCCTGAGACTTATTACTTGTCATCGCGCAGCAGAGCCTTACTGGAAATTGGAGGCATCTGAATTGAAATGGGAGATCAGAGGGTATAAAGGGGACGCGAGGAATACATTGAGTGTGGAGAAACTCTAGAGACAGCGTGTGCATTAACTTGTGGATTTTTCTGTGAGTATTTGGTGGCAGCGTAATGAAGTTGCTTCCACAAGACTGCGTTAGCCAAGGAGCGCAGCTCAGAGCGAAATGAGGTGAATGGGAGGGGAGATGACGACGTCACTCTCCCACCCACCTTAACTGTCAATCCCCCCACAAACACAGTCTCTCGGAATTTGCATAAGCACAGCCCTTCACCAGCAATTTTAACTTAGTTACAAAGTGATCAAAACTCTTGTTTATACCCTGCGTCCTCTCATTAAACTTGTATCCCGCATTAGCCGTGGGCATGACAAACGCCAGTGGCAGCCTGTCTATGAACTTAATTTAAACTTTAGGTTTACACCGTGCTTTGTTTCAGAAGTAGCTGCACTCATGAATATGCTTGTATGTGTCACTCGCTCGCTTCTTATTGCTTCGCTGCCTTCTCAATTGTATAATGCATGTTTTATTCAGCGCTTTATGGAGCTCTTCCTTGTTTTCTACGTACTGCGTTGACAGTCAGTTCACGTGATTACATGGGGGGCGTGATGATGTCACACGAAACTCCACCCCCCACGGCCATCGAGCTCAACTCCATTACAGTATACGGAGAAAAATAGATTCCAGTTATGACCATTATGCGTAGAATTTCGAAATGAAACCTACCCAACTTTTGTAAGTAAGCTGTAAGGAATGAGCCTGCCAAATTTCAGCCTTCTACCTACACGGGAAGTTGGAGAATTAGTGATGAGTGAGTCAGTCAGTCAGTGAGTGAGTGAGGGCTTTGCCTTTTATTAGTATAGATATATGTGGATATATGTGTATGTATATATATATTGTAAAACACGTAAGAGGAGACAGCACAAAGTTTTGGGGTTCGCCAGCCCCGTATATTGTACAGAAATAATAATTCTTGCCTCGTTATACAGTTCAAAAATAAACATTCATAACGCGACGCCGAAGCATGGCGTCGCGGCCATTTTATTGGGGAGGAGCCGGAAGTGGAGGAATGCTGGGGACGGACCGTGAGGGTGGCTGGGAAGGGTGACGTCAGGGCAAGATGGCGGAGGAAGGGTGGAAGTGCCGCACTGCGGTCAAAACCCGGCTATGAGGGAGGGAGGTCTTTTTTCCTATGAGGAAGCAGAGAGAGAAAGTTAGTACCCCACCATTCCCTGCCGGCGAACACATTCCCAGGTGCGGTCGAATCAGTCCGCGGTCTCCTACTCGCGCGTGCGTGACACGATCCCCCCCTTAGCCCAAGACCGTCAGGTCGGGCGGACCTAACCGAGAGGTCGTGAACACGAGAGAGGGCATCGGCATTGGCCTGAAGGGTGCCCCGGCGATAAGCGACAGTGAACTTATATTGTTGCAAGTCCAGAAACCACCTGGTGACCCGCGGGTTCGTCTCTTTATGTAGGGACATCCACTGAAGTGCAGCATGATCGGTCACCAGAGCGAACTCGCGGCCCAACAGGTAGTAGCGGAGATGGGTCACCGCCCACTTAATGGCCAAGGCCTCCCTCTCCACTGCCGCGTACCGAGTCTCGCGGTCCATCAGTTTCCGGCTTAAGTACATCACGGGTGCTCGACACCGTCGGCGCTTGGCTTAACACAGCGCCCAGGCCTGTATCCGAAGCGTCGGTCTGGAGAATAAACGGGAGCCCAAAATCGGGCGACCGTAATACAGGTGCCGACGTCAGGGCCTTCTTTAGGTCAGAGAATGCTCGTTCCGCCTTGTCGGTCCACACCACATATAGGGGAGCGCCCTTTTTTGTCAGATTAGTCAAGGGTGCTGCCCTCTCGGAGAAGCGGGGAACAAACCGGCGGTAGTACCCCGCTAGCCCCAAGAAAGCCTGCACCTGCCTCTTGGTACTCGGACGGGGCCATTCTAGGATGTCTTTAACTTTTGAGCACTGCGGTCGCACCTGTCCCCGTCCTACTAGGTAGCCTAAATACTTGGCCTCCTTTAAGCCAAAATAACACTTCCGGGGGTTGATACGGAGGCCGGCTTTAGCTAGTGTTCGGAGGACGCTGCGACCTGCAGTAGATGCTCCTCCCAGGTGCGGAATAGATGACCACGTCATCCAGGTAGGCGGCACTATAGGACTGGTGGGGCTTTAGCACTCTGTCTACCAGGCGCTGGAAAGTCGCTGGGGCCCCGTGTAGCCCAAATGGGAGAACCTTGTACTGCCAGTGCCCGCTAGGGGTGCTAAAGGCTGTTTTCTCTTTAGCGGATGCCGTTAAGGGAATTTGCCAATACCCTTTTGTCATATCAAGAGTAGTCAAGTAACGTGCTGTACCCAGGCGCTCAAGGAGGTCGTCAATACGGGGCATCGGGTAGGCATCGAACTTGGAGACCTGGTTCAGACGCCGGAAGTCGTTACAGAACCTCCAGGAGCCGTCCGGCTTGGAGACGAGGACGATAGGGCTGGACCAGGGACTATGGCTTTCTTCAATTATGTCCATGTCCAACATTCGTTGTACCTCCAGTTCCACCTCTGCGCGTTTTGCCTCCGGGAGTCTATAGGGCCTCTCCCGGATGATCACCCCGGGGTCCGTGACGATGTCATGGGCAATCAGCGAGGTCCGGCCGGGTGACTCGCTCACCACTTCGGGAATGGCACGGAGGGTTTGAATCAGTTCCTGCCGCTGCCTGGGGTTTAGCTCTTCGCCGAGGTTAAGAGAGGTTGTGCTCGTGAAAAGGGAGAGTGACCTATGGGAGGCAGGAAGCTCCTCCCGGTCTTTCAAGGTTTTAACAAATTAATGTGATAGATCCTCTCGCTCGGTCGACGATTGGGTTGTTTTACCAAATAGTCGACGAGCCCTTTTCTTTCCTTAACCTCGTAAGGCCCTTGCCAGTGAGCGAGCAACTTGGAGTGGGAGGTGGGAACGAGCACCATAACTCGGTCCCCAGGGCGGAACTCCCTGAGGACGGAGTTGCGGTTGTAGCACCGGGCCTGCGCTGCCTGCGCACCAGTCACGTGTTCCTTTAGAAGGGGTCCAATTTTAGTGAGTCGATCGCGCAGTTGCGCTACGTACTCTAATATGTTGGAGGAGGGAAGGGCCTCCGCCTCTCAGCCCTCTTTTAGTATGTCGAGAATTCCTCGGGGTTGTCGCCCATACAGTAATTCAAAGGGGGAGAAGCCCGTAGAGGCCTGAGGTACCTCCCGGTAAGCAAAAAGCACAAGTGGGAGGAGCTGATCCCAGTTCCTACCGTCCGCGCTGACTGCCTTGCGGAGCATCTGCTTAAGCGTCTGGTTAAATCGCTCGACCAGCCCGTCAGTCTGCGGGTGATAGACAGACGCTTTCAGGTGCTTTATTTTCAGTAATTTGGCTACTTCCCTGAACGTATCCGAAGTAAAGGGCGTACCCTGGTCCGTGAGGACTTCTTTGGGAATACCGACCCTGGAAAATAAGTTAACCAACTCCCGTGCGATGCTCTTAGTATTAGCGGAGCGCAGGGGAACTGCCTCTGGGTACCGAGTGGCATAATCCACCATGACAAGTATGTATTTATAGCCACGGGATGAGGGCTCCAGGGGCCCCACTAGGTCGACCCTATTCTTTCAAAAGGAACATCAATCAGGGGTATGGGAACTAAAGGAGCACGGTCCCTCCTAGGAATCTGGTGTATCTGACACTCCGGACAGGACTGACAGAAACGCCGGACCTCCTCATTAATTCCCGGCCAATAAAAGCGGAGCTTAATTCTCTCCAGCGTTTTTTCGGCCCCGAGGTGGGCGCCAAGGAGGTGAGCGTGTGCTAACTCGCATACCTCCCGCCGGAAGGTACGCGGGATTAGCAGCAGCTTCCGCACCTCGCCCCCATGGGTTGCCACCCGGTACAACAGATCGTTTTCAAGGACGAAAAAGGGCTCCCGTGGCGTGGTACCGTCGGCTAATGAGCTATTCGGCAAAACGACAGCATTCCGGGCAAAGCGCAGGGAGTCATCGTTCCACTGTTCTCTCTTAAATGAGGCTGGCGTGGACCGGTATTGGTGGTCCAGGCTGCCGAGAGGGTCTTGTGACCTGGCCCCCGGAAGAGTCCCTTGGCTAGTCCCTTCCCCGGCGGAGTCCTCCGGGTCTGAGCCCGTAGCGGCCGGAACGTCCCCCGAAGCACCAGCGTCACTAGGGCCTGCCCTTATACACGGCGTGGAGACCGCGGGAGGGTTGCCTGCCCCTCCATCACTAGATCCAACAAGGCCCCGGGAGCAGTGGGGGTCTTACCGCTCATTCTTTTTGACCAGTCTTGTCCCAAGATTACTGGATAGGGGGGTTCGGGTAGCACAGCGACCGTCATTTGGGTTATTTCCCCCTTCCAGGTAACATAGCATTGCGCGGAACGATACGACCTGGTCCCCCCATGTACACAAGTGACTGATAAATGTTCTTTCCGCCATTGTCGCGGTAAGACCAAACGGCGAGCTACAATGGTAATGTTGCTGCCGGAATCAAACAAAGCCACCACTGAGTGCCCATTTAACAACACTACCCCCGTGTTCGGAGTCGCCAAGGGATGCGGCGGGGTACAGTACCTCTCCAGGGATGTCCAGGTGCAATCCATGGGCTCCGCCGTGGTGTTGAATGGACAGGTTGGTAGCAAGTGGCCGGTCTCGCCACACTTGTAACAGCGCGGCGGGACCGGTTTTTCTCTGGGTCTCGGCGCGCTTCGCAGCGCGTCGAGAGGGCTCGGGTGGGCGCCCTACTCTGTCGGTTCCCACGAGCGGATCCCCCCGGCCCCCAGCTCGGAGGACCGCGAGCTGTCGCTCCAGAACGTCTAAGAGGCCCGGCATGTCCTTGTAAGCGTGCGCCCGGACCTGCTGGGCAAAGGGCGCTGGGCATTGCGTTAACCAGGCCTTCACAGGCCACCTGCTCAACGACTCTCCGAGCCTGGGGTCCCTCTGGCCGTAGCCAGCGCCCCATTTTGCCCCAGAACTCGAACGCCTGGGCGCGTGCAGGCTTTTCAGGGTCAAATGCCCAGTTTCGCCACTCTGATGCCTGCTGGCCGGCGTGATGCCGTAGCGCCAGGATCTCAGACTTCAGGCGGTCATAGCTCGCGGCCTCTTCCTCGGGGAGGTCATAGTAGGCCCGCTGCGCGGGTCCCTTCAGAAATGGCGCCAGTATGGACGCCCACTCGGACCGCTGCCACTCGTTCCGGGTGGCCGTCCGTTCAAACACACCCAAATAAGCCTCGTCGGTCAGAGGCACCAACGGCGGAGGCGTCAGTTTAGTTGGGTCTGGCCGGGCTCTCTGGGCCTCTACTAACCTGGCCTTGGTAGCCTCCAGCTCCCTGGTGGTTGCGGCTTGCGCTTGCTGCAGGGCCTGGAGCTGGGCATTCATACCCTGCAGCACGGTGTTGAGGTCCTGTCCCTCTGTCATTCTTGGGGATCCTAGATCCTGCCGACTACGCCACTGTAAAACACGTAAGAGGAGACAGCACAAAGTTTTGGGGTTCGCCAGCCCCGTATATTGTACAGAAATAATAATTCTTGCCTCGTTATACAGTTCAAAAATAAACATTCATAACGCGACGCCGAAGCATGGCGTCGCGGCCATTTTATTGGGGAGGAGCCGGAAGTGGAGGAATGCTGGGACGGACCGTGAGGGTGGCTGGGAAGGGTGACGTCAGGGCAAGATGGCGGAGGAAGGGCGGAAGTGCCGCACTGCGGTCAAAACCCGGATATGAGGGAGGGAGGTCTTTTTTCCTATGAGGAAGCAGAGAGAAAGTTAGTACCCCACCATTCCCTGCCGGCGAACACATTCCCAGGTGCGGTCGAATCAGTCCGCGGTCTCCTACTCGCGCGTGCGTGACAATAAATATATATATATATATGTATATGTTGTCACACACGTGCGCTTTGGAAGCAGTCAACACGTCCTAAGGTGAGCGATATAACAACGGATGAAGGTTTGTTTCGGGGTACTAGTGCCTCTCCCTCTGACCTTACAGAACCAAAGAAGACAAATAATAAAACCATTCACTTAATAAACAATAATTCTGAGACTGAGACATTCAGCACTTCATCTACCATATCATTTCTGGCTCCTGGAGATGACTTCACTTCTGGCCCCTCCGTGATAATGTCACTTCCGGCTCCTGGTGTTGACGTCACTTCCGGTCCCTCACTGATGATGTCACTGCCAGCTCCTGACGATGACGTAACTTCCGGTCCTTCATTGACGACATTACTTCCGGTTCCCCTTTGATGACGTCATTTCCCATTTTTGCTTATTTCCTGCAACCATTTTGTCTCTTCTATAAAAGCCACCATTTCACCAATATTTTCTGTCAAATATTTGAGTTTTTCATTTACTTTGACCTACGTATTGCAATCAAGCAATATGCGGGGCTATTCCCCAACTCTTTTCAGATGTTGTGTCAACTTTATTATCACAATATGTATGTGTATATATATATGTGTGTGTATATGTATATATGTAGATATGTATGTATATGTATATATGTATATGTATATGTACATATATGTTTATATGTGTGTGTGCATGTACTGTATATATATATATATATATATATATATATATATGACGGCAACACTCATAACAGTGACAAAACAATTACATTGACAATCATGTTACGTTATTTTTAAAATGTTTCCTTTTCTTTTTCATTACTTCTTTAACACACTACTTCTCCGCTGCAAAGTGCGGGTATTTTGCCAGTAAACAAGATTCAGAAATTTGCACTTTCTGCCATAGCCATAAATGTTAATGTTCTTCAAAAACTTAGGAAACCCATTTTTTCATTTTTTTGATTGAGACAAAAAAGGCACAAACTGGGAAGTAACAGCTTGTTTAATAGGCAAGAGTCCCCATTAAAGTAGTAGTGGTTGGGATGAACACCTGCAGTTAAGATGGTCTGCAGGATTTAACTTGACGGCCACTTAGTTAAGCCATTTATAACTAATCAGCACACAAACAAATATAACTTTGAAGTAGTGGCTCTTCTTTAACATGCATTGTCTAAATATTCAAGGTTCGAGTTTTTTTTTTTTTTGTCAAGTTTAACCAAGAAAACATGAAAGCTGCATCCAATAACAGACAGAAATTAAATGAACCAAATAAATAGAGACAAGACAGGTTAGAATTTACACAGAAGCTTTAAAATATTTAGATCATTTGAAAAACTGATTTTCCATTTGTTAGTTCTAGTAGATTTATAGTGTGTATTTACCTAAGAGATACTGTACACAGGAAACAAACCTCTACACTTAAAGATTGTTGTTTATTATCTCCAATATTTCTTATTAAAAAGACACATGGCATTGGAAAGAAAGAAAGTGGGTTTTAAAGTGACTGTTCTCCCAGATTTGTGTAATTTGTGTGTGTAATGGGTGTCTCTCATTAGTTGAGCTGTTTTCCATTTTTTTTAATATTCCCCCTTTGACACACACCAAATCATCTACATCAGCCCCAATATCTTTAGCTGCTAATATGGTATTCTGCTGGAACTTTTTTAGATTTTGGTTTGTCAGACTACTAAACCAAGCAATGAAGCTGAAAGTGATAAATGGCCGGATTACACTGCAAAAAATGGACAACAGGGGGGCTGTCTCCATTTTAAATAGTCTGAGTTTGCAGAAGGGAACAAAGCGCTGAGTGTATTCAGAGTATATATGTTTTTTGTATTTATACATAGTCAGTATTTCTACCTCCTCCACCAGAACAATGATGACGTGAATTTGTAGATTTCTGTCTCTTGAAGTCAAATATTATTTTGGTGGTCTTTTTTATACACACTTTTATATACCCCCAAGCCGCCAGGTGGAGCCCTCCTTGCAGCATGGAGGTCTCCAGAAGACCAGCAGGGCATCATGGACGATGGAGTTTTTATGCACCGCCCTGCTGGATGCCATGGGGGCCACGAGAGGGAGCTGCAGGGAGGACCTAAGAATTCTTTGTGCCCTATGATCCAGAGGTTCGTCATAGGAAGAGCGACGGGCTTCCGGGTTGAAAAAAAGTACTATTTACCCTGACCCGGAAGGAATAAGGACTTGTGAACTGTTGGCTAGGAACACTTCCGGGTCAGGGAGTATAAAAGGACTGTGGGAGCTCCCAGACGGTGAGCTGAGCTGGGTGGAAGGGTGGCAACGCGTCTGGGAGCTGGAGGATTGTAGTATTTGTGATTATTGAGTATTTATATGAGTATTGTGGAAGAGAGTGTGCTTTGTACACTGTGGCAATTGCATAAAGTCGATTTGAGGACTTTTACCTGGTGTTTGGAGTCGTGGACAGGGGTTCAAGGGAGCGAGAGCGCCCCCTATCTACCACAACACCCATAACCAGGACTAGGTGAGTAACCTGGTTAAGGTTGAAACCTGGTTTCTTAAAAATCCATGTTTACTTGGGCATGTAATTTTCTGGAGTTCTTCTTTGTCAAAACTCTCCAGCATCATTGCATTAGGTTACTTGTTATTTTAAAAAGTAATCGAACTACATAACGGAACTTTTAACTCATTACTGCTCTTGAGGTTGTGCTGCTGAACTTAACACTGTATGCTCAGTTCATTAACATAAATTTAATCGATTCTGAAATATTATAATAATGTCATCTCCTGAGCATTTGCCCCAAAAAAATTTTCTTGTGGATGCTCCTATCTGTGCTTGCCTAAAGTGTGTGTGAAACTAAGCAGGTGAGCAGAGCGCTCAAAATACAAGACTACAGAATCCTTAACTGTAACCAGGTTAAGGGTTTACATGGCCACATAACTGAATTATTCACAGAGAAATCTAGCTCTGTTAGCCAGATTTCTTGGAGACCAATAAACTGATTTCTCTTACCAGAATAATGGCTTACATGGCACTTTAGAAACCATGTTTCTGTGAATAACTGGGATTTTGAGATGCAAGTAAGTGCACTGAATGACAGTAAGATGGCTCTTTTTGCACCAATTTACGAAACAGTCCACTTTATTTAAATAATGGCTTTCATTCTTCCCAGAAAAGCATTGTATCAGCATAGTGTCAGTGTACTTTTACTGTCTTATCATTATCATTATTGATTACAAATCAAGGAGCAAAGTCAACAGAAATAATGTGAATTGAAATATAATGGTAAAAGAAAGATAAATGATTAAAACTGCAACAATGAAAACACATTCTTGAATTTCTTCTAAATGTGAATACAATACTAGAGCACTTTTCTGAATGCAGAATGCGAAAAGTAAAAAGCCAACTAAACAATTAGATGGTGAGACATAAACGTGACTCACTTATCTATGAAATTAGTTAGAATGAAAGCCTGCGGCAGCCACAATGAGACTCCAAGACTAAACTTGGGAATCCCTGATCTAGGTGACTAATTCTGAGGCAGTTGAATCCTAAGATTCAGTTGTACAAAAGGTACAAGTGTGAAATATGAGAGAGATATTAATAAATTCTGTTTATTAATATAGGTTAAACAGATAAGAAATATATAAGGTACCATTAAGATAAAAAAATAATTTCTTAAAAATTTGTATTGAGAAGTGCTGTATATTAACTATTTAAAAAGGTATGTTAAGATATGTATGTAAAACAGTATGTTAGGAGAAATATTTATTTGCCTAACCTCCTTAATGCTGTGTTAATCATATCAAAAATAGAGCATATTCTTCTTTCGGCTGCTCCAGTTACGGGTCGCCATAGTGGATCATCTTCTTCCATATTTTCTTTTTTTTTTACTTTCTGTCCTCTGCATCTTGTTCTGTTACACCCATCACCTGCATGTCCTCTCTCACCACATCAAAAATATTAAATTTAAATTAATAAATATATATGTAATGTTAAAATGTGTTTTCAATTTGAATAAATATACATGCAATGTTAAAATTGTGAGAAATATTCAGAAGGTATTCAGTTTCCCTCACTGTCCCAGCAAGCATCTGGTGCAAGGAAGGAACAAATCTTTAAAAATTTTAACGTTTTAGTGAAAAGATTCACTAAATACTTGGGTGCTGCTGTTTTGGGGACTTTTTGATAATGGTCGCTATGCCATTGTTGCGCCACGTCAACTGGAAGTCTGCAGTGTACACCACCAAGTCTAAAACATAAAAGGTAAGTATTATACAGTTCTTGGTTTTCAGAGATTGCAGATACGATTTAAAAAAAGATTTGTCAGTGTAGTTTTATTTTACTATACAATATCCTACATATTGGAATAATCAGAAAATTATTGGACCAACAGGAAATACATGGTGAGCTGCTTCATTTGCGTGTGTGTGGACATCATTAACTGGTCATTTAATAAGGTATTAGGAAAACATGAGAAACAATGAACATGAACTTCTTTTACAGTGTAAATGACACAGTCTCTGTGATTTCTAACACTGCCCACTGAGAGAAGAAACAGTCTGGTTAATGAAAGAACAATGTTACTTAATGTAAATGCAAACCAAAAGCCTAAGACCTCCAGACTGGATCTGGAAAGCTGCTGATGGCCCTTTTTGGACAACTTTAACTAATAAGATCTTCAATTTTTATTATTCCATCTTCATCATTTACCATCTTCTTTGTGGTTTTCTCTAGCCTTTGTTCACTCACTATTAAAGCAATTTGTGTCTTGAATGGAAAAGAAGATCAAAAGTTAAGATGGAAAAGGAAACTGAAACCATCAACAGTAACAAGAACAACATTTATTTATATAGCACATTTTCATACAAAAAGTAGCTCAAAGTGCTTTACATAATGAAGAAAAATAAAAGACAAAATAAGAAATTAAAATAAGACAACATTAGTTAACATAGAAAAAGAGTAAGGTCCAATGGCCAGGGTGGACAGAAAAAACAAAAAAAACTCCAGACGGCTGGAGAAAAAAATAAAATCTGCAGGGATTCCATTCCATGAGACCGCCCAGTCCCCTCTGGGCATTCTACCTAACATAAATGAAATAGTCCTCTTTGTATTTAGGGTTCTCATGGACGGACTTGATGATGATGGTCATGTAGACTTCTGTCTTTTAATCTATCACTGTTGGAACATCACGGTGCTTTGAATAGATTGTGGTGGCGCAAGCCACCACCAAAAGGACACCGGAAAAAGAAACAGAAGAGATAGTAGGGGTTAGTACAGATTTTAGAGCCACCATGAATAGTTATTATAATGAATTGGATATACAGAGTATCAGGATGAAATTACAGTGAAGTTATGAGAAGGCCATGTTAAAGTAATGTGTTTTCAGCAGTTTTTTGCTCTACTGTATTAGCCTGGCGAATTCCTATTGACAGGCTATTCCAGATTTTAGGTGCATAACAGCAGAAGGCCGCCTCACCACTTCTTTTAAGTTTTGCTCTTGGAATTCTAAGGAGACACTCATTTGAGGATCTGAGGTTACAATTTGGAATATAAGATGTCAGACATTCCGATATATAAGATGGGTTGAGATTATTTAAGGTTTTATAAACCATAAGCAGAATTTTAAAGTCAATCCTGAATGACACAGGTAACCAGTGTAGTGACATCAAAACTGGAGAAATGTGTTCAGATTTTCTTTTCCTAGTTAGGATTCTAGCAGCTGCATTCTGCACTAGTTGCAAACGATTTATGTCTTTTTTGGGTATTCCTGAGAGGATTGCGTTACAGTAATATAGTCTACTGAAAACAAACGCGTGGACTAATTTCTCAGCATCTTTCAGTGATATAAGAGGTCTTACTTTACTTATGTTTCTTAAGTGAAAAAATGCTGTCCTAGTGATCTGATTAATATGCGATTTAAAATTCAGATTACAGTCAACAATTACCCCTAAGCTTTTTACCTCCGTCTTGACTTTTAATTCTAATGTATCCAGTTTATTTCTAATATCCTCATTGTATCTGTTATTGCCAATAACTAAGATTTCAGTTTTCTCTTTATTTAGCTTGAGAAAGTTACTATTCATCCATTTAGAAATACAAGTAAGACATTGTGTTAGTGAATCAATAGAATCGGGGTCATCAGGTGCTATTGATAAATACAGCTGTGTGTCATCAGCATAGCTGTGGTAGCTCACGTTGTGCCCTGAGATAATCTGACCTAACGGAAGCATGTAGATTGAGAATAACAGCGGACCCAGGATAGAGCCTTGTGGAACACCATATTGGATATCATGTGTCTTTGAGTTGTAATTCTCACAAATAACAAAGAATTTTCTCCCTGCCAGGTAGGATTCAAACAAATTTAAGACACTGCCAGAGAGGCCCACCCATTGACTAAGGCGATTTCTAAGAATATTATGGTCAATGGTGTCAAATGCAGCACTCAGATCTAAGACGATGAGAACAGAGAACAATAAGATGAGATGAAGAAACAGTACAGAGTTGCATTAGATGAAATGTCTCACATACAAAAATATTTAATGAACACTTAAGATGATGTTTGCTACTATATCATGCAAGACAAATTCTTGCTTAAAAAATTCATTATGCATGTATTGCCATCCCAGTGATGGAGTTCAAGGAAATGCTTTGTTTCAGTCTTAAGGATTACACTTCCATTTGCATTGTATTTAAACCAGTAATTAGAGCATGGGCAGTTAGGTGGCACATTCTTTCTGTATCTGTGTGGATTTCCTGCAGGTAATCTGGTGTCCTCCAACAATCCAAAGACATTTAGATTTGGTGAATTGGTGATGCTGAATTGGGCCCTGAAGTGTGTATGTTTGTGTTCACCCTGCAATGGGTTTATGTCCTGTCCAGAGATTGTAAATGTCTAGCACACAATGCTTCCGTGTGACCCTGCTCTGGATAAACAGGTTTAAATAATGGATGGATGGATGGAGTGGAGAATCTGAAGAAGAATATACAAAAACAAAGTGGAAATGCATGTGATATTATTGCGCTACAGCAGGTATGGCTAATACACTTTTTACCTCTTCCCGTTATATTTGTTTAAACACTTCCTAGTTGGGGGCGGCACGGTGGCGCAGTGGTAGCGCTGCTGCCTCGCAGTTAGGAGACCCGGGTTCACTTCCCGGGTCCTCCCTGCGTGGAGTTTGCATGTTCTCCCCGTGTCTGCGTGGGTTTCCTCCGGGCTCGGTTTCCTCCCACAATCAAAGACATGCAGGTTAGGTGGATTGGCGATTCTAAATTGGCCCTAGTGTGTGCTTGGTGTGTTTGTGTGTGTCCTGCGGTGGGTTGGCACCCTGCCCAGGATTGGTTCCTGCCTTGTGCCCTGTGTTGGCTGGGATTGGCTCCAGCAGACCCCCGTGACCCTGTATTCAGATTCAGCGGGTTAGGAAATGGATGGATGGATGGACTTCCTAGTTGGTTTGATATTAGAAGCCATAGCGCCATTCTGTATCTCTAAACATCTTCTACAGGCTCCTGTGTGTCTCTTTAGTTACTGGGTCCATTTACAGACTGAGTACTGATTTTAAATCCCTATTAGCCTCTTCAAGCTATGCATAACATTAAACCTTGTCACAAAAAGAAGACGCAAGAGTCATAAAAAGGTTTGGGGCAGCCACCCGTATAATACTTGTCAGAAGGGGACCTTGTTTTTCGATTTCCTGGATAATCCAGTTACTGGATTAGGTATTGCTGTCTGGCAAAGGAGTCACCGCTTTGAAGTCTGGCTGGTTGAGTTTACAAACAATGCCAAGTTGTGATAACAGACCTGCTCCTTCCTTGGAGGATGTGTTTATTTACCTGACTTGGAGATTACATGTCTGATGCTATTGGTTTCTAATCAGCATATCTGTACTTATTCATGATTGGTAACAATACATTTTGTTAACTTGTGTTTTCATTAATTGTTAAACCCAGGAAATGTAGATGTGCCATTGTTTAATCTGATTGTCCAGAACTGATAATGGCAGGGACTGAAGGAAATTTAAACTCCTGGGCAGGAGAAAGCAGGAGGAACAGTCCACTGAGAATGCTGCCAAGACAGACAGGGGCTCGCAGGCTGACAATGGTACGTGGCTGGCACGACGTGAGGCACAACACCTACTTCCAGGGAGGAAGAGACAGCTCCACAAGGAGACGCCAGTTGTGGGTCCAGCGAGAGAGGGAAGCCGCATGAAAGGACCGAACAAAGCTGGCAGATGAGAAATGAGGCATCCCTAGATCACAGCAACACAAGGAGCCCAGAGTGGAAAAAAAGTAACGACGAAGAGACACTGCCAGGCACTCAATGATCTGACAAAACTTCTGTTGTGAAACGAGTGCATCCATGGACAGTTGAACGATTAAGTGTTGGGGTAACACAGTGTGCAAACTGGACTCCGCACCACTAAAGGCTGTATCCTTCAATTCTGTTTTTGACGGACTTTTAGAGTGTGGACTGTGTACTTTCCTTTTTAAAAAAAGGAAATTCGTTCTTAATATTGTTAGATTTTGTTTATGTTCATTTATCTTTTTCATGTACTTATTATTGTCTAGTGTAATATAAGTTACTGTTGCTTTTCCTGAAATTACTGTTGTGTCTTTCATTGTGTGTTTACTCACCGCCCAATTTAAAGAAACCTGTGTCCTATTATTGGTAAATTTCAGGACTTCCCAGTCTCTTAATAAAACTGGGTGGCGTAGTCGGATATTTTAATGGTGTCTAGGTTAGATTACCTGTAAGTGTGACCAGACACCTGTCACATACTCCCTGGCTGCAAATGGGTAAATTGCTAGCAGTGATGTGCTTAGAATGGAGTCCAAAACAGAACTAATCAACTAATTGTTAAATGGTGGTTTTAAAGTGTAAAATAGGAAATTATGTCAACATAGGCTCAGATCCGGAAGTGATGTCATTAAAAGGACCGGAACTGGAAGGGTCCTCTTCCATGGGTTCAGGTCCGGAAATGATGTCATCAGAATGGCTGGGACTGAAAGTGACATCATCAGGGCCAGGCGGAATTTCCCATTAACAGTCTGCAGGAAAGCAATAAAAATAGTCAGTGCACTCTGCCACCCCCTGGTCTGCCGTGGAATTACTCTCATTTAGACTGTTTAGCTTCCTCCCATGTGCACGTGTGTGACACCCTGAAGAGTGTCCTTTCTATATTGGTGAAACAGAAACAGAAAAATCTTTAACATATGCTGTACTCTATTTGTCCAAAATGCAACATAATATGATTGACTCCTCAGTCAAACATACGTTACTTTATAAGAAAGCATGGCAACTTCTTTATATAAGCGCTAAAAACCAATGAGTTCTAATGACTTTTCACAGGGGTGTTTCCTTGGATTTAACAGAAGAAAAAAACACTTGTTTAGTTCACAGCACTATATTCCTATCACCCAACCCAAACACATAACTGCCACCATCTGTCATGTGTAATAAAAATGATAATGTTATTAATTCAATTAAAAGAGAAATGAATTGCAAAGTAAATGAGAAAATGACTTAAATCCAAATTATTATCTCGATTAATGAGCCAGTTTGTAAACCACAAGTAATAGCACACACTAACTGAAATTTATGCAGCCTTCAATGCCAAATCCATAAAAAGAAGAATATTCCACATAGTGCAAATTATGAGAATATTTCTTTAATAGCTTCATTATAAATTGTTTTGGTGTTCTAGAATGAGGGGTTATATTTGATACCTATATAAAGTAGGTTTCTTCACAAGATGGAGGTATCATTTTAAAAAGGTAAAAAAAAAATATGCACATGCAGTGTTTAACAAACATTTGATAACAGCCATGCATAAAACAGCCAAACACAATATTTAAATTTCAAATGTTATATGGGCTGGTCTTGCCTCCCAAGCTGTCTTCCAGAACTAGTAGTTATTACCTAATAAAAACCTTCTGTCTTCTTTACTCCACTCTGTGTATTCAGAACTATTCTGCTAAAGTAGAAAAGTTATAACCAAATGTAAATAGGGACCAGAAGATGATATCAGTGTTAAAAATAGTGGGGCAAACTCCATAACCAGAAAATCAATTACACTAAATGACAGAGCCAAAACAGTATTATACTGACTCAGGAATGACTCAATGAGAATTACTCTTGAAGAGGTTCAAGAGATCAAATGTATTTCAAAAACCAAGCCAAAGTCATAACCAAAAGTGTAACTGATCAGTCATTAATAGTTGAAATGCTAACCAAAATAAAAAAAAATAATATTATAAGTAAGTTCTTTAACCAGCAGAAAGTTCTACCACAAAAATTATACTGCACCACTGCTTTTATCCAATCTTGGATTCCAGGAAGTGTATGGAGCTGATCTTTATACAAAACAAAACTGCACAAAAATGTACCAAATAGCAACATCCAAGATCAAACACAATAGCGATAAACAAAATGAAAAATAACTGATATATTTTTTTTAAAACTAATGTTAATGTTAATTTTGGATTTCTTAATGTTCAACACCACTAAATAGATGTGAACAAGGCATGACAAAAGCAAAGCGTAGTCAATAAAGCAGAGTGTAGAATCTTTAACCTGAAGATCTTTACAAATGATCACATGTACACAAATTCTTTGGGAATCCACAATCTCAGATAACCAGAAAGTGAGTGCATGGTGCTTTCTTTTACGCAATTTTAATGGTGACATCACATGCTGCACATTTTCTGTTGATATTCCTGTACAACACAATGGCAACAATTCCATGAAATGGCGGTGTCGATGACAAACAATGGCTTTGGGAAAAGACACAAAATATTTCTAACTATATGAAAACAAAAACAAAATCATAAATTTATATCACAAATGAATGCTGTGATCCAAACACCTTAAAAAATACCTGAAGATCATACTATATTGCAAAAGCAGTTGGATGGGAAAGAGGAGAGTACATTTTCAACAAAAAAATGATCCTCTGTGACAAAGGGAAAAATATCTTCATTATTAAATTATCATTTGAATTTAAATTAAATTACTGTATGAAAATAAATATTGCTTTGCTGTATTCATGGGTTGCTAACTAGAGACTTATTTTCATAAGATGATTATGCAGCCTCAGATGTACAAACAAAAGCACTTGGCCCCATGTACCCTCATACTGTATATGCTGTACCAGTGCAGAATATCTTTGCACTTTAACATACATTGTACAAAAAAAATAAGCAAACATTTAGTCATCACAGTCTAACACCAAGATAACAGCAAGACAACCCCAAAAAAGGGAATGGTTTTGCAGATGACGAACAAAGACAATTGCGCTCTCCTTATGCTCCTGACTGATTCTTCTCTATTTTGCTATTGTCCTTGCCTCTACTGGAAGCATGAGGTGATACATGTTGCACAGTCTCATGGGTGTAGAGGAGATTCAGGAGACAGACATTAAACCTAGCAACAGGATTGGTATCTGCTCCTTTGTGCGAGGAGGAACAGGAGGAGCACTGCCAGAGCCCTACAAAATTACCTCCAGCTGCCTACTGGTGTGCATGTTTCTGATCAAACTGAAACCGACTCCAAGAGAGTGGCAAGAGGGCCCAATATTCTCTAGTAGGACCTGTGTTCACAGCCCATCACGCAGCAACTCAATTGGCATTTGCCAGAGAATCTGTAATTGGCAGCTCCAGCACTGGCACCCCGTTCTCTTCACAGGTGAGAGCAGGTTCACACTGACCACATGTGACAGATGTGAAAGAGTCTAGAGATGCTATAGCGAACATTATGTAGCCTGCAACATCATTCAAAATGACTGGTTTGGCTGTGGATCAGAGATGATCCAGGGAGGCATACATTTGGAGACACAGTCCTCCATGTCCTAGCCAACAGTATCCTGATTGGTGTCAGGTACTGGGATGAAATCCTCAGAGCCATTGTCAAAGCTTGCACTAGTGCAGTGGGCCCTGGGGTCCTCCTAGAGCAATACAATGCCTGGCCTCATGTGGCCATACTGTAAAGGCAGTTCCTAGATGACAAAGGCATTGATGTCCCTGACTGGGCCACATGTTCCCCAGACCTGAATCCAATTGAGAACCTCTGGGACATTGTGTATTGGTGCACCCAACACCTCCAAGTTGCGCAACAGACTGTCCAGGAGCACGCTGATGCCCTGATCCAGGTCTGGAAGGAGATCCCAGAGGACACCATGTGCTGTCTTATCAGGAGTATTCTCTAATATTGTTGGGAGTACATACAGGGGGTCATACACACTACTGAGTCACAATATAAGTTGCTGTGCTGAAATTCACACAAGTTGGATCAGCCTGTGATTTCAATTTTTAACTTGGATTTTCGGTGTGATGTTGAATGCAGCCCTCAATGGGTTGGTGGTTTTGGTTTCCATTGACTGTTGTTATATAATTTTATTCTCAATGAATTACACAGTATTATTCAGTAAAGATTTTCCAGTTGAACATTTTGTTCAAGATACGATTTGTGATTTAAGTGATCCATTAAGTTTTTTGAGCAGTGTATTTTAATTAAAAAGATGCAGATGAGCAATCCATTCAGCCACCATGTGGTAAACATGGAAGATGACTTCTAGATGTCTAATTTATGAAAATCTCTAAGTGAGAAATTCTACACTTCAACAGGAACATCAAGTTTAGAAAAGTTCTTTAAGTATCTGCAACTATTTGTATATCTTGCAGGATCAGGTGATAACACTGAAACTGGTGTAATTAATTTGAATTTTGACATAAGTTAATCACACAAATAAATATTAACAAAAACAATGTATTTTCTCATGAAACAGGACAAGAAAAGCAATCATCCTTCTCTCTCTGTTTCATAGTGAATCCTGTGATTAATTGCTTAAAGATGCTATTAATAACTTGTAATAAACTGCTGCTCTTACAGTGATTCATTGGTGACTCTCATAATCATCTCTTTCCTCACTCTTGAACATGAACAAACCACTCTTTCTGGATAGGGCTATGAACTCAGATTTCAAGGTGTTGATTCTGATTCCAGCCATATCAGATTGAGCGGGAAACTGTTCTAGTAGATTCCACAGATCACAGTCTGATGATGCTAAGATGACAATATCATTTACAAACAACAAAGATACAATTCCAAGGTTCCCAAACTGGGAACTCTACAATCCTTGACTTTGTCTGGGTATTCCAACTATGAAAATCATAAACAGGAGAGGAGCTGGACAGAAGAGGAGATAAGTTGCGTCCTTGTTGGAGTACAATAACCACACTGAATGGACTTAAGTTAACCAAGGCATGCAAATGCAACTCTTGCATTGCTATTACAGGAACCAAATGGCATGTTAGAAAGAACTGGAAAATTTCTATGGAAACTCTAAAAGATGTGCAAGGGTAAAGAATTAGTCCACTGTTTCTCAAACAGAATGGAATCTGCATTGTTTCTCCTTGATCTGAGGATCATCTACCAGATGGAGTCTCCACTCCAGAATCTCAAGACAGAAGTTGCCAGTAAGGCTGAGGAATGTGATTTCTTGGGAACTGGAACACACCCACTTGTTTGCCTTTTTAAAAAATAAAGAGTACCACTTTAATCAGCCAGTCCCAGTGCACTGTACTTACCTTTCACGCCATATTGAATATCTAGAGATTTCAGCACTTCTGGTGAAAAATGTCATCTACTTTTGCTGCCTTGCCATTGTACAACTTTTTAATCACTGCACTGGCTTTAGCCAAAAAGCAAAAGAGACCCAGTTCCAAAAAATGCTTCTGGCACTGCCTACTCCCAGGAGAAAATTGCTCAAAGTGCTTCATCCACCTCCAATTCTAGTGTTATTGCCACTGAAAAGGAGAACCATAGACACCAACAACCTAGTGGCTGCAGTTTGTTGAAGCTGCCTCCTATGCTGAAGTACTTGACACAGTTAACATAGTTAATTCAGACTCTATATCCCTGACCTCTCCTTGAGGTGCAGGTAAAACTCTTTCAGAGGTGAAAGTTATCCACTAGTTATTCCCAGTTAATCCTCACAACCTATTAGGGTGTTCCAAATCTGTCCATCCGTCTGGATCAGCATGATACACATGTGTTTATTACACTGCTTGCTCAGTAAGAAATTGTTTAACCTTTGTTAAGTTACAAAGACAATGTTAACTTGGATACTGAGTTAAATTAAAAATCCAAGTCAAAAATATCTAAATTCCTGGCAGACTTGAGTGTTCCTTGCTCTCTGAATATTACAAACATATGCTTCAATAGAATGTTGTTGTTATTCCAGTTTTGCAAGTAGCATTATGTAGCATAATGTTATGAAATTAATTACTTAATGAATTAATTTCTTAAGATGTACTATACAGAAAAATACATTTGGCTGTTGCACAATTATTTTTTGAAAAAGACTAACAAGTTATTAATTCATTCATTACAGAACTCAAGTCAAGTGAGGCTTTTACATGTGGAGCACTTGCTATCAAAAGCCCAAATAGTCCCTGGAGCTAAAGAAATGATGACTGAATGACTGTCTTACGCTTCTTGTGTTGAGTAGGACAAAAGTTCAAGTCCCTATTGGGAACTACTTGAGGAGAGTGTGCCAAATACAAAAAAAAAAACTAATTCTTTAGAAATAACTAAACTTGTAATTTGCCAGGATGAGACAAAAAGTGCTATACTGTAATAGATTAATGTTCAGAATATGAGATTTTATTTGTATTAAGTAAGTTCAAAATTAGATAACTGTTGGAGTAAAATTAATTAAATTGTACATTTAATAATATTCTAATATAGTTATTGTCAGGCCCACCTTACATAGTCTGCTGCTAATATATGCATCCAAGGCTGTCTGTTTTTAAGTTATCCTTATTTTAGCCCCCCTTCTGAACAGCCACTAAGTGTGCCAAACTACAATATAATTTGTTTGCTCTTGAAGGCCACTGTGACTCTGGTGCAAAGCAGGTGTGGCAATTCAACTGCACTTCTTTTAACAGATTATCATTCTCACCAAATTCTGTGTAGTGTGTGAGAGGGATCTTTGTTTCACCTTCCAGCTGGGACACCAGAAATATGAAGAGATCTATACAATTTATGAATGAGGTTCATAAATCAGTGAAGTCTACATAAAACAACTTTCATTTTCTCTGATGTAGTTCAGACGTAGTGATAGACTATTTTTCAACAAATACCCCAAACATGCCTGCTGCAATACTCCAAATACTACAATTTATTTATAACATAAGGATAACAGAAGGTATATGCAAGAATACATACACTAACAAATAACAAACATCACACACTGTAAAATTACAAAAAAGGCACATAATTAATAAATTCTGATCTTTCAGTTCATGTGATCAAGTTAGCTATTAAATTCTTAGTGCATGCATCATATAGGTGTCATTGATATGCTCACAGCTAGTCTGCACTGGTTTACTCCCAACCCCAGCACAAGTCAGTCATGCAATTTGAGTGTGTGCATGTGAGAGATGCTACTTTGAATTATTAGATTGCTTTATCCTAACTAACTTAATAGTTCTTGGAATCAAAGTATGTGCACTTATAGTTTGGTGTAGGCGATGCCTTATTCCTTTCCTGGCCAGCTTTCTCTAGCACTGGTGGAAATCTCTTCTGCCCACTTTTCATTATTTATTCAGGAGTTCTTCTCCTTCTTTTCCTATGTTGCACCTTATGGTTGCAGGTGATACTACTGTTTTCTCTTTGAGGTTTTAAACACACAGTGTCCTTTTCTGCTTGTTAGATTTATGCACTTTACTGTTCTTTAGCTAGGTGTGGAATGAAGGCACCCTGGTTTAAATTCAACACAGCGAAGTCTTCCACTTTTCCACTCCATCTACCAAGTTGTATTTCAGAGTAAAAGGGATTGCTCCAGCCTTTGTTATGACCACACCCAAGACAATGGGTCCTGCTACAATATATGTAGCCGAGTTACAGTCAGGTTGAGAGTAGTGAGCCTGTAGACAGCAAACTTCTAGTGTTTTCAATGGTCTTAAAGGAAGGAGAGTAGTCATTTTGCCATTGGTTTCTTGGGTGCACATAAGCACAACCTTTTAGTTGAAAATTGGTACAAAGTTTTGTCCATCAATTTTGCCTATTGTGGAGTTGAAGCTGTTTGTCCCTGATTAAATATTTACAGGATGCATTGAGGAGACATGGCTATGTGTCCCTTTGGGATTTATCATTTTATCAGAAAATCCCCAGAGGCTGCATTACAAAGAGAGGCCATGAAGTTAAGAAGATCTGGCAGCTGATTTTTAAGCGAAAGGACTGGTGTGCCAATGCATTGCAAAATGGGCAATGCTAGTCTGTCCTACAACTGCTATAATAAAGATTAATATGTGTACTAAATGGATCATTGAGGGTCCGTGCACTATATTAACATACATATTATAGCAATGACTGCTAATGTTCACAGTGCTTCATTGTGTATATTAGTTTTTGTCTGTTAATCCACCTGACACTGAAATTTAAAAAGCTGATGAACATGAATAGTTATATTTCTTATATGCATATTGTATATAAAATATACCACATAAAAAACGATACCTGGTTTCAAACAAAAATGTAAATATTGTTTATTGATCATGTAGGATATAAAATAAAGCACAATTAAAACACTTTTCTAGGATACATATTCTCACAGTTGCTAATACTGTGTATATTACTTGGGTAAAATGACCTCTATGAGGCAGATAGCCTTCCATCACAGTTTCACTACCATAAATTATACCCTTCCATCCATTTTAATTAGTTTATCCAGTTCTGAGTACAGCAGAGCTAATGTGCATGCATCCAATATGTTCACTTGCCCTTTTTAAGTTTGTATCATAGTGACATTAGAAAAAACTTTAAACCGTATTTCAACAATGTATCTGTTTCTATTTAGAACATTAATTTTATTCAGAGCACATAGCTCTGAAAACAACTGAACTCCATCCACTTCAGTTGTGAACTTATTTATTTCATTGCCAGTGTCACCTGTTTCAAGAGGTTCATCAAGACTAAGTGAAGTGCATAATCTCTAAGAAAAATGTTCCTCATAATTAAACCACTTATTAACATAATATAGGATTTGCTTATGTGTTTGTGCAGATTTGAAACTATGAATATATAAAAGTTTTAAGTACATAAAAACTCTTTCCTTTTTTGCTAATAATTCATTTTTATGCTTTTGAATGTTGCATACACCTATTTAATATACAGTGGTTATCAAAGTACTTTGAATCTGTTTTACATTTTGTTATGTTACAATATGGATCCTTAGTGACTTTAATTAGGATGTAGAACACTTATTCACCTACTTGCTGTAGACTCAGTCTTTGTAAATCAAATAATAATCTAAATAGAGTCCATCTATATGAAATTTAGATGTTCCCACTTGAGTACATATTAATACATGTGCGCCTATCAAGGAAAATCCTGAATTGGTTCATACAGTACAGGACAAAACATAAGCCAAGAAGACAAAGGATCATTGAAAGCAAATCTAAGATAATGTTACCAAAATGCAAAATTAGGTGAGGAATATAAGTAATTTTAAAGGCATTGATTTAGGTATCTGTGTAGAAGACAGCATCCTCCAAAACAGAAATAAGTTATGAAATGGTGCCGTATTTAAAAAATATTATTGCTAGTAATGTTAAATGTCTGCCTAATGTTGATCTTGAACTGTTTCCATGAAATAAGTATTTGTCTAATTTGATATTTTTCATTTTGAATATTATTGATCATTAACCAAAACCAAATATTTCTTGTTGCTTTAGAAACCAATTATGAAAAACCTATCGATTTGTGTACGTCTGTATTTATATTTCTGTGTATCTACGGTGTATTGCATGTTTTTGTGATTAATAATACATTTACCTTTTGTGCTTTTTTACATATGCTGTAATTCTGTGGTTTAATTACACTGCATTTGTGTATAGTATGCTGAGCTTTTATTTGGATGTATAGAAGAAAGAAAAATAAAACTTTACATTTACATTTATTTGCTTAGCAGATGTTTTTAGTTCAAAATGACTTATAAAGAAGGCCAAGATAATCATGTAAACATTAGCCAGGGGACTGTTTGGTAAACATGTTTTACAGGACAATAGTAGAAAATTGATCATCACAAATGAAGAGCTCAACAACAAAATACAATTCCTAGAGTAGTGACAAGTCAAGTAAAATGACACCTTTTATTGACTAACTAAAAAAGATTACAATATGTAAGCTTTTGAGGCAACTCTTGTCTGAAGAAGGGGCCTGAGTTGCCTCGAAAGCTTCCATATTATAATCTTTATCAGCCAATAAAAGGTGTCATTTTACTTGACTTGTCACTACATTCATAATGGTTAACACGGTACAACACCCTAGTACTACAGAAATTCCTAGAGTACACAAGCTAAAAGCTAATATCAATCAGACAGAAATTCACCAAACAAAAGTCTCTTCTTGAACACACTGAGGGAGTCAGCAGTTTGGATGTAGGTGGGCAATTAATTCACTAGACACTCTTCCGAAGCAGACCAAAGTAACTGACAAGGAGCACAGTGTTATGGTGTATAAAATCTGTACATTTTGGTTTCCATTATATTTTGTTCAAGACAAGACAACAGATGAAATTAACAAATTAAAGCAGGTTTTCTTCCCTTACACCTTACTTTTATAAAACTTGTTCATAGCTTCGTGCTAATTTGGTTTTTTTTTTTTTTATTTATTTATTAATTTTATTACAATCAATACATAGCAATCAAGTTTTTACAAAAAAAAAAGAATTATGCTAAGAACAGATCGATCCCCACCCTTGAGAGAGAGAGCAAGCCAAACGGTGTAAAATTTAAGGCTTTTAAAAATACCTAAATCAACAAATTCTCTGTGCTTTATAAAATCATTTCAAAATATTACTGATTAGATCCTGCCATGTTTTGAAAAAAGTCTGCACAGATCCTCTAACTGAGTATTTGATTTTTCCAATTTTAAATAATATAACACATCAGTTTCCCACTGACTTAAAAGAGGAGAGTTTGGGTTCTTCCAGTTTATCAGAATAAGTCTGCGTGCCAACAGTGTAGTGAATGCAATCACAGTTTGTTTGTCTTTCTCCACTTTAAGACCCTCTGGAAGAACCCCAAACACAGCTGTTAATGGGTTAGGAGGGATTGTGAGTCCAAGACTGTCTGAGAGGTAATTAAAATTTTTGTCCAGAATAATGTTAATTTGGAGCAGGCCCAGAACATGTGACCTAGTGAGGCTGGGGCTTGGTTGCAGCGTTCGCAGGTTGGATCATGCCCTGGAAACATTTTGGAGAGTTTTAGTCGAGACAGATGTGCTCGATATATAATTTTGAGTTGTAAAATTGTATGCTTTGCATATGGAGCTTGAGTGAATTCTCTGCATTGCTACTTTCCACTCCTTTTCTGATATATTAATTGAGAGGTCATTTTCCCAGTGTCCTCTTGGATCTTTGAAAGGAAGGGATTGTAAAAGGATTTTATATATTGTAGAGATGGAGTCTAACTCCTTGAAATTGAGCAATAATTTTTCCAGCGTGGATGAGGGTGCAAGATGAGGAAAATCTGGAAGGTTCTGTTTAACAAAGTTCCTGATTTGAAGATAGTGAAAGAAATTTGTAGCTGGAATGTTAAATTTGGAACGTAATTGTTCATAGGATGCAAAGACGTTGTCTATATAAAGGTCTCTAAGCAAGTTAATTCCAAATTTTTCCAGATATTAAAAACTGCATATGTTTGTGAGGGTTGAAAGAGGTGGTTCTTTTGCAGGGTGCCACAGAAAGAAGCTTCTCCGTCTTAAAATGCTTTCTACATTGGTTCCAGATTCTAAGTGAGTGGAGCACAATTGGGTTATTAGTGTATTGCCGATAACGTGTGTTTATTGGAGCACAAAGCAAGGAATACAAAGAAGTACTGCAGGATTTTACTTCTATTGCGGTCCATGCCTGTGTATGTTCTTCTATTTGTGTCCAGGTTCTTATCGACTGTATATTTGCGCCCAGTAATAAAACTGGAAGTTAGGTAGAGCCATGCCGCCTTCTGCCTTTTGTCTTTGTAGGGTCGCTCTTTTGATGCGTGGATGTTTAGAATTCCAAATAAATGAGGTTATTGTTGAATCTAATTGCTTAAAGAACGATTTATTAATGTATATTGGTATGTTTTGAAATAAAAAGGAGCTTAGGAAGAATATTCATCTTAACAGTGTTAATTCTTCCAGCTAGTGTGAGATGAAGGGTTGACCATCTATGCAAGTCTTGTTTAATTTTTTCCATACAGACGACGAAATTTTGTTGATAAAGAGCTTTATGTTTACTTGTGATGTTTACGAGGTATTTAAACTGTTCTGCAATGATAAAAGGAAGGGTGTCTAATCTAATATTATATGCTTGCGAATTCACGGAAAGAGTACACTTTTATTCAGATTAATTCTGAGACCAGAGAGCTTTTGAAATTCTGTGAGTGCTGCTAAGACTGCAGGCACAGAATTTTCTGGTCCGATATATACAGTACCATGTCATCTGCATATAATGAGATTTTCTGTTCCAGTCCTTCTCTGCTAATCCCCTTTATCTGATCAGTATTTCGACAATGTATTGCCAGTGGTTCAATGGCAATTGCAAACAGCAGTGGTGACAAAGGGCATCCTTGTCTTGTGCCACGTTCTAGTTTAAAGTAGTCTGAGCAAATGTTATTGATGCAAACTGAAGCTTCTGGGTTAGTATACAGTAATTTAATCCATGCACAAATGTTCGGGCCAAACCCAAACTTCTCCAAAATAGTAAAAGGTATTTCCATTCAATCATGTCGAATGCTTTTCTGCATCCAATGATAATAATATTTCTGGGGTGTTTGATTTAGTTGGTGAGTATATTACATTAAACAGGCGTCGAAGATTTGAAGATAAGTGTCGGCCCCTAATAAATCCAGTTTGGTCTTGTGATATTATTGAGGGAGCACTTTCTCCATCCTTCTAGCTATGATTTTAGAGAGTATTTTAACGTCGTTATTCAGAAGTGAAATTGGTCTGTATGATGCACATTGTAATAAGTCCTTATTTTGTTTTGGAAAGACAGTGATTAGTGCTTGGCGAAAGGTTTGTGGAAGAGATTGGTTATCTCTGGCTTCTGTAAATGTTGCTAATAGGAGGGAGCTAGCTGAGCGGAGAATTTCTTGTAAAACTCTGCAGGGTAGCCATCAGGGCCTGCTGCTTTTCCACCTTGGAGTGACTTTATAGCATCCAGTAATTCTGATAATGACAGAGGTTTATCGAGCTCCTCCACACTAATAGCGTCAATTTGTGGTATCTGTAATTTATCCAGAAATGCATTAGATTGTATATTGTCTTCTTTAAACTCAGTAGTATATAGGGATTTATAGTAGTCTCTAAAAGTGCACATTATATTTTTGTGTTCGATGATTTTATCTCCATTCGTGTTAGTAATTACGAGATTGCGTTGCACTTCTTGCTTGTGAATTTGTTGCGCTAAAAGCTTATTAGCTTTCTCTCCATGTTCATAATAATGATGTCTGGATTTGTAAATTAGTTGTTCGGTTTCTTTAGTTGTCAAGAGGTTTAATTCTGAATGTAGAGCCTGCCTCCTCTTATGTAGAGTCTCGCTTGGTAGTCTGGCATGTTCTTCATCTATTTTAGTAATTTCGCTTTTTATCTCTGCTACTTTCTTGCGGATTTATTTCTGTGGGAAAGATATGAGATAATCTGTCCTCTTAAGAAGGCCTTAAGAGTTTCCCAGAGTGTTCCTGCAGAGATCTCAGGGGATGTATTTGTCTCTAGAAAGAATTCAATTTGTTTGGATATAAATTCAGTACAATTCTCGTCAGCTAATAGAAGCGGATTGAGACGCCATCTGCGGGTGAGTGTATGGGGCTTAGTAATTTCAGCTCCAAGATCATCGGAGCATGGTCTGAAATAACAATAGCATCGTATTTACAAGATTTAATCTTAGGCAAGAAGTTATTATCTATAAAGAAGTAATCAATCCTTGAGTAGCAATGATGTACTGGTGAGTAGAAAGAATATGTTCTTGAATTTGGGTTTAAAACCTCCAGGGATCTGATAAGTTGTGATCAGTTATAAACTTTGTAATTATCTTTGCGGTGTTAGTTGCGTTCCCCTGTGGAGGAAGTCTTATCTAAAAGTGGATTTAGAACACAATTAAAGTCCCCAGCCATTATAAGTTTATGAGTGTTCAGATTGGGAATGGATGCAAATAAATTTTGTATAAATTCCTTATCATCAACATTAGGTGCATAAACATTTATCAAAATCATTTTACAGTTAGATAAGTCTCCCATGACCATCACATATCTCCCTTCAGGATCCAATACTACATCTGATGCTACAAATGGTACTGTTCTATGTATGAGAATTCCCACCCCTCTAGTTTTCTTTGTAAAACTAGAATGGAACATTTGGCCAGTCCAGTCTTTTGCAGCGGAACTGATCCTTACTTAGTAAGTGGGTTTCCTGTAAAAATACTATTTTAGCATTTAGACCTGTTAGGTGAGAAAGTACTTTCTTTCTCTTTAATTCGTGATTCAGGCCTTTAACATTCCAGCTTACGAAGTTAACTGTCCCATCATGGAGACACTGATTCTGAGTTTTTGGTGTCATATTATAGTCTTAACTGGAAGTGAAATAGTTTAGGTCTTAATTTCCTATTCCCCAAGAGTTGTTGCCATGCAGCTTATTATTACGTTGATAGTTATAATTATAAAGATTGAGATGATAGATTAGATATAGATCAAGCCTGCTCTCTTTCTCTTCCCCTTAACCCCCACCCTCCCTTTTTGCCTCCCCAGGTGAGGCTAAAACCCACTTCATGCAGTCCCAGTCCTCTGACATACCCAGAGACAGAGCACGTCCAAAGCACATCAAGCCCCCATGCAGTGGCGCTTTAAGGTTAAAAGATAGAGATATCTGTTACCAATATAGTCTTTAAAAGAGGAAAAAGAAAGAAAAGAATTTTGCACTATATATATATATATATATATATACATATACACATATACATATATATATATATATATACATACATACATACATATAATCTTCATCAATTTTAGTGCATTAAGATGATATCCCCAGATAATAAACCCAGGTGATGGTGTTAAAGATGTGTCCAAAACAAGCATAACAAGTCTTAATGCAGTAATAGCAATAACAGCAAACCAAGGGTATGATATTGAACAGTCTCATTTAGGGTACACATGAAATAATTAGAAAAGAAAAAAAAAAGAGGAGGAAAACGTAATTAAGCACAATAAAACACAAACATTTAGCCCTAGTAATACTAAGTAATGATAAGTAATAAGTAAGTAATAATAATATAAGAATATGAGAATATATGCTGATAAAAACCCGTATTTTAAAACAAATAGATCAGACAGTAGATTATTAATCCTAGCTTTATCATTTACCGCCATGACTCACAATTATGTATCAGAATAGTCCCGGGATCAGCTTTCTTAACTCATTTTCTGCCTCCTCCTTGCTAGCGAAAACATAGAAATGACCCTGCCATTCCACTTTCAGTTTTGCGGATACAGGAGGCCGTATTTGACATTGGCTTGCCGTGCAGCTGTTTAATATTATAGAAGGGCGTTTGATAGCTGTTGCTGGAGAGAAGTCAGGGAAGACGAATGTGGCAATCTTCATATATAATATCTTCCTTTTTTTTCCTGAGGAGTTCCATCACCTCTAACTTAAATGATAATCGTTCAAAACGGACTATAAAAGATCTTGGTCGGGTCTGACGGTGTTTGATCAGCGTCGCGTAAGCCGCTGCTATCTCAGATTCTGCTTTAAAGTCGCCCCGATTATTTTAGAAAAAGTTCAGTTGAATTTCACCGGGTTTAAACTTTCTCGATTCTCCGGCAAGCCTTCAATTCTGACATTATACCTTCTATTCCCATCTTCTAAAGCAGCCAGTCTGTCTCCAAGTTTTTCTCCGAGTTTTTTACATTCGAACTGACATTTACTGCTCTTTCCTCGGCACTGGCAGCTAGATGTTCGGCTATTTCGATCCGATTCGTGAATGTCTCACTAAGATGCTCCAATCGATCAGCAAGCGTGCTCAGTTTAGCGAGTTTTTCTCAATGCGCTCTTCAATTTTACCCAGCACCTGTCGAAGTTCAAGCTGTACCTCTTGACGAAGCCTTTCATTTGCCTGTTGGATTTCCTGTCGCAGACATTCATTGCCTGTTTCATCTCCTGTTTAATTCCTGTTTCAGTCTCTCATGTGCCTTTGCCGTTGCTTTCTCATTAGCCTTCTCGCTTTTCTTTATATCTTGCCTGAGGTCAGCGAGCAACACTTTCAGTTCAGATAGCTCAAATGTGCCTTCTTGTACCGTAGATGAAGCAGCAGACTCTGCTGAAGCCGGTGTCCCCGCTGCTCCAGTCCCGCGTGATTGCGTAACTGAAGCCGCGGACCTCCCGGCCTTTTCCAGTTTCAGGTAATCCTCTCCAATCGGCGAGCTATCCACATCTGCACTCACGATCGCACCTTCGCTCCCCTTTTCGCTCTCAGCAGGCGACGATGTAGCGGACCGTGGTCCCGAGGAGTCTGTACTTTCGCCCATCTGATCCAGGTCTGTCTCTGAGAGGCCGTATCTCGAACTAGGGCTTGCTGATCGCAGCTTGGATGTAGCTTTAGTCTTCGATTCTTTCGGACCCCCCCTTCTTGTTGGCCATGTTTATATGTGTTTACATATACTGTAGCGGTCCCTCTCGGGTTGAATAAATACAGGATATCTCAGAATAATAAGCAAATAATATGAAAAATAGCACCACTGCTAGCGGAGCTCCACTTCAGACGTCCATCTCTCGCATCGGACGAGACCAAATCCCTAATTTGGTTTTATAGCCTGGGAAAGAATGCTGAGCTGATACCTCAGGCTATTGATCACTTTATGGATGGACATCTGGAACAACAATTTGTTTTATAGCCTGGGACAGGAAGAACTACTGCTACCTCAGAGCACATCAAAGGTTTTGTTGTGTGGGAAAACAGACATTGAATTAATTCATCAATCTTTTGGACAGCCAGCCAATCAGGTGCATGTGTTTTGAAACCAAGGCTTGACATTTCATAATAAATATGCCTTGGTTTGGAAAGAAGAAGAGAGAAGCAAAGGGAGAAGAAAGAGAAGCAAAGGAGAAGAAGAAAGAAGAAGAGGAACGGACGAAGACGGCCCTGGTCGTCAGAAAGGCATCATGAGCATTGATTGCTAAATCAAACGCCTCCCTGGGACATTCATCCTTGTCATCTGTAACTTTTTCGTAAGCTTTTTCTAAAGACTATATATATTCAGACTTTCCTATCACTACCTATTTTCTAGTATTCTTTGTTCTTGTGGTATTATTATTATTCTTGTAATAAATACCATGCTGCTTTTAACTTTCAGTGCTTTGTCTTAATGTCTAGAGTGATTGAAGTAATAAGTTAGATTTCTTTGAGCACCTGGTGACAGCCGGATTTTGCCATTATTTCTGTGCTGCGAGGTTTATATGGCTGAGAGTGAAGAGTGCTATACTCAACAGAAGGAACAAATATGAGAAAGAAGGTATTCTTGGCTGATGAATGGCCTATAGTCAAGAGTGCTGAGTCTTTGTATGTTTAAATGTATTCTTGTAGACCAAAAGTAATATTTAGGTCTGAGATATCACTAAAACATCGTATTGTTGTTCGTGCAGAAAATAAGTAAGTCTCTTGAAGTGCTGAATGACAGGCTGTTATTCCTATAGCACTTGTGTGGTTTAAACGGCTAAGGGTTAATCAGCGTGTGTGTGTCATTCATGGAGCACTGTTGTGGTTAGGGTCTGTGTGTGTGTTTATCTGTGTGTGTGTGTTCATCTTAAAGTGCAACAGTAGACCAACCCGATAACTTAACTTGACGAGAACCCTTACCCTTGAGGAAACAGGTAAAAGGGCAAGTGGAGGGAAATACCACGATAATACACACAGGATCTCAGAGGTGTCTCCATATATATTCACTGACTACTCTGTAGGCTGACATAAAGGATATAAAATTAATATGTGCTGCTACAGGACGTATGTGTAGTAATCTGAAGAGAAGAGTGACATGTTCCCACCTCGGCTGGTTGAACACCAGATATGCCGCTGCATTCTGAATCATCTGTAGAGGCTTGGTGACACATTCCAATGCTCATGCCAACAATGAGTTGCAGCAGTTCAGCAGTGACAAGTCAAGAGCCTAGACCAGGATTTGTGCTTCATACTCAGATATTGTACAGAGTGAATCTGCAAGACCAAAAGACCATAGCAACATGGTCCTTGAAGGACAGCTGGTCCTCAATCACCACTCCAAGGTTGTTTACTGATTTGGCAGGTGTTGGTAATAATGAAGCAAGCAGAACAGATGTGGGTTGCTGAATAGATGGAGGAATAATGGTTAACACGGTACAACACCCTAGTACTACAGAAATTCCTAGAGTACACAAGCTAAAAGCTAATATCAATCAGACAGAAATTCACCAAACAAAAGTCTCTTCTTGAACACACTGAGGGAGTCAGCAGTTTGGATGTAGGTGGGCAATTAATTCACTAGACACTCTTCCGAAGCAGACCAAAGTAACTGACAAGGAGCACAGTGTTATGGTGTATAAAATCTGTACATTTTGGTTTCCATTATATTTTGTTCAAGACAAGACAACAGATGAAATTAACAAATTAAAGCAGGTTTTCTTCCCTTACACCTTACTTTTATAAAACTTGTTCATAGCTCGTGCTAATTTGTTTTTTTTTTTTTTTTTTTTTTATTTATTTATTAATTTTATTACAATCAATACATAGCAATCAAGTTTTACAAAAAAAAAGAATTATGCTAAGAACAGATCGATCCCCACCCTTGAGAGAGAGAGCAAGCCAAACGGTGTAAAATTTAAGGCTTTTAAAAATACCTAAATCAACAAATTCTCTGTGCTTTATAAAATCATTTCAAAATATTACTGATTAGATCCTGCCATGTTTTGAAAAAGTCTGCACAGATCCTCTAACTGAGTATTTGATTTTTTCCAATTTTAAATAATATAACACATCAGTTTCCCACTGACTTAAAGAGGAGAGTTTGGGTTCTTCCAGTTTATCAGAATAAGTCTGCGTGCCAACAGTGTAGTGAATGCAATCACAGTTTGTTTGTCTTTCTCCACTTTAAGACCCTCTGGAAGAACCCCAAACACAGCTGTTAATGGGTTAGGAGGGATTGTGAGTCCAAGACTGTCTGAGAGGTAATTAAAAATTTTTGTCCAGAATAATGTTAATTTGGAGCAGGCCCAGAACATGTGACCTAGTGAGGCTGGGGCTTGGTTGCAACGTTCGCAGGTTGGATCATGCCCTGGAAACATTTTGAGAGTTTTAGTCGAGACAGATGTGCTCGATATATAATTTTGAGTTGTATAATTGTATGCTTTGCATATGGAGCTTGAGTGAATTCTCTGCATTGCTACTTTCCACTCCTTTTCTGATATATTAATTGAGAGGTCATTTTCCCAGTGTCCTCTTGGATCTTTGAAAGGAAGGGATTGTAAAAGGATTTTATATATTGTAGAGATGGAGTCTAACTCCTTGAAATTGAGCAATAATTTTTCCAGCGTGGATGAGGGTGCAAGATGAGGAAAATCTGGAAGGTTCTGTTTAACAAAGTTCCTGATTTGAAGATAGTGAAAGAAATTTGTAGCTGGAATGTTAAATTTGGAACGTAATTGTTCATAGGATGCAAAGACGTTGTCTATATAAAGGTCTCTAAGCAAGTTAATTCCAAATTTTTCCAGATATTAAAACTGCATATGTTTGTGAGGGTTGAAAGAGGTGGTTCTTTTGCAGGGTGCCACAGAAAGAAGCTTCTCCGTCTTAAAATGCTTTCTACATTGGTTCCAGATTCTAAGTGAGTGGAGCACAATTGGGTTATTAGTGTATTGCCGATAACGTGTGTTTATTGGAGCACAAAGCAAGGAATACAAAGAAGTACTGCAGGATTTTACTTCTATTGCGGTCCATGCCTGTGTATGTTCTTCTATTTGTGTCCAGGTTCTTATCGACTGTATATTTGCCGCCCAGTAATAAAACTGGAAGTTAGGTAGAGCCATGCCGCCTTCTGCCTTTTGTCTTTGTAGGGTCGCTCTTTTGATGCGTGGATGTTTAGAATTCCAAATAAATGAGGTTATTGTTGAATCTAATTGCTTAAAGAACGATTTATTAATGTATATTGGTATGTTTTGAAATAAAAAGGAGCTTAGGAAGAATATTCATCTTAACAGTGTTAATTCTTCCAGCTAGTGTGAGATGAAGGGTTGACCATCTATGCAAGTCTTGTTTAATTTTTTCCATACAGACGAAATTTTGTTGATAAAGAGCTTTATGTTTACTTGTGATGTTTACCCGAGGTATTTAAACTGTTCTGCAATGATAAAAGGAAGGGTGTCTAATCTAATATTATATGCTTGCGAATTCACGGAAAGAGTACACTTTTATTCAGATTAATTCTGAGACCAGAGAGCTTTTGAAATTCTGTGAGTGCTGCTAAGACTGCAGGCACAGAATTTTCTGGGTCCGATATATACAGTACCATGTCATCTGCATATAATGAGATTTTCTGTTCCAGTCCTTCTCTGCTAATCCCCTTTATCTGATCAGTATTTCGACAATGTATTGCCAGTGGTTCAATGGCAATTGCAAACAGCAGTGGTGACAAAGGGCATCCTTGTCTTGTGCCACGTTCTAGTTTAAAGTAGTCTGAGCAAATGTTATTGATGCAAACTGAAGCTTCTGGGTTAGTATACAGTAATTTAATCCATGCACAAATGTTGGGCCAAACCCAAACTTCTCCAAAATAGTAAAAGGTATTTCCATTCAATCATGTCGAATGCTTTTCTGCATCCAATGATAATAATATTTCTGGGGTGTTTGATTTAGTTGGTGAGTATATTACATTAAACAGGCGTCGAAGATTTGAAGATAAGTGTCGGCCCCTAATAAATCCAGTTTGGTCTTGTGATATTATTGAGGGAGCACTTTCTCCATCCTTCTAGCTATGATTTTAGAGAGTATTTTAACGTCGTTATTCAGAAGTGAAATTGGTCTGTATGATGCACATTGTAATAAGTCCTTATTTTGTTTTGGAAAGACAGTGATTAGTGCTTGGCGAAAGGTTTGTGGAAGAGATTGGTTATCTCTGGCTTCTGTAAATGTTGCTAATAGGACGGGAGCTAGCTGAGCGGAGAATTTCTTGTAAAACTCTGCAGGGTAGCCATCAGGGCCTGCTGCTTTTCCACCTTGGAGTGACTTTATAGCATCCAGTAATTCTGATAATGACAGAGGTTTATCGAGCTCCTCCACACTAATAGCGTCAATTTGTGGTATCTGTAATTTATCCAGAAATGCATTAGATTGTATATTGTCTTCTTTAAACTCAGTAGTATATAGGGATTTATAGTAGTCTCTAAAAGTGTACATTATATTTTTGTGTTCGATGATTTTATCTCCATTCGTGTTAGTAATTACGAGATTGCGCTGCACTTCTTGCTTGTGAATTTGTTGCGCTAAAAGCTTATTAGCTTTCTCTCCATGTTCATAATAATGATGTCTGGATTTGTAAATTAGTTGTTCGGTTTCTTTAGTTGTCAAGAGGTTTAATTCTGAATGTAGAGCCTGCCTCCTCTTATGTAGAGTCTCGCTTGGTAGTCTGGCATGTTCTTCATCTATTTTAGTAATTTCGCTTTTATCTCTGCTACTTTCTTTGCTTCGGATTTATTTCTGTGGGAAAGATATGAGATAATCTGTCCTCTTAAGAAGGCCTTAAGAGTTTCCCAGAGTGTTCCTGCAGAGATCTCAGGGGATGTATTTGTCTCTAGAAAGAATTCAATTTGTTTGGATATAAATTCAGTACAATTCTCGTCAGCTAATAGAAGCGGATTGAGACGCCATCTGCGGGGTGAGTGTATGGGGCTTAGTAATTTCAGCTCCAAGATCATCGGAGCATGGTCTGAAATAACAATAGCATCGTATTTACAAGATTTAATCTTAGGCAAGAAGTTATTATCTATAAAGTAATCAATCCTTGAGTAGCAATGATGTACTGGTGAGTAGAAAGAATATGTTCTTGAATTTGGGTTTAAAACCCTCCAGGGATCTGATAAGTTGTGATCAGTTATAAACTTTGTAATTATCTTTGCGGTGTTAGTTGCCGTTCCCCCTGTGGAGGAAGTCTTATCTAAAAGTGGATTTAGAACACAATTAAAGTCCCCAGCCATTATAAGTTTATGAGTGTTCAGATTGGGAATGGATGCAAATAAATTTTGTATAAATTCCTTATCATCAACATTAGGTGCATAAACATTTATCAAAATCATTTTACAGTTAGATAAGTCTCCCATGACCATCACATATCTCCCTTCAGGATCCAATACTACATCTGATGCTACAAATGGTACTGTTCTATGTATGAGAATTCCCACCCCTCTAGTTTTCTTTGTAAAACTAGAATGGAACATTTGGCCAGTCCAGTCTTTTGCAGCGGAACTGATCCTTACTTAGTAAGTGGGTTTCCTGTAAAAATACTATTTTAGCATTTAGACCTGTTAGGTGAGAAAGTACTTTCTTTCTCTTTAATTCGTGATTCAGGCCTTTAACATTCCAGCTTACGAAGTTAACTGTCCCATCATGGAGACACTGATTCTGAGTTTTTGGTGTCATATTATAGTCTTAACTGGAAGTGAAATAGTTTAGGTCTTAATTTCCTATTCCCCCAAGAGTTGTTGCCATGCAGCTTATTATTACGTTGATAGTTATAATTATAAAGATTGAGATGATAGATTAGATATAGATCAAGCCTGCTCTCTTTCTCTTCCCCTTAACCCCCACCCTCCCTTTTTGCCTCCCCAGGTGAGGCTAAAACCCACTTCATGCAGTCCCAGTCCTCTGACATACCCAGAGACAGAGCACGTCCAAAGCACATCAAGCCCCCACGCAGTGGCGCTTTAAGGTTAAAAGATAGAGATATCTGTTACCAATATAGTCTTTAAAAGAGGAAAAAGAAAGAAAAGAATTTTGCACTTATATATATATATATATATATATATATACATATACACATATACATATATATATATATATATACATACATACATACATATAATCTTCATCAATTTTAGTGCATTAAGATGATATCCCCAGATAATAAACCCAGGTGATGGTGTTAAAGATGTGTCCAAAACAAGCATAACAAGTCTTAATGCAGTAATAGCAATAACAGCAAACCAAGGGTATGATATTGAACAGTCTCATTTAGGGTACACATGAAATAATTAGAAAGAAAAAAAAAAAGAGGAGGAAAACGTAATTAAGCACAATAAAACACAAACATTTAGCCCTAGTAATACTAAGTAATGATAAGTAATAAGTAAGTAATAATAATATAAGAATATGAGAATATATGCTGATAAAAACCCGTATTTTAAAACAAATAGATCAGACAGTAGATTATTAATCCTAGCTTTATCATTTACCGCCATGACTCACAATTATGTATCAGAATAGTCCGGATCAGCTTTCTTAACTCATTTTCTGCCTCCTCCTTGCTAGCGAAAACATAGAAATGCCCTGCCATTCCACTTTCAGTTTTGCGGATACAGGAGGCCGATTTGACATTGGCTTGCCGTAGCAGCTGTTTAATATTATAGAAGGCGGCGTTTGATAGCTGTTGCTGGAGAGAAGTCAGGGAAGACGCGAATGTGGCAATCTTCATATATAATATCTTCCTTTTTTTTCCTGAGGAGTTCCATCACCTCTAACTTAAATGATAATCGTTCAAAACGGACTATAAAAGATCTTGGTCGGGTCTGACGGTGTTTGATCCGCGACGCTGTAAGCCGCTGCTATCTCAGATTCTGCTTTAAAGTCGCCCCGATTATTTTAGAAAAAGTTCAGTTGCGAATTTCACGGGTTTAAACTTTCTCGATTCTCCGCAAGCCTTCAATTCTGACATTATACCTTCTATTCCCATCTTCTAAAGCAGCCAGTCTGTCTCCAAGTTTTTCTCCGAGTTTTTACATTCAACTGACATTTACTGCTCTTTCCTCGGCACTGGCAGCTAGATGTTCGCTATTTCGATCCGATTCGTGAATGTCTCACTAAGATGCTCCAATCGATCAGCAAGCGTGCTCAGTTTAGCCGAGTTTTTCTCAATGCGCTCTTCAATTTTACCCAGCACCTCTCGATTCAAGCTGTACCTCTTGACGAAGCCTTTCATTTGCCTGTTGGATTTCCTGTCGCAGACATTCATTGGCCTGTTTCATCTCCTGTTTCCATTCCTGTTTCAGTCTCTCATGTGCCTTTGCCGTTGCTTTCTCATTAGCCTTCTCGCTTTTCTTTATATCTTGCCTGAGGTCAGCGAGCAACACTTTCAGTTCAGATAGCTCAAATGTGCCTTCTTGTACCGTAGATGAAGCAGCAGACTCTGCTGAAGCGGTGTCCCGCTGCTCCAGTCCCGCGTGATTGCGTAACTGAAGCCGCGGACCTCCCGCCTTTTCCAGTTTCAGGTAATCCTCTCCAATCGGCGAGCTATCCACATCTGCACTCACGATCGCACCTTCTCCCCTTTTCGCTCTCAGCAGGCGCGATGTAGCGGACCGTGGTCCCGAGGAGTCTGTACTTTCGCCCATCTGATCCAGGTCTGTCTCTGAGAGGCCGTATCTCGAACTAGGGCTTGCTGATCGCAGCTTGGATGTAGCTTTAGTCTTCGATTCTTTCGAACCCCCCTTCTTGTTGGCCATGTTTATATGTGTTTACATATACTGTAGCGGTCCCTCTCGGGTTGAATAAATACAGGATATCTCAGAATAATAAGCAAATAATATGAAAAATAGCACCACTGCTAGCGGAGCTCCACTTCAGACGTCCATCTCTCGCATCGGACGAGACCAAATCCCTAATTTGGTTTTATAGCCTGGGAAAGAATGCTGAGCTGATACCTCAGGCTATTGATCACTTTATGGATGGACATCTGGAACAACAATTTGTTTTATAGCCTGGGACAGGAAGAACTACTGCTACCTCAGAGCACATCAAAGGTTTTGTTGTGTGGGAAAACAGACATTGAATTAATTCATCAATCTTTTGGACAGCCAGCCAACCAGGTGCATAGTTTTGAAACCAAGGCTTGACATTTCATAATAAATATGCCTTGGTTTGGAAAGAAGAAGAGAGAAGCAAAGGGAGAAGAAAGAGAAGCAAAGGGAGAAGAAGAAAGAAGAAGAGGAACGGACGAAGACGGCCCTGGTCGTCAGAAAGGCATCATGAGCATTGATTGCTAAATCAAACGCCTCCCTGGGACATTCATCCTTGTCATCTGTAACTTTTTCGTAAGCTTTTTCTAAAGACTATATATATTCAGACTTTCCTATCACTACCTATTTTCTAGTATTCTTTGTTCTTGTGGTATTATTATTATTCTTGTAATAAATACCATGCTGCTTTTAACTTTCAGTGCTTTGTCTTAATGTCTAGAGTGATTGAAGTAATAAGTTAGATTTCTTTGAGCACCTGGTGACAGCCGGATTTTTGCCATTATTTCTGTGCTGCGAGGTTTATATGGCTGAGAGTGAAGAGTGCTATACTCAACAGAAGGAACAAATATGAGAAAGAAGGTATTCTTGGCTGATGAATGGCCTATAGTCAAGAGTGCTGAGTCTTTGTATGTTTAAATGTATTCTTGTAGACCAAAAGTAATATTTAGGTCTGAGATATCACTAAAACATCGTATTGTTGTTCGTGCAGAAAATAAGTAAGTCTCTTGAAGTGCTGAATGACAGGCTGTTATTCCTATAGCACTTGTGTGGTTTAAACGGCTAAGGGTTAATCAGCGTGTGTGTGTCATTCATGGAGCACTGTTGTGGTTAGGGTCTGTGTGTGTGTTTATCTGTGTGTGTGTGTTCATCTTAAAGTGCAACAGTAGACCAACCCGATAACGAACTTGACGAGAACCCTTACCCTTGAGGAAACAGGTAAAAGGGCAAGTGGAGGGAAATACCACGATAATACACACAGGATCTCAGAGGTGTCTCCATATATATTCACTGACTACTCTGTAGGCTGACATAAAGGATATAAAATTAATATGTGCTGCTACAGGACGTATGTGTAGTAATCTGAAGAGAAGAGTGACATGTTCCCACCTCGGCTGGTTGAACACCAGATATGCCGCTGCATTCTGAATCATCTGTAGAGGCTTGGTGACACATTCCAATGCTCATGCCAACAATGAGTTGCAGCAGTTCAGCAGTGACAAGTCAAGAGCCTAGACCAGGATTTGTGCTTCATACTCAGATATTGTACAGAGTGAATCTGCAAGACCAAAAGACCATAGCAACATGGTCCTTGAAGGACAGCTGGTCCTCAATCACCACTCCAAGGTTGTTTACTGATTTGGCAGGTGTTGGTAATAATGAAGCAAGCAGAACAGATGTGGGTTGCTGAATAGATGGAGGAGCTGGGATAAGAAGAAGGTTGAACTGGAGATGGTGCTCCTTCATCCAGCTTGTATTATCAGTGAAACATGCAGAGATTCTAGTTTTTTTTCCTATAGAACCTTATTTCAGAAGTTTTGACAATCATACAGATAAACTGTGGAAAGCTTGGCATGGCATAACCCCAATACCTGTCCATTTGACCCATGCCCTCACATGCAGGCCATCTGCCCTTCACTCATTCCTGCAGTTACATACATCATTAACACCTCACTCTGATCAGGCACATTTCCTATCCTCTTCAATCACTCTCCGATAACCTCACTCCTCAAAAAACCAACACTCACAAATCCCAAGTTAACAATTACAGGCCTGTCTCCCCCCTTTCCTCTTTCCAAACATTTGAACATGCTGTTTCTAACCAGGTCTCTTCCTTCCTTGTACAGAATGGATTGCTTGATACCAACCAGTCTGCCTTCAAGAGGAACCACTTGACAGAGACAGCACTAATAACTGTGATTGAGCAGTTACGACTTGCTAGAGCTATCTTGTCATTGGTCCTGATCCTGCTAGATCTCTCCTCTCTCTTTGAAACAGTCAACCATGACATCCTTCTTACCACCGTCTCTGACCTTGGCATCATTGGTACTGCTCTCAGATAGTCTGACATCTTGAGCAGATCCTACAGTGTTTCCTGGCAAGGAAAGTTGTAAAATGCACACAAGACATGAACAGATGTACCACAAAGATCGGTGCTGGGTACTCTATTTTTCTCTCTGTATACTAGTTTGCTGGGTTCCATCATCCAATCCCATGGTTTCCCTTATCAATACTATAAGAATGATACTCAGCTGTACCTGTCATTCCCTATGGAGGACAATATAGTATCAGCTAGAGTCTCTACATGTCTTTCTGATATCTCAATATCACTATACTGGCTCCCTGTAGCAGCACACACTAAGTTCAAATCCCTGATGCTTGCCTACAGAGTAGTCAGTGGGTCAGCACCTGAGTATATAGTGACACTAGTGATGTGCTATACTCCTTCTTGCCCACTCAGGTATGCCAGTAAACAGTGTCTGGTGATGCCGCTTCTGCATGGTATCAAGTCTCAATCCAGACTCTTTTCCTGTGTAGTTCCTACCTCAGGGAATGAACTGCCCACCTCCATCTGTACTACTGACTCCTTCATTGTATTCAAAAAGAATGTTGTGAGAAGTCAAGCAAAATGACACCTCTTATTGTCTAAGCAAAAAGATTACAATATGCAAGCTTTCGAGGCAACTTAGGCCCCTTCTTGGGCCTGAAGAATATCTGTTCTGTGAATAACTGTCTAATTCATAGGGAAAAAACCTTTGCTCTGTAATAGTTTAAAAAATGAACCAACAATATACACTAAGTTTAATTGCTTTGTAACCTATGATTGTAAATTATTAGTTGTTACATCTTTTTTACTTGTGGCAATCAACTTTTTGTTACCTGTCCTACTACCCTTGATGAACAAACAGGCCCTAGCCTAATGTTAATTGATTATTTTTATGTCACTTTGGATTAAAGCATCTGCCAAGTAAATAAATGTAAATGCAAATGTGGAAGTCATCACTTCCCAGGTAACAGTTTGCTTTTTACATTTGTGGTATAGTTGTGCCTTATTTATTAAACAAATGATTAAGAAAAAATGTTATATTTGCCAGTGTAGCACAATATTTTCTCTGTTTTTTTCTTCTAATTTTATTGATTTTATTGAAATCACACAGCATTCCATACAAATAGATCAATTTTACAAAAATATGATTGAAAACAAATCAACCCCCACCCCTGAGAAAGATAGCATGGGCAGCAGAATAAAACTTAAAGCTAGTAAAAATAAGTACTAAAGTACTAAGTTTCTCTAAAGGTTTGAAGAAGTTAATTTGCAAAAGCACTGTATTTGCAATCTTGTTGCATGTTCGATAAAAAGCATTCTATGAAATAAAGCTTTATTGACTGTTTTTTTTATATGTCAGTTATATGATGGTGCAATTTTATTTGTGAAAATGCACAGAAACCACTTTTCTAGCCTAAGAATACTGTATGAAATTTAAAATATGAACCAGTATAGTATGCAATGCAGAACCTTCTCTGTCCAGTGGACATCACTAACAAGTAACTTACAATATTCTTAAGATTTAAGAGTATGAAAAGTACCAAAGTAGTCATGATACAAGCTATAAATCAATTAAGTCCTGTAAAATTGTTCTTCTTAAAGTTGACAAATCCAGGTTAGATTCCTTTGCTAAATGTTGTGCAAATTCAAATCATCTATAGATAAATGTGTTATATGTGTAAATGTGTCAGTGCTACAAGCTACTGTCTTTCTACTTTTACACATACAGTGAGTATTCATTTTGAGCATTCCTGCTAGCTGTGGTAAAAGAATGCTGTAAAACTATTATGTTCAAGTTGGATGGACAGTTGCGTCCATTAGACAAACTATTAATACAAGGGCAGCAGAGATAAAAGTTTCTTTTAGAGGGAACAACTGACAATGAGCAGTCTGGCAGATGCCGACGGAGGCAGCCAAGATGGGGTTGGTAGCGTGAGAACCACAACTGCTGAAATCTCTTCAGCTGAGCAAGTCTTGGGTGAGCTGGAGAGACCAGGAAGGAGTTGTGCTTGGCTGGTTTGCCCCAATGTCTGCTATAGGTTTTTAGTCTCATTTTAGCCTGGTTTTAAACATTTGGATGTTTTACCTTTTTATGGACGTTTGTGAGCACTGCACTTTAGTTGAACACTTTTTCTTTGATTTTTATTGAATAAAAGTGCTTGCACCTTTTCCATCATCCCTTTTGCTCAGTTTGACTTGTCCCCATCAGATCAGCTCATCTGATTACATTACCAATGGTGTTGGGTTGAGAGGCTCCCAAAAGGGAAGATGGAGCATGGAGCAGGACCCGTACTGTCACAACTAATGACACATTCCTGAAAGAAGAAAAATGTTTTTTCAGTCCTCCAAGAATTGTTTCTTTGCATTAGCTACTGATGGGTTTTTCAGTCAGAGTAAGTGACTGAAAAAAAAAAGTGAACACATTTTTGAGCAGTTTGTCTATTGCTTGTGTAAGGTGTCATTGAGTTTGCCTTGCTATCAAGTGTTAGCGTCAGGATGGTGGGGATGACAAGCAGTCCTCTGTCGCTGCATATGTAGAGATAAATTACAAGACTATGAAATTCCAATCATGGTACAAGACGGTGACAGTCCTTACAGGTACAGATGTAATCTTAGCTGATATATACAAGGTGCTTGACTGCTATAAACTTTGTTTTCCTATACTGAAGTACCTTGTACATCCACTGTTACTTTATTTATTTGTTTAGATTTTAAGGTGGTATCATTTAAAATTGGAAATGTCTTAAATAGGCTGTGTGTTTGAAAGAGTATAGGCATAGGAATGGTTATTAGGCTTGAGTCTTTTATGACCGGGTTGAAGCTATCTGCCAGCTACATTCCACATTTTACAAATGTCTTGCTTTTCCCTAATGATTAAAGATTTTTTTCCTTTTTTTGTTTTATTTTCACACATGTAGCAAAGGCTATGTGATTTTAAATCCCACTTATTCAAGAATTTCAAGACAATTTTTAAATGGTGACATTTTTATTTTTCAGCTTAGACTTCTGCTGTGCTTTGACTTAAACACATTGATTTAACTGTGCTCTTGGTTTTGGATTGCCTTTAATTTTCATAAAAAAATTGCTTTGCAGAGCACTTACCTACACCTGACTTGCAAATTATTTGTCAATCTGATAACCCCCCCCCCCACCCCCCAAAAAAAATCCTAAATCTCATTCCTTTAATGTTATATTTTTCCAGCTATGTACTGACAACGACAGCTTAATTTAGTACCAACAATTTTGGTGGCTTCTGGTGCATTTTCTGTTGGTGCTACTCTTTCTCATGTACTGCCCAAATATGAGAAACTACTTTTGTTTCCATGATGCTAAAAAAATAGTAAACCTAAACTGAAAACCAAACACAAAGTTTCTCACTACTAGGCAATTATCAGCAATTAATGTCAATTTCTGGAGTGGATGCTAGAGTAATGCCCAGTGTGAGGTAGAAGAAATCACATTGTTGATAATGAAAGCTTGATTTCAGGAGATAACCATTAGGGAGAAATAACAGGCAAAAGCCATATACCAAAACAGAAAAGTCTCTAATGCCAGAGTGAATAGGGAGATTCAAAAACTAGACTTCAAGTCAGAAGTTCAGAGCATGTTAGGAAAAAAAATACACTGAGAAAGCCTTTAATGAGTTTTCACAAAAGTTGGACATGGAGTCTACCACAATGCTAGCTTAAAGAGCATTATGTTAGTGGGGTCATATTAAGCAATTTCGCTAGGCATGGCATAACTCAGAACTTGTCTCTTACAGAATTCACAAAATTGTGTAACCCGAGTATAAATAAACTGGCTTAATGGTAGATAAAAAAAAATTCAAAATTATCTTTGTTTAAAACTAAAGATAGAATGAATGTAATGTTAGTTTTTTTTTAATCTCCATATTTCAAAACCCTTAATTCCTTAGGAAAATTTATTCAACTCAAAACAAACTGTTAAAGATTTACAAATCACAACAGCTAGCATTTCCTCTGAAACTGGGTCTTGATTATTACATGTGGATATCTGCAGTACCCTCTACAAATATTAAGACAATAAAGGCAAAATTACACAAATACACAATGGTAGCTGTTATTTGTGGTGTACATCAGCCCACATATGCCTTCACATTACATAATGCTTCCAGTTGTTAAAATTCATTTGTACCTTTTAAGCGAGCATTGCTACTGTTGTTGTCTTTATTATACTCTGTGGATATAGCGAAAGCAGTAGAAGTCCTATAAAGCCATTTCAGAACTTACCTGGTTATGCTATCTAGCTTTCTTTCCCTTTTTGCACCCTGTTTTCTTAACTACAAATGATTGCTTTTCTCTCTTTCCTACTGTGTAGTGTAGCAGTTTGTTCCATCATGCCAGAGAATTGACATTTTCTTCCTCTTCACTTGGAATTCACCTGTTTATGGCCGGAAGTAGCCATTTAAACCTCAAGTGGATATGAATTCTCCGTCACCTGTAAAATGACTTGTGCAGTCAGTGCAGCTTGCCACAGTATAAAAACACTCAATCACAATGCTCTCTTCACTTCTGAGCCCCATTACACACTTAAAGAGAATCTCAGAAACCTAGAGGTGTTTTGGACTGCCTAGCATTTTGAGTGGATAGCAGGACCCAAAGTTTTTCTTCCTGTGATTTTCTGATGCCTCACTGCTCATACTACTTGGAGACGCACATTTGAAAATTAAGTGAATTATCTGAGTAGTGATTTAACTATAAATGAAAACTAACAAAAACTGGCAGTACTCTACTCAGATAATTTACTGCAGTTCACCCATCTTTGGCCTGATGCAACAGTTTGCAAGTCCGGTCCCACTTCCCGTCCATCTTCTGCATTTAATTGGACTCCCACCTTAATAAGGCAAGTTGCTATTTCGAGGTGTTTGTGTTTTAGTGTTAATCCAGAAAACACAAAATGCCAAATTGTACTGGACTACAGCAAGCACTTACTGTATACTGTATATGTTAAACAGTTTAACTTATTTTTTTAAGCTTTCATCATCATTACAGTGTATATTAAATTGCATTCTTTTCTTCCTAGTGTTCTGTTTATTTAAGCTGTTAATTAAAAATGAACATGCTAGTTGGTACAACTTTGAAATAGCTGTAGCCTTTCAGCATTCAGTATCATTTGCCATGGCATCTATCCTGGGTACATGTTAATTGTAATTATTAGGATTTAACAAATTGAGCAAACTACGCAGAAAAATTATGTACTAATAGAAAAGATGACAAAAGAAGGATAGGCATATAAAGCTACAGTATGGGAATCATATCATATCATATGTGAGTTTCAGACTGTTTTTAACATACAGTATAACAGACGGAAACAGGACAAGCTAGTTAGAGTGCAATCAGTTAAAGGCAAAATGACTCACTTAGTGTGAAAGTGGTTGGAACAAAAACTTGTAGCCACACTGAGCCCTCAGGTCTGAACTTTACAACCAGCAGACAAAAGAATGCCAACACAGAACACTTCCTACTAGTGTTGTGATTTGTTGAGACAAAAATGGCGAAACAGGTGAAAGAAAACCCAAAAAGGTGTGAAAAGGGATGAAAGAACACTACAAAACACACACAGACCAGGCCAGGACCTTCACTCGCCTTCCTAGAAGCTAGGCATCACCACAGACAGCCTGACCCCAAACTCTTTAGGTACAGTTCGGGTTGTGCAAGTCCAAAAAGGGACACTGGCTTTAAATGGTTCAGAAATCTCTTTTAAATGTTCCAAATATACAAAATACACTAAATGCCTCTCAAGGGAGAAGAAAAGTGGAAAACCTCTGCCTTGATAGACAAGGCCAACACACAAATCTTTATAGCTTTCAAATATATTTTAAATAACAAAAAAGAAGCATAAAACAATTCAATAACGCATTCAAAGGAGCAAAAGTGTTCATTTAAAAAGGCAACCGACAATTCAGGAAAATACTTAAAATATGCAATACATAAATACAAAATAAATGTAACAATATGAACAAAATTGACACAAATGCAAAAAGAACGTGAAAAAAAGAATAGCTCAAAAACGACAAAAATAACAGTAAACTAGAAAACATACATGAACCAGGGAACAAATGCAGACTGACACAGAACATCTAGCGGCAGTTCTCCTATCAGGCCACTTATTCCTCTTCCATGACAAAGCACTTCTGATCCTCTACTGTGGTTTATCTTTCTCTTGTTTGGAAACTATCACCTTGTTTATCATTTATGGAACTTTTAAGTTATTGTTAACCATACATATATGATACTGCCTAATGAAAAAGACTGGATGTTTCATTTTTTTATATAGTACATGCACAATGTATTAATAATTTGTTCCTTCATTAAAGCCCTGCTGTGTGTGCTATAAAATGGCAAATGTTTCCAAGGTTTTCTATGTATACAGAAAATAATGAAAATATGGAATAACTCCGACAATGTTCATGGTATTAATAAGCATTCATTTTTTTTAATCTTACAGGGTTATCTTATCGTTCTTGCCTTCCTTCCATTCCCAGAAGACATAGGCTTGCCCTTTAGCTATTGCTGGCTATATATTTTAATCAAACAAATGTGTGCATTCACAGCTCTGAAACTTATCTTCTCAGTATAACACAGATTTTGATTGAATTTTTAATCAGCTTTGCATGGTACAATTTCAGTACATTGGTGAATCTGATTTATAGAGACATGTTACCAAATGAAAATCTTAGACAATTTGATTGAATCTGATGTGATGAGATTTTACGTAGAGTCCCAAAAGGCTAAGCTTTTTCAAATTCTATGATAATGCTCTACACTGGTAGGGTGCAAGTCAAACCATAGGCTGAAGGAGCAGGAATAAAAAATCATTCACATAACTATGTATATTTTTATAAATATGTTTTATGAAACTTTATGCCAAAATAATTTTAGTTTACCTAATGGTATAGGAATTGTATAAAAAGGAATACAATTTAAATTATGGTCAAATAAATTATTTAATGGAATGATCAAAAATTTTGACAGGTTAAAAATAATTTTAGCAGCAACAGAATAAAGAAAAAGAGTTGTGCTAAAAAAACACACACAAGCAAGCAAACAAATAGCTTATTTTATTTATGTGATCTTATGTGACCAGAAGAGAGCAACTGCCTCAACCAATTAGGCCTTAATGAGCACAAAAATAAATCACACAATGTCATAAAAGGAGATGCTATAAAATACAAACTAGTTAAAAAATACAATTTTAAATTGTGTTACAATTGGTTATTATAAGGGAAATATGAAGATGATGGGTTCTCAAAGAGAAATCACAAGACCTGATAATCCTGCATTGTCTAAGAGCCTAATTTCATAAGTAAAAAAGCCTCTGAAATCATATTCACCATGTGTTCTACCTGTTTGACGTCCTTATATACGGGAAATGTCCCATATTTGATAATTTTGTCCCCTGTGACCTTTCAGGGACAATCAAATGTCCCGTATTTAGGTCATTTTCAAATTTCACCATAAAATATATATTTTTACTACCTTCTTAGGGTACTTAGTTATAACTTTATAAGTAATTATACTTTCTTTTCTCAGAGTCTGGTGATGAAAATTACCCAAATGTAATGAGGAAAGTAGTGTTTGCTGCCTGTTTGCAACTTGTTCAGTTGCTATGGTTGGCTGAGAATAGTGACACTCTTACCGTTTTGCTTTCCAGCCACGCTGCTGTGCAGTTCTGTATCAGGCATTGCAACATAAAGTGTCAACAAAGTGTATTGTTACTGCTTGTCACTGCCCACTTTTTTTCTAACTGCCTGTATTAAATAATAATAATATTTCTATGTTGTCTATATTAAATACATAATTTCAAATGATTTCACTTTTACAGAATGTTTTTTACCTTGTATTAAATCATTTTCAAATGAGTTTACTTTTGTATTCCTCATAACCCATTAAACCCTTGCTTTATGTTTTTAACTTATGTCTCTACTTTTATATAATATATTGGTCTGGGTGTGTAGGGGGCATGTATATATATATATATATATATATATATATATAGTAATACAGAGAGAGATTTTAAGAGTGTCCCGTATTCGTAATTTTCTAATCTGGCAACCCTAATCAGGACATGAAAAAGAGAGTTACTAGAAACTCAAAATATCAAAAAGAGATAGTCAGTCATTTTCCAATCTGCTATATCCTAACACAGGGTGACGGGGGTCTGCTGGAGCCAATCCCAGCCAACACAGTGAGCAAGGCAGGAACAAACCCCGGGTAGGGCGCCAGCCCACCGCAGGGCACACATATACACACACACTAGGGACAATTTAGGATTGCCAATGCACCTAACCTGCATGTCTTTGGACTGTGGGAGGAAATTGGAGCACTTGGAGGAAACCCACGCAGACACGGGGAGAACATGCAAGGACCCGGGAAGTGAACCCAGGTCTCCTTAGTGCGAGGCAGCAGCGCTACCACTGCACCACCGTGCTCCCCAAAAGAGATATGTGAGACAAAATTTAGAATGTCAGAAAGAAAAGACAAAACAATCACTATAAAATGCACACCTAAAGAAAACCCCAACATGAAATGCAAGAAACATGGATCTTGAGGCTAGTGTGCCACAATGTTTTATATTGGCAGAGCTGTGATGTCATGTGACCAGCAGCCACAGTTAACTGATATAAACAAAAGGTGTTGACCATGTAAAAGATACCCCAAAATGGTGGACTAATTACTAATGTTATAAAAACAAAAAAATAAAAATTTTCCTCATTGTGGACCTGTACAGTCAATACGTCTGCCTCTTGGTTTTGGTGTCAGGCTGCCAGAGCTTGTAGATATTTTTAAGCCTGCACCTTTTGAATTAGGGAGCTTGTGGATTACGCCAACGCCAACCAGGAATACTAAGACCCAAAACATTCCCAAGCTCTGTCAAAAGCCATGCAACACACAGACTCTGTAAAGTGAATTTTTACTACCTAGATTCTACAAAGAAGAAGCCAAAATCTTGAATATTAAGTCAGATGAGTGAAATGAATTAGTCTGGGACACTCAGGTTTAGTTTCTTTTCTTCAAGTATGTTAGGGCCTATGAGGAGGTAATCGACATATTCTGGTCATTATTACACCTTAGGGACCTTGTGGCTATTTTTTGGCAATACAACTGTTATGATCAGCATATGATGTAAAAAAAACAAGCAAACTGTGAGAATATATTGAGCGAAAAGATGATTTAAAATTCAATAGTCCATAATTCAGCCCAGCTAATATTCTTCTACAATAGCTGACCGAAAGGGCACTTCATTGTTATATTTTTGTCTAATCCTCTAATCATGTGGGAAATATTATTAGTTGAAGTGAATCATTCTAATTATAAAAGACTAAGAGCTGGATTTTATAACAGACGTTCATTCTATTCCTTTTGGCCTATTTAGTTAGATAGCACATTCTAAAGGAGTATTTTTTTGTATATGTTCCTCACCCGATATTATTTTGTAGTGGTGGCAAAGAAAAACTTTTAATCACATTTTCCTTTTTTTCTCTTTCGATAATTGGTCAAAGATTCTGTCTATTGTCTTTTCACTACATTCATAATAGCTAACACGGTACGACACCCTAGTACTACAGACATACAAGACACCGAAATGTACCGCTACATTGAATTGAAGACCCAGTGGAAGAAACTGGCAAACATGGACAGCGACATCTTCTTCTTAATGAAATGCAAAAAGGTACCAATGTTGTTTCTTGTCCTAGTGTGTATATAAACAAAGGGAACTCCAGTTTCTGTATTACATCTTGCCTGAAGAAGGGGCCTGAGTTGCCTCGAAAGCTTGCATATTGTAATCTTTTCAGTTAGCCAATAAAAAGTGTCATTTTGCTTGACTTTTCATTTATTTTAGCAGAATATTTAAAATTTTTTTTCATTTTGCACATTTTGACCATACGAATGGATAACAGACGTGTAGATTATGTAACATGAGTTACGTGAGATTCTTTTTTTTTTTTTTTAATGGAAGTTTTTCACCTTGTTTTCCATTGTCCAGCACTGGTCTCTACTGGGTTCCACTGAGTTTGGTACCTCAATATGTAATTTCTCAACATAAGCATGACATTAAAAGTTGTTCCCATCCACCACTACAAAGTACATTGGGTAAGTAATCCGGAAAACGAAAAAAAAATTTTGGGTGGAGTATTCCTTTAAGTACACTTTATGTCCAGAAACTCATCAGTTCTTCTAGATTTTTTTATTTTCATGCAAAGGTTTGGATGTGAACACAAAACTGCACCTTCATTTTACAAGAACAAGGACAATAATGTGGCCAGAAAGAATTGTGCAGGTTGATACAAGGAAGTCAAAATGTATTGACGTAAAAAAAAATCACTGGAGACAAATTCAAAAGTCAAGAGGTCATAAATCCAAGAGTTCTGTAATAAGATCTATAGCAGGAATTGTTTAGAGTTTCAACAAAGTCAAGGATGTCGCAATGTACACAACTCCAACTTTTTTTTTTTTTTTTTTTATTTATTAATTTTATTACAATCAATACATAGCAATCAAGTTTTTTAAAAAAAAAAGAATTATGCTAAGAACAGATCGATCCCCACCCTTGAGAGAGAGAGCAAGCCAAACGGTGTAAAATTTAAGGCTTTTAAAAATACCTAAATCAACAAATTCTCTGTGCTTTATAAAATCATTTCAAAATATTACTGATTAGATCCTGCCATGTTTTGAAAAAGTCTGCACAGATCCTCTAACTGAGTATTTGATTTTTCCAATTTTAAATAATATAACACATCAGTTTCCCACTGACTTAAAAGAGGAGAGTTTGGGTTCTTCCAGTTTATCAGAATAAGTCTGCGTGCCAACAGTGTAGTGAATGCAATCACAGTTTGTTTGTCTTTCTCCACTTTAAGACCCTCTGGAAGAACCCCAAACACAGCTGTTAATGGGTTAGGAGGGATTGTGAGTCCAAGACTGTCTGAGAGGTAATTAAAAATTTTTGTCCAGAATAATGTTAATTTGGAGCAGGCCCAGAACATGTGACCTAGTGAGGCTGGGGCTTGGTTGCAACGTTCAGAGGTTGGATCATGCCCTGGAAACATTTTGGAGAGTTTTAGTCGAGACAGATGTGCTCGATATATAATTTTGAGTTGTATAATTGTATGCTTTGCATATGGAGCTTGAGTGAATTCTCTGCATTGCTACTTTCCACTCCTTTTCTGATATATTAATTGAGAGGTCATTTTCCCAGTGTCCTCTTGGATCTTTGAAAGGAAGGGATTGTAAAAGGATTTTATATATTGTAGAGATGGAGTCTAACTCCTTGAAATTGAGCAATAATTTTTCCAGCGTGGATGAGGGTGCAAGATGAGGAAAATCTGGAAGGTTCTGTTTAACAAAGTTCCTGATTTGAAGATAGTGAAAGAAATTTGTAGCTGGAATGTTAAATTTGGAATGTAATTGTTCATAGGATGCAAAGACGTTGTCTATATAAAGATCTCTAAGCAAGTTAATTCCAAATTTTTCCAGATATTAAAACTGCATATGTTTGTGAGGGTTGAAAGAGGTGGTTCTTTTGCAGGGGTGCCACAGAAAGAAGCTTCTCCGTCTTAAAATGCTTTCTACATTGGTTCCAGATTCTAAGTGAGTGGAGCACAATTGGGTTATTAGTGTATTGCCGATAACGTGTGTTTATTGGAGCACAAAGCAAGGAATACAAAGAAGTACTGCAGGATTTTACTTCTATTGCGGTCCATGCCTGTGTATGTTCTTCTATTTGTGTCCAGGTTCTTATCGACTGTATATTTGCGCCCAGTAATAAAACTGGAAGTTAGGTAGAGCCATGCCACCTTCTGCCTTTTGTCTTTGTAGGGTCGCTCTTTTGATGCGTGGATGTTTAGAATTCCAAATAAATGAGGTTATTGTTGAATCTAATTGCTTAAAGAACGATTTATTAATGTATATTGGTATGTTTTGAAATAAAAAGGAGCTTAGGAAGAATATTCATCTTAACAGTGTTAATTCTTCCAGCTAGTGTGAGATGAAGGGTTGACCATCTATGCAAGTCTTGTTTAATTTTTTCCATACAGACGACGAAATTTTGTTGATAAAGAGCTTTATGTTTACTTGTGATGTTTACCCGAGGTATTTAAACTGTTCTGCAATGATAAAAGGAAGGGTGTCTAATCTAATATTATATGCTTGCGAATTCACCGGAAAGAGTACACTTTTATTCAGATTAATTCTGAGACCAGAGAGCTTTTGAAATTCTGTGAGTGCTGCTAAGACTGCAGGCACAGAATTTTCTGGGTCCGATATATACAGTACCATGTCATCTGCATATAATGAGATTTTCTGTTCCAGTCCTTCTCTGCTAATCCCCTTTATCTGATCAGTATTTCGACAATGTATTGCCAGTGGTTCAATGGCAATTGCAAACAGCAGTGGTGACAAAGGGCATCCTTGTCTTGTGCCACGTTCTAGTTTAAAGTAGTCTGAGCAAATGTTATTGATGCAAACTGAAGCTTCTGGGTTAGTATACAGTAATTTAATCCATGCACAAATGTTCGGGCCAAACCCAAACTTCTCCAAAATAGTAAAAGGTATTTCCATTCAATCATGTCGAATGCTTTTTCTGCATCCAATGATAATAATATTTCTGGGGTGTTTGATTTAGTTGGTGAGTATATTACATTAAACAGGCGTCGAAGATTTGAAGATAAGTGTCGGCCCCTAATAAATCCAGTTTGGTCTTGTGATATTACTGAGGGAGCACTTTCTCCATCCTTCTAGCTATGATTTTAGAGAGTATTTTAACGTCGTTATTCAGAAGTGAAATTGGTCTGTATGATGCACATTGTAATAAGTCCTTATTTTGTTTTGGAAAGACAGTGATTAGTGCTTGGCGAAAGGTTTGTGGAAGAGATTGGTTATCTCTGGCTTCTGTAAATGTTGCTAATAGGAGGGAGCTAGCTGAGCGGAGAATTTCTTGTAAAACTCTGCAGGGTAGCCATCAGGGCCTGCTGCTTTTCCACCTTGGAGTGACTTTATAGCATCCAGTAATTCTGATAATGACAGAGGTTTATCGAGCTCCTCCACACTAATAGCGTCAATTTGTGGTATCTGTAATTTATCCAGAAATGCATTAGATTGTATATTGTCTTCTTTAAACTCAGTAGTATATAGGGATTTATAGTAGTCTCTAAAAGTGTACATTATATTTTTGTGTTCGATGATTTTATCTCCATTCGTGTTAGTAATTACGAGATTGCGTTGCTACATCTTGCTTGTGAATTTGTTGCGCTAAAAGCTTATTAGCTTTCTCTCCATGTTCATAATAATGATGTCTGGATTTGTAAATTAGTTGTTCGGTTTCTTTAGTTGTCAAGAGGTTTAATTCTGAATGTAGAGCCTGCCTCCTCTTATGTAGAGTCTCGCTTGGTAGTCTGGCATGTTCTTCATCTATTTTAGTAATTTCGCTTTTTATCTCTGCTACTTTCTTCGCTTCGGATTTATTTCTGTGGGAAAGATATGAGATAATCTGTCCTCTTAAGAAGGCCTTAAGAGTTTCCCAGAGTATTCCTGCAGAGATCTCAGGGGATGTATTTGTCTCTAGAAAGAATTCAATTTGTTTGGATATAAATTCAGTACAATTCTCGTCAGCTAATAGAAGCGGATTGAGACGCCATCTGCGGGGTGAGTGTATGGGGCTTAGTAATTTCAGCTCCAAGATCATCGGAGCATGGTCTGAAATAACAATAGCATCGTATTTACAAGATTTAATCTTAGGCAAGAAGTTATTATCTATAAAGAAGTAATCAATCCTTGAGTAGCAATGATGTACTGGTGAGTAGAAAGAATATGTTCTTGAATTTGGGTTTAAAAACCTCCAGGGATCTGATAAGTTGTGATCAGTTATAAACTTTGTAATTATCTTTGCGGTGTTAGTTGCGTTCCCCTGTGGAGGAAGTCTTATCTAAAAGTGGATTTAGAACACAATTAAAGTCCCCAGCCATTATAAGTTTATGAGTGTTCAGATTGGGAATGGATGCAAATAAATTTTGTATAAATTCCTTATCATCAACATTAGGTGCATAAACATTTATCAAAATCATTTTACAGTTAGATAAGTCTCCCATGACCATCACATATCTCCCTTCAGGATCCAATACTACATCTGATGCTACAAATGGTACTGTTCTATGTATGAGAATTCCCACCCCTCTAGTTTTCTTTGTAAAACTAGAATGGAACATTTGGCCAGTCCAGTCTTTTGCAGCCGGAACTGATCCTTACTTAGTAAGTGGGTTTCCTGTAAAAATACTATTTTAGCATTTAGACCTGTTAGGTGAGAAAGTACTTTCTTTCTCTTTAATTCGTGATTCAGGCCTTTAACATTCCAGCTTACGAAGTTAACTGTCCCATCATGGAGACACTGATTCTGAGTTTTGGTGTCATATTATAGTCTTAACTGGAAGTGAAATAGTTTAGGTCTTAATTTCCTATTCCCCAAGAGTTGTTGCCATGCAGCTTATTATTACGTTGATAGTTATAATTATAAAGATTGAGATGATAGATTAGATATAGATCAAGCCTGCTCTCTTTCTCTTCCCCTTAACCCCCACCCTCCCTTTTTGCCTCCCCAGGTGAGGCTAAAACCCACTTCATGCAGTCCCAGTCCTCTGACATACCCAGAGACAGAGCACGTCCAAAGCACATCAAGCCCCATGCAGTGGCGCTTTAAGGTTAAAAGATAGAGATATCTGTTACCAATATAGTCTTTAAAAGAGGAAAAAAAAAAAAAAAAGAAAAGAATTTTGCACTTAATATATATATATATATATATATATACACATACATACACATATATATATATATATATACATACATATACACATATAATCTTCATCAATTTTAGTGCATTAAGATGATATCCCCAGATAATAAACCCAGGTGATGGTGTTAAAGATGTGTCCAAAACAAGCATAACAAGTCTTAATGCAGTAATAGCAATAACAGCAAACCAAGGGTATGATATTGAACAGTCTCATTTAGGGTACACATGAAATAATTAGAAAAGAAAAAGAGGAGGAAAACGTAATTAAGCACAATAAAACATAAACATTTAGCCCTAGTAATACTAAGTAATGATAAGTAATAAGTAAGTAATAATAATATAAGAATATGAGAATATATGCTGATAAAAACCCGTATTTTAAAACAAATAGATCAGACAGTAGATTATTAATCCTAGCTTTATCATTTACCGCCATGACTCACAATTATGTATCAGAATAGTCCCGGGATCAGCTTTCTTAACTCATTTTCTGCCTCCTCCTTGCTAGCGAAAACATAGAAATGACCCTGCCATTCCACTTTCAGTTTTGCCGGATACAGGAGGCCGTATTTGACATTGGCTTGCCGTAGCGCTGTTTAATATTATAGAAGGCGGCATTTGATAGCTGTTGCTGGAGAGAAGTCAGGGAAGACGCGAATGTGGCAATCTTCATATATAATATCTTCCTTTTTTTTCCTGAGGAGTTCCATCACCTCTAACTTAAATGATAATCGTTCAAAACGAACTATAAAAGATCTTGGTCGGGGTCTGACGGTGTTTGATCCGCGTGATGTAAGCCGCTGCTATCTCAGATTCTGCTTTAAAGTCGCCCCCGATTATTTTAGAAAAAAGTTCAGTTGCGAATTTCACCGGGTTTAAACTTTCTCGATTCTCCGGCAAGCCTTCAATTCTGACATTATACCTTCTATTCCCATCTTCTAAAGCAGCCAGTCTGTCTCCAAGTTTTTCTCCGAGTTTTTACATTCAACTGACATTTACTGCTCTTTCCTCGGCACTGGCAGCTAGATGTTCGGCTATTTCGATCCGATTCGTGAATGTCTCACTAAGATGCTCCAATCGATCAGCAAGCGTGCTCAGTTTAGCGAGTTTTTCTCAATGCGCTCTTCAATTTTACCCAGCACCTGTCGAAGTTCAAGTTGTACCTCTTGACGCAGCCTTTCATTTGCCTGTTGGAATTCCTGTCGCAGCCTTTCATTTGCCTGTTGGATTTCCTGTCGCAGACATTCATTGGCCTGTTTCATCTCCTGTTTTAATTCCTGTTTCAGTCTCTCAAGTGCCTTTGCCGTTGCTTTCTCATTAGCCTTCTCGCTTTTCTTTATATCTTGCGTGAGCTCAGCGAGCAACACTTTCAGTTCAGATAGCTCAAATGTGCCTTCTTGTACCGTAGATGAAGCAGCAGACTCTGCTGAAGCCGGTGTCCCCGCTGCTCCAGTCCCGCGTAATTGCGTAACTGAAGCCGCGGACCTCCCGGCCTTTTCCAGTTTCAGGTAATCCTCTCCAATCGGCGAGCTATCCACATCTGCACTCACGATCGCACCTTCGCTCCCCTTTTCGCTCTCAGCCGGCGACGATGTAGCGGACCGTGGTCCCGAGGAGTCTGTACTTTCGCCCATCTGATCCAGGTCTGTCTCTGAGAGGCCGTATCTCGAACTAGGGCTTGCTGATCGCAGCTTGGATGTAGCTTTAGTCTTCGATTCTTTCGACCCCTTCTTGTTGGCCATGTTTATATGTGTTTACATATACTGTAGCGGTCCCTCTCGGGTTGAATAAATACAGGATATCTCAGAATAATAAGCAAATAATATGAAAAATAGCACCACTGCTAGCGGAGCTCCACTTCAGACGTCCATCTCTCGCATCGGACGAGACCAACTCCCCATCGGACGAGACCAACTCCAACTTTTATATCTTGGCACATGTAATGAATCATCATACAACTTCTAAGGCCATGCCTTTTCTTATGAAGACAGTATCGCAAAATAGTGCTGCCCAAGAAAAAACAAAATGGTGTCACTGTATTCACCAAAATGTAATGAAAACAAAAGGACACTTTATTAAAAGCACATCCCAGGAAAGAACTGGTCATAATTTCAATGTTCAAAATAACCTCCAAATGATCCTAAAAATCTAAGAAAAAAAAACGATCAGAAGAGAAATAATTGTTTATGTTTTAGTATATCATAGCACTTTCTGTAAGAAATAAAGTAGTTTTGGCTTGGATAGTGCAGGCCCATGGCAGAAAGTTATTCTGAGAAGTTTGCCATTTTCCCCCTTTGTTTTATGCAGTAAATGGGTGAGTTTTAACATTTAACATTACATTTTAACAGTACCTGAAATATATCTGTTAGTTCTCTTAACCTTCACAAGTTCAAAGAAGTATTTTTGAAAAAAAATGTTAATAATAAAGAGATTTGTAAATATATAAACAAAAGATAGTATACATGTCCCACTGACAGAAAAAAATATAATTAAGGTAAAAACTAGATATTAGTATTATCTTGATTGTATTTTTTTGAAATTGTTACAGCAACGAAACCACATGGGGGCATCATTTTGCCATTAGAAAATATAATTTCACTTTTTTTAGGAAATTTATTAAATTCTTGTTAATTAAATACTTTTGGCAATCTGAAATTGATAATGCCTATAAATCCTTCTAGAGAATACAAAAAAAGTAGAATAAGCCATCACTTCAACTGTTCTTCCCATTAATGAAATGCAATTAATTAACAGGATATCTTTTTTTGGGAAGTTAAAGTCCTTTTTGATTACTTAAAAAGTAACAGACTGACTGTCCTTCAGCATTAGCTAACACATCTATATTTATCACTGTTGTTGAGAAATGTTACTAAAACAGCCATCTGCGTTTGCAGCTTTACACTCATGTGTGAAACTCAAAGTAGGATCAGGAAGGCTTTTCACCAAAGGTTTCCAAGAATATAAACAGATTTAGGGAATAGCAGAAACCAGCAATGAAAGAAGGGCAAGCCTCTGCAGATAGGCAGTGTGTGCATATTTAACTGAGCCACCTTTGCACACTGTATTAAGTCATCGGGATGTTCTCTCCAAGCTATCCAGGACCTCATTATAAAAGGGCTACAGGCCAGCCTGAGCACAGTGTGACATGGATTAGCTCCCTTCCAAAGAAGTAACTATATGAAATTGTGTGTGTATCACTTGCTGACATTTTGTATCACTCTGTTGCCTAGCTACATCCACTTCATATGAGTGTAATTTGCCCAAGTCTCAATTTATGTGAGAGAATAAGCACAAGAATTTGTTTAGTCTTGAATTATTTGCACGTTTTTTTTCTTGAATTATCACGTATGAAATCTGACATTTGCAAATGTTATCAGTGTTGTCTTGGTTCCAGTTCCAAACTCATACTTGTCAGGTTTTTGAATGTTTGTATTTTTGCATTATTTATTTTGCTTGTTGTTTCATTTGTTTTTGCATCATTTTTTGTGTTCTTAACAATTCTTGCTTCAGAATTTAATCCTGATTAAATCATTAGTTGACCATCAGCACTAGTTACTGTAGTGCCACCATTACTGTATCCATATAGGCTTATATGTCATATCACTGTGTGAGCACATTACCATCACAAAATTATTCATTGCAAATTTGCTCAGTAAATCAACAGGCATTTTTCAGGGCAGATACAGAAAACTAAGGCTTTAGTTAGAGTGCAACATTTCCTTTAAGGTTGAACATAAAACATATATTAAGCATTTAGAAGACAAAATACATCTAAAACTAAAACTAACAAATCTCTTCAATAAAAAGAAAATGACTCCATTCTGGTAGAATTTGAATTTAAAGATATTTGAGATGTCTAGGGTGACCTATAGATGTGAAATATTTTAGCGTTGAAAGAAAAATAAAAGGGAGGGGGCATTAGTGATGAATAAAAGCAAATTGTCTACATTTTAAAGAGGAAATTTGTTATACTGTATTTTTTAGGACTATATTTGAGTCTCAGAGAGTTTAGGTCCATTACTGAAGGCAAGTTAGACATTTAGGATCAATGGTCACACATGGTAAGACAAGAGCTCATTTGTCACATTAAAGTGATATCATATTTGTAATGTTTAAGCCAGTTTTTCCGATGGCTGTGGTTTAGATTCATTTTTTATGTCTTTCTTGTTATTGTTAATTATCTAGTTTCTATGTGGTTATGTACCGTCTTTTGTTTTCCATGTTTGAGTGGTTCCGCAATAGATGGGGCCTCCTGCCCATCACTATCATGGGAAAGCCATTAGCCCTATAAAGCCAGCAGAATCTGCAGTCTCTTGCAGTTTATTGAATGCGCTCAGTGGTTTTAATGAGTTTTAGTGGTTATTGTTAGAGTGTCTTTTGAACCCTTGCTCTGTTTTTCAACTTCTCTTCTGTATTTGTGTTTTTTTGTACTTGTTTGCTTTGGGATTGCTTATTTCAGGCAGCTCCTTCATGTGCCATTTGCACACCTTAGAACTTTTACTAAGAAAAACATTTTTGCACAATAAATATATATATATTTTTTTAATAAAGAGTATTTTGCCCTTTTATGTTCACAAGCCAACTCGTGGGGCTTACTGTTTCATTTTTTGCAACATTTATGTTAATGGTATTCCCAGGTTTATAACAATATTCTTTTTTTCATGAGGTCTTCTCTCTATATTTCCACAAAGATTGGAGCCTGTTTAAAGGACAGGCTTGTAACATCAAGATGTGTCCTTCAACAATGTAGCACTGTATTAACTAGACATAAAATGTCAACTCCCATGAAAACTGGATTTTATGATTTGCTTCAAAATGAGAAGGTAAAAACCGCAAACGTTTTTCTCAGACACAACAGTTGATTGATTTATTAATCAAATTAAAACTGTTCATTTTTTGTTTTGTTAGTTTTAAATTATTATTTCACATTTCATTTAATTTATGCTATGTTGCTTTATGTACAAACTGAGTCCTTAAACGTGATTCCATTCCGTGCACTTTCTGGGTGGAGCCCTAGAAGGTGGGGCCACCCTTACATTACTGCTGCTGAGTCCTCATCTGTCTTTACCTGGAGGTTTGAGCAAGAGTTCCAGCCAGTGGATTACTAGTGGAGCTGTTTGTTGGAGTTCTGTAAATGTTTTCTGTTAACATTTTTTGTTTTTTTTTTTTGTTACTGTTATTGGATATTGGCTGTGCATTTTGTATTGAGACATATTTACCTTTTGTTTTTGCTCTTTTGACCATTTTGTTACATTTTCTAGTATTTTGTAATACATATATATTTATATATATATATTTCTTTTAGAAAGATCATTTGTGGCACTTGTGTCTACTAATTAGAATTTTAAGGGCCAGCATCCTATTTTGAGGCCTTCTAGGCCAGAAGCCAGTAGGTTGTTATTAGGAGCAAGCTGGTTGTTGGGATTCTCTTCTGGGCTGGCCAGTACAGATTCTGGCCTACTTTATGCTCTTTTGTAGGGACGTCATACCTTTTCGTCATATTTGTGTCTTCATTATGCGACATACGTTTTAAAAAATCTAAATTTAATCAATAATACATTAAACAATCAGATAATTAAATGTTCCAATAAGTAAGAAAATATACTGAAAAAACTACTAGAACGTGAACAAAAATAAACAAACTAGTAACCTAAAACACAGTTTGTAAGGAAAAGAATAAATACCTCAAAATAAACAGAATATATTCCAAATCTAAAATTATCAGATATATACACTGTATTTCAGAAGCCAAGATTTGCACACTGAAGTTTCCAAATAACATTTTTTTATCAAAAGTAAAGTGGAATACGGTCACAACAGCAAATACTACCTAATGACTGTCAAAGCTAACTTGAAAAATTGTTAGTCAAATAATTTGTAATTAAGGTTGAAGCTGGAAACAAAAAGATTAGACATAAAGGCGAATCAGAAGTGAAGATGGGAGACAGGAAAGGGTCTAATGCCAAAATAAACTTAAGAAAATTGATTACCAGACTTCTAATGTTCAAAGACAAAGGCAAAAATCATAATAGTGCCTTTATCATTATTATTATGCTATTATTAGAAGCTTGGATACCAATTAGAGTGTCATGACTATCCTCTGTAGTCATGACGCAAATATGCCATGTATGACAATGCAGCTGGGGTGATGAAAAAATAAGACAGAAAATATGTTGTGACAATGTAAATATAATAACATTCAAAGTGGTGAAACATAGGAAAATTTATTTTAAACAGACAGTAACAAACTCAAGTTTACCAGTTATAACAACAGCCTTTATTGATCGAACACAGAAATGAAACTTTGTGCTTTATGACACTTGGAGTGCACATTCCTCACCTTTATATTCATGAATCAAGAAATAGGAAAGGGCAGTTTCAAGGTAAGGCGAGGGTTAGTAGTACATTATGTCATGGCGAAAACACAATAATGTGCATGATGAAAGGCTCTGATATGACTTTATGTGGGCAGTAGACGTTGTGGAAATGAGAGGCTAAAACAGAATAAATTTTGCTGGTGTGGTATGCATTATCTGTGACTGCAGAAAAAAGCACAGGTAGACACTGAAGTGGGAACAAGGATTCCTGTACCGATCCTCTAACTGAGAATTTTATTTTTTCCAATTTCAAAAAGTATAAAACATCGGTTTACCACTGACTTAAAAGAGGAGAGTTAGGATTTTTCCAGTTTAGCAAGATAAATCTGCGTGCCAATAGTGTAGTGAATGCAATCACAGTTTGTCTTTCTCCACTTTAAGCCCATCTGGAAGAACCCCAAACACAGCTGTTAATGGGTTAGAAGGGATTGTGAGACCAAGGCTGTCTAAAAGGAACTTAAAAATTTTGGTCCAAAATGATGTTAATTTGGTGCAGGCCCAAAACATGTGACCCAGTGAAGCTGGGACTTGATTGCAACGTTCGCAGGTTGGATCTTGACCTGGGAACATTTTGGACAGTTTTAAGCGAGACAGATGTGCTCCATATATAATTTGGAGTTGAATAATTGTATGCTTTGCGCATATGGAGCTCGAGTAAAGTCTCTGCATTGCTACTTTTCACTCCTTTTTCGATATATTGATTAAGAGATCTTTTCCACATTGTCCTCTTGAATCTTTTAAAGGAAGTGACTGTAAAATAATTTTATATATTGCAGAGATGGTGTCTAAGTCCTCGAAATTAAGCAATATTTTTTCCAGCATGGAGGAGGGTGCGAGATCAGGAAAATTGGGCAGGTTCTGTTTAACAAAGTTCCTAATTTGAAAATAGTGAAAAAAAAAAATTACTTTTACTGCAAAATGTAAACATTTTTTTAGCCCATGCAATAAGAGTTTCACTGTACTCTGTACATGTAACAGTAATGATTCTATAAACCATTTAAACACAAAAAACATTTTTTAGTGAGTTTTGGATTTCTGAAATCACCCATGAAATTAATTTTAATGTCAGTTTTACTGAATTATATGCAAACTGAACCTTGGCCTCTGTGCTCATCTCTAGACAAAATGAAAAAGAGCAACAATTAATCAGGGAAAAATACAAAGAAAAATGAAACGATAAGTGAGACAACGCCATGAATCCAAGACTATAAACACAAAAAGGTCATGGCTATACAACAAGCACACAAAATGGCAGCATCCACAAAAAACAATCATATAAAATGGTTGTGAATTGATTCTGGATAGCAAAATAATTCACAATGATTAATTGAGCTGTTAGTTTTGTTAGTTATTGTGCATTTGGTAAAAAAACTAGGCTTGTCTTTAAGAGAAGAAAATGCAGATGGTTTTATAGAAAAGACAAATGTCATGAATGATGTTTATAGTTTTTTTTTTTTTTGGTCAGAATTTTTGATGCTTTCATTGTTGTTTATTATTTCCTAAGAAACACTTGCAACACATACATCTAAAAAGCAAGGTGACACAATTCTCCAATTATCCTAGTACTGAGATGGTAAATTCGCTCTTATGTTTGTGTTTATTTTGACTCTCGATTTTTTTTAATTAAGAATTTTGACTCTCATTTTTGCAAGTTGTTTTAGTTCTTTGACAACCTCATTTAGAACTTTTGACTGAGCCCGTTTTCTACAAATCAACGTGTGAGCTGTCCTTTTAAAGACAAGTTAGTTTCTACCTAAGGCGTGGTAACAAAGAGATCTGGCAGGAGGAAACAAAACAAACAAAAAACACAAAAACACTAGCAAGGTCATAAACAGAACGTCAAAATGATTATGAAACCAAAATGACCACCAAAAACTCAAAATCAAGTCAAAAGGGCGAGAGGCAGGAGTCAAAAACAAATACTTGAAAAGTAATTAAATAATGTGTGAGAATAATTAGATAAGATGGAATCCAAAAATTCAGAAGCAGAAGTTCCCATGTTGTCAGGTTCTTTATTGGTGGAATCACAGTAAACCAATAGTAAAGAATTGAAGTGCCTAAAAAAAGACATCACAGAATGCCACCATCCGTGTTTTTTTCAAACTGATGGTGTGAAAATATTAACTCAAAATAATGTAATAAACTAATGAACAAAATTATTTGCATGAATCAGTTAGGAAAAGAAACTCCTGCTAATGCCTTTTTAAATCTTGACTTTTGGTTTTGTGTGCTGAGACATTTGCCTTTCTGGCTCAGACCTCTCGATTATTTCTTGGTGCCTTCTTTGGCTCTTTATCTTTTTACTTTGTGTATATTTGTCCAAATTTGACATACCATTTCTCTACAACAGTGACAAGAAAGTAACTTGTAAGAGAAAAATGAAGTAATAATTGAGCGAGCCTGACAAAAACAAACAAAAAGAAAAGTAAAATTGGGTTCACAGAAGAAATATTAAGAAACATTAATGGAAATCTAATGTTTAGTGTGGGGGTAAATATGCATTTAAAGATAATCTGCCTTGTCTCTGATAAGGAAGTAACATTCAGGGACTTCAAAGGGTAAAAAGAAAATGCTATCCTTGAAACTGACCTGAGTGCTATATGAAACCGGGGCAGTTAAGTAAGGAGAAATCAGGTGTTTGAAGCATAGGGAAAACACTTGAGAGAAGGGTGATAGTAATTATTGTAGACACAAGAGTAGGCAGGTGTGTGGGGCTCTTGGAATCTACTGGGTTGAGTGGAATACAACAAAGTTGAAGTGCTTCGGAATTTAGGAATCCTTGTTAAAAACTGAACAGAGGAAAAGAGAAAAACTTGGAGGAGTAGAATCATAAAGAATGAAAATATACCTCTGACATATCAGTTCTGATCTTAGAATCGTCCTGTTTTGGTTTTCTCTTTGTCTGAAGGCCTGATTTAGAAGAGGTTTTATTGAGATTCATCCCATACTCTCCAAAGAGGGTTCGTTCTTCGACTCTTTAGGTATATGATTGTGAAGTAATTACTGGTAAATTTTATGTATAAGTTGCTTAAGTTTTCTTGAAATCAATAAATACAAATTATTAGTTTCTTCATTCACCTAGACTACAAAACTACTGTCGTAAATCTTATCTTCCTGTTTAAAAGTACATGGATTTTCTCACCTTTTCATAATCACAGATTTAACCCTGATATAGTGGTGCACAAAACTTTTGTCCTCTTTTGCATGCAATTAAGAATCTGGTGATGCGCTTGGCTCTGGAAGCCTAACCAAAACTGCAAGGTTATTGCTATACACTCAAATTTCACAGGTTATGTTGAAAAGACGAATCAACTTAAAAAAAAACAAAAAACAGAAAAACTGCAGAGACAAGAGGAATAGCCGAGCTTAGTGTCCACCCATGCTGGACCCTAATATTAAGCTCCTGTCAATACTTCTCACAGAATTAGAGATGTAGTATCATACAGGCCTAATCTTAAGCCACTGCCTTTGCTGAGGAGAAAGGAACATTTTATAAAATATAATCTTGAGTTTCAGGGAAACTGTATGATATATTAATATTGAAATACAGTGATCCCTCACTATATCACGCTTCGACTTTCGCAGCTTCACTCCATCGCAGATTTTAAGTGTAACCATAACTAAATATATATCACAGATTTTTCGCTGGTTCGCGGATTTCTGCGGACAATGGGTCTTTTAATTTATGGTACATGCTTCCTCAGTTTGTTTGCGCAGTTGATTTCATACAAGGGATGCTATTGGCGGATGGCTTAGAAGCTACCCAATCAGAGCATGTATTATATATTAACTAAAACTCCTCAATGATATACAATATGCTTCCCGCGCGGTGCTTGATTATTTGCTTTTCTCTGTCTCTCTCACTCTCTCTGACTGATGGAGAGGGTGTGAGCAGAGGGGCTGTTTGCTCAGAGGCTGTTTGACTAGAGGATACGGAACTTCTCTAAAAAATGCTGCTTTATCGCGGTGCTTCGGCATACTTGAAAGCCCAAAAGCACATATTGATTTTTTGATTGTTTGCTTTTCTCTCGCTCTCTCTCTCTGACATTCTCTGCTCCTGACACGCATTCTTTGAAGAGGAAGATATGTTTGCATTTTTTAATTGTGAGTAAGAACTGTCATCTCTGTCTTGTCATGGAGCACAGTTTAAACTTTTGACTAAAGGGTGTTATTTCATGTCTAGAGGGCTCTAATAATGTTAACAGTGTGGGAGAGTTTATAAAGGCTTAAAATATATAAAAATAACCATACAAACATATGGTTTCTACTTCACGGATTTTAATTTATCGCGGGGGGTTCTGGAATGCAACCCCCGCGATCGAGGAGGGATTACTGTATACTATGTAATTCCTAAGTATATACAGTATACTATATTAAGTATAGTATAGTATAAGTATACAGTAATCCCTCGCAATATCGCGCTTCGACTTTCGCTGCTTCACTCTATTGCGGATTTTAAATGTAAGCATATCTAAATATATATTACGGATTTTTCGCTGGTTCGCGGATTTCTGCGGACAATGGGTCTTTTAATTTATGGTACATGCTTCCTCAGTTTGTTTGCCCAGTTGATTTTATACAAGGGACGCTATTGACGGATGGCTTAGAAGCTACCCAAGCAGAGCATGTATTACATATTAACTAAAACTCCTCAATGCTATAAGATATGCTTCCCGCGCGGTGCTTGATTGTTTGCTTGTCTCTGCCTCTCTCTCACCCTCTATGACATTCTCTGCGCCTGGCGAAGGAGATGTGAGCAGAGGTGCTGTTTGCTTAAAAGATACTGACGCTCCTCTAAAAAATGCCGCTTTATTGCGGTGCTTCGGGCAAACTTAAAAGCACACATTGATTTTTTGATTGTTTGCTTTAATCTCGCGCTTTCTCTCTCTCTCTCTGATGTTCTCTGCGCCTGACGGAAGAGATGTGAGCAGAGGGGCTGTTTGCACAGAGGATGTTTGCTTAGAAGATACTGATGCTCCTCTGAAAAATGCCGATTTATTGCGGTGCTTCAGACAAACTTAAAAGGACACGTATTGATTTTTTGATTGTTTGCTTTTCTTAGTGAGCTCTCTCTCTCTCTCTCTCTGTTAAATTCTCTGCTCCTGATGCAGACACTCCTTTGAAGAAAAGATATATTTGCATTCTTTTAATTGTGAGAAAGAACTGTCATCTCTGTCTAGTCATGGAGCACAGTTTAAACTTTTGACTAAAGGGTATTATTTCACATCTAGAGGGCTCTAATAGTGTTAACAGTGTGGGAGAGTTTATAAGGGCTTAAAATATATAAAAATAACTATACAAACATATGGTTTCTACTTCGTGGATTTTCATCTATAGCGGGGGGTTCTGGAACGCAACCCCCGCGATCGAGGAGGGATTACTGTAATACCAAAATACACAATCCACTATAGAAAATCCAGGAGGGGACAGGCAGCCAGTTGGCCAAGATCTCCAGGGCTTTAACTTAATTTTTAACTTTCTCTTTTAAACAATTTTAACCTCCACCGCTGTCAACTGCCCATCAATTAATTACGGTAACGGACAGATATTTTTGGTTTTCATTCATGTTTAAACTGTGTCTAACTTGTTTTCTGAATGTTTTAATAAATCTGCATGTATATGTTTACCAGTTCTGTATTTAGTAATTATTGTAATCTATAGTTGTATTTTAACTGAGAACTGTTCATGGTGCTCTATACCAGCACTCAGTGAAAAGCGCTATATAAAAAATAAGTTGTATTGTACTAAATTATACTAGCTGTGTAAGCCTGTGCTGTAAAAAGCCAGGGGTCCTAGAAATTATCATTGATCAGAAATCATCAGAAAAAAAATTTAAATGTAGAGACGTCAAGTAATTGAAAGGAACTACACTGGGCATCTCTCTCCTAGGAGGATTCATTTTGCTGATGTGCTCGCCTCGCTTGTTTATTAGCGGCTAAGCGAGTTTCTGTTTCCTCGGAGGTGGAGCCCTTACTCCAACTCCACCTCTCACTTCCGGGTCGGACAGACAGACAGACAGTTACACACACGTAGATGTTTATGTATAAGATTGTGTTGTATTGTATTATATTGGAAAGGTGGTCACTTTTCAGATCCTGTTTTTGTACAAGTTTGCCTCGACACCAAGAAGTCATCTATTGATATAGTGACACAAAGAGAAAAAGACATCTAAAGAAAAACAGATTGCTGTTTTTCACTTTTGAATGTCTGCTACAGTATATCCCAAAATAAGTTAGTAGAAAGTAACAGATTGCTATAAATTTTGTTTCTTTTTGATGCTATGCTGGTTGTGTTCTTTCATTTCAAACAGATTCTGACTTGCTGGCTCAGTTGGTTTCTCTATTTGCATATTTGTTTCAAATGATTTGTTGTATTTTATTTTATGTTCATGTCTCATTCTTTGCTTTCCTTGACATCCTTATTGGGTGTCACTAATGAATTCAATGCAGGTAGTGATGTCATGTTACTTTCAGTATAAATATGCTGATCATTGGTGTGTCTTTTAGTGGATATCCCTTTTGGAAAAACAACCATCTTATTTGTGATAGAAAAGCTTCTTTTCAAGTAGGGCTAGTGTCAAGTTTTTTCTGGGTTTGACCTTGCTTTATTCTTGATTTTATTTAATTTTGTCCTTCAATCACTGATGTATTGATCCTCTTTTGACTCTCCAGTTTTGACCTCAGGCCATATTTGACACCATTTATTCCCTCACATGTTCATTTCCTGGTCACTTTTCTGCTGCCAGCTCACAATAATCATTGGACTCTAATCTACTGCCTGTAACACTGAAATTCAAGATAGATTATTGTTCTTCCCACTGCTTAATTCTATTTCTTCTCCTTCCCCTTCCAATAAATAAACAATACATCAAAATTTCTTGATATTATTATAATGAATGCATACCTTGTCCTTGAAATCTGTACAGCTCATGTAGGACTATAATTTCCTCTCCTTTGTAGTAGGTTATCCTGTAGTACTATTCCACATAAAAGAAATTACAAATGTAGAACATAAAGCCATATAAACATGGTGTAAAGCTGTGGGTCTTGTGAGCATAAACTTTCAGTTTCTGGTAGCCAGTGTAAAGAACAGATAATATCTCTTGGAGAGCTAGTGTTTTACTTGACAACTTTGCATCAGTCCAGTCCATACCTCCCAGTCATGATCAGACATTTACTTTTTAATTTATGTTTTTTTCTTAGCCTCTAAAAAACTCTAAAAAAACTTAGTTTTGGGGGTTTTAGAGATCAAGGGGTCATCATCATTCATTTCCCAATCCAACATTTACAAATAATTTTAATAGTCCTCTTGAGTTGCCAGTTTTTACTGCACCTTGTATTTTAGCTATTTCATCATTTTTAGGCACTTACTGAAATTCTCTTAAATAAAAGACATAAGATCAAAGGATTAAAAAATGTATTACCTTCTCAAGTCCTGAATTGCTCAAACATGGGGATAATAATCAAAGAAAAAGATTACTGTCTCACCTGTTTAGGCAGAAACAATATTTTTTTTAAATATTTCTGAAGTTGTTTTGACTTCTGACTCAAAAAGGCAGGTGCACTGGGCAAACAAAAAAGTTTGCATAACAAAATCGTCATTGTGGCCTTTGCGGATACAAATAAAGTTATAAGCACTGTTCAAATCAGTATATTGTTTAGGGAAATTTTGTAAACTGAAACTAAACCTCGGAATTTTTTTATTTCCCTTTTAACTTTGGTGCTATGGAGTTTGATCTACAATGAAAATATCTTGCCGGGTTTTTAAAAATCTCAACAGTCAAGTAAGACACAAGTTTACAATTATTTATCGCTCAGCTTTACTTGATAAAGACTCCACCAAAAATGAATCCTCTTGTGTAGAAATAAAGATTATGTAAAGTTAGGAAGAGTGTATCAGTACAAACTTGTACTGTGAATATCAGCCTCTAAATGTAATAAGTCAAACTCTTGTTTCTGTTTAGCTTTGGGCAGTTGTTATGGATATACATATTGAAAATGCTTGGCAGTCCTTTGTATTTTTGAGTAATTTTTATAGGGTAGATGGTTGTTGTGATGTCACAGTGCACTCGAGCTGCACCACATGCCAATGGTATAAGTATGTTACTATAATGGCACAGTTGTCTTTGAATTTAAAAGACACTAGGAAACTAGCAGAGAAAAAAAAACAAGAAAAAACAAAGCACTAAACAGCAAAAACATAAAGAATGTGTGAAATGTATTTGTGCTAAAAACTCATTTGGATTTGCCTAAATCATTAAAGTGTTGGATGACAGTGGGAAGGTAAAGGTTTCTTAAGTGCTTGTATGTTTAATACTTTTGCCCATTCTTTTTGTCACACACGTTTTAAACTAAATCAAGCTTGTCGATTTCTACGTCATGAGACCATATTACTTCTTTTTTACTTCTCTCTGTTTTGCTATTGTTTACGCAGAAAAATAGGATGGCATAATATTATGTACTGGGTGGCAAAAGACAGAATCTATTATGGCATCATTATAGCATAGTATCAACTAGATGACATAGTATTATCTACTAATGACAGTCTCTTTGCTTCGCTAATGATCACCCCATATGCTGCATATTTCACAGAAAATTCACAAAATTATAAAAAGGGATTTTTAAAAATCTAGTCACAGTTAAAATAGAACAGTATTACTCTTGCCCTCTTTGGTTTTTATATTTTTGCTAATTTTTATGGTAGTTGCTTTACTTCATTCCATACACTGGTATCATCATCAGGAATGCTAAACATTCTAAGTCTAATATCTAAAACAAAAAATACAAAATATATCTCAATGATTAACTATTACATCTATAGAAGTGTATTATCAACAAATCTAAATTTCAAAAATGTAACTACAATATTTATTCCTTCTTCTAGTCCACTACATTTACCTTAAAAAATCTTAAACATATACTTTGTGATATGCCATTTTCATCTTCTTGGCAGAATGGCTATGTATTTGTTTACTCAAAAGAGACTTTTAAAATACCAAAACTTGATTTTCTTTCCTTTTTCCTTTTCCTAAAATTTATGATCACATATTGTTGAAGGGGCATTTTAATGTACACACGTACAAGATGTGAAAACTGACACTTTTAGGAAATGTTTTACTTGTTTATTAAACTCAGTAGGATTCTGCCAGATTGTCAATGACCCAACTCATTGTCATAATCACACATCTGATCTAATTATTATTTACATCAATAAAATTCAAAATTGAAATTTTACTCTATTCAATGCAGTTATATTTTATCACTATAAATTGATTTATTTTTGGGCTTACCTGTTCGCTTACGTATTAAAAAAAGAACAGTGTGACATCTGGATTGCAGCTCTGCATCAAAATTTATACAGGCTGGTCCAGATCTAATTATGCAGATCCAGATCGTCTGGATGACTTTGATTTATGCGGGAACGATTCCAGTTCGGCACGAAGACGATTCTTCATGTCGTCAGTTCGTACAGTTCTTGATGGTCCAGGATTTTTTCGGGTGATTTTCTATGTAATGAACTTAATAAGTTATAGCATAATGAAAATTGCATAATTAGATCTGGACTGCCCTATAGATATTTTGAGAACATCAAGTATAATTATGATAAACAGTTTAGATTGTCAAATTATAAGTACTTTGAAAAAGGCTTTGGATACAGTAGCTCCCCTGTAAATAAAAGTGATTAAAGTACATAGAAACCCATCCTGAATTAATGAGAGTACTTGTACTGTCATTAAAATGTGAGTGTAAAAACATGAGTGTGGATGGAGAACAAAAAAGCTGCAGGTCTTCCAAATGACATGGACAGACAGCGTAAAAAATCCTCTTTATGGCCGCCTTGGACTACGGTTCTAGATTAGCAGATGTCAACAGATTGGCAAACCCTGTCTAAGAACTTGTCACTGCACTCAGAGAGGAGCACTGTATAAAAATAAACTGAATTAAACTAAATTGAATTGAAGTCCTGCACTGTCAACTGTAAACCAAAAGATTAGTGGGTCATTTTAATTTCTGATTTGCTGTGTAGCCCTGAGTCACTTTACTTGACAATACTTAATTCTTAAAAAATCTGGAAAAAATTTAACTCTGAAAATATGTTGCAGCCAATTTGTGTAAAAGAATAAGCTAAATAAATTACAAAAAATGAATTAATTAATTAGATATTCACTGTATGTTGTCATTTATTTTGCAGCTTAGTGTATTTTAAACCATTTTTGTTTAACAATTGAAAAAAAAGTTACAAATATAATAAACTGACATTCCTTCAATGACCTTTCACTTATTGCAGCCAAGTATGGATCTGGTCCAATGGTCCTGCATTATATAAATGAGCCAAATATGGATGAAAGGATAACGATACAGTATGTCAGATAATATATCTATTTAAAATGTTCACCTATGAAATTGACATCATAAATAATGAAAAAAATAAGCTGACATTCAGCTGAGAAAATGTAAAGCTCATAAATTTATAAAAGCTACATTACAGTGTGGAGAAATAGAAAGGTTATGTAAACACATATTTAACAGATTAATGTTTACTGGACCTTTTTTACACCGTACAGTATTTATGTGTCAAAGGTTTTTTAAAAGTCTATGAAATGTGAAGAACATGATAAGGCTGCCTAAATCGTAATTGTAGACGTTTATAACAAAGACGTATTTAGATAAAGGCAGTGATCCCAGATACAGAGAGAAGAAAGATGAGGAAGATGACAGATCATGAAAGAAAGATTCAGCATAGGGAATATCATATTAAGGACATATGTAAGCTAATTAGGGGAATCAAACTGAGACCCCAGAGGGCCGCAGTGGCGGTAGGTTTTTGTTCCAACTATGTTCTTAATTAGTAATCAATTACTGCTGCTAATGAAAGAGACTTCTTTTGTATTAATTTTAATTGACTTGCTTTTTAAGACCCCAGAATTAAAGTATTTCTTTTTATTTTCTTATCTGGCAAAGCAAAAAATAATAAAATGGAAACCCAGTCAGTAGATAATCAGGAAACCCAGAGGTCTCAAACAGTCGTAGAGAGCCACTGTCTTTGTCCAACCAATCTCCTACTGTATATGATCGTTCATGAAAGATGTTTATTTAATTTACTGGCTTTGTAGTGCTCTCATTCTACCACATTAAATATTTTCAAAATGGTTGAGGCTTTTTTTTTTGAGATCAACATCCAGATCTTATTGAAACAGATATTGTATGATGGACACCAGAGATGGGGACAAATCGCATATGATCAAGTCCAAGCAAGTTTCAAGTGTTAACCATCAAGTCTCGAGTCAAGTCTCAAGTCACAGTTAAGAAAAATCAAGCAAGTCAAGTCAAGTCAAGGGTTCACCCTAAGCAAGTCAAGTCGAGCCCTGATAAGTTTCAAGCCAAGTCAAGTCAAGTTGCAGTACTGCAAACAGAGGTTAAATTTTCGCTACGTTTATTTTTGTACAGAAAAATTTTTACAGAAAAGATAAATTATATACATATATTATGTATCTTATTTGCATTGCTATATTTAAATTATATGCATATCTGTGCTACATTAATATCTGAAAATAAAATTGTGTTGCTTACACAAAATGTTTAAAACTAAGAAATCCAGTCTAAAATGTATAATGCAATTCAATCTGAAAGGATTAGTTTACTTTGACAACAACAATGTACAGATAATGTACTCACCCCCTTGTCATCCAATATGTTCATGTCTTTCTTTCCTCGGTCATAAAGAAATAGTTTTTTTGTTTTGAGGAAAACATTTCAGGATTTCTGTCTATATATAATGGATATGTATGGCGCCCCGAAGTTTGAACTTCCAAAATGCAGTTTAAATGCAGCTTCAGAAAGCCCGAAATGATTGGTTATTTTCCAAACAAATTGACAATTTATATACTTTTTAGCCTCAAAGCTGGTCTTGTCTCCTCTCTGTGCAGTCTGTGTGATTCGGGTAAATACAGTTAATAGATGTCAAAAAAACAACAATCTCTTTTATATCTTTAATGTCAAAAACATCCTGCAATGCTGTTTTTACCTTTTTTGGTAAAGGGCATTTGAGCTTCTATACATGTTAACTGTGTAAACACTGTGTCTGCACTTTTGCTGCAATCTAAGACTGTATTTACCCGAATCACACAGACTGCACAGAGACAACACAAGACCAGCATTTGAGGTTAAAAAGTATATAAATTGTCTATTTGTTTAGAAAATAACCGATTGTTTTGCTAGATAAGACTCCTCCTCCTCGGCTGGAATCGTTTAGAGTCTTCTGAAGCTGCATTTAAACTGCATTTTGGAAATTCAAACTTTAGGGGATTTATTCACTCTTTTTAATCTAACATTAGTGATGAATCTCGTTAATTAAAATGAACAGATCTTTTTCATTTCAGCAGAATATAAATATAATGTATGTTAATATAGCCCAGTGATGAAGTTATGAAGCTTAATCGTCATCTCTGCGGTGGACGCGCAATATACACGTTTCATACATAATATATAATCTGATATATTTGTTTTCTATTTGAACTGGTTTCATTGTTATACAGCACACAACATTTTGTTGTTATTGTGAGTGTACACAAAAAAATTATAGACACTTAACGTAACCGATTCGAACGATGAAATTATTCTTGTTTGTATGACCAAAAAGTTTTGAACGGGTTATTGAAGGAGAAGTGATTGCACCGACGCTTTCATCTTAGATTTTCATGCAGTATAACGTTACACGAGCTGCCATTCAACTAACCACACACAGTTAGTCCATACAAACGCTTGAAAATGCGCATATTTAATGTAGACATTATAGTTTACATGTAATATTGAGAAGCCCTTTCATTTCAAGTTGCACTCAACATTAAAATGTGGCTACGCCACTGGTAACGTTATAGCGTTTTATTTATGAGATGATCATCACATTTCTGATAAAAAAACATGCAACCAAGGCCAAATTATGACAAACAGAAAAGATTAATTTAATTAATTAGTAATCGTTTTATTAAATTGACTATAAAGAATTCGAATTTCTTACCTTTCCTTGTGGTGTTTGAAGTGCCGGATGAAATTTGATGTTGTGGTTGTCATGTCTGATACTCTCGCGTTGCATTCTCTGCATCTGGCATATCTTTTTTTGTTAGTACGGTCTAGTTCAAAGTCCTTATAGCCAAACGTAACTATATGAGGAGCTCGACTATTGTCCGCCATGTTTGGCGCGGTTTGAGTTGTGCAGCGTTCTTCTTCTTCTTCTTGGTAACGTTAAGAGTTGTGCAGCGTTAAGGGCGCAGGCGCCAATTATGGTGCTGCTGAGTCATAATTATTTTATTAAATTATTTTATTTTATTAAACGAATTATATTTAAAAGTTCAAGTCATTGTTGATGTCGAGTCTTCCACTTTAAGTCAAGTCTCAAGTCACTTACTCTCAAGTCAAAGTCAAGTCAAGTCATTTTCTTACTTCAATCAAGCAAGTCTCAAGTCCTGAAAATTGTGACTTGAGTCAAGTCATGTGACGCGAGTCCCCCATCTCTGATGGACACAGTTGCAAATGGAATCAAGTTAGTCAGACTATCCTTCAACTTGCTTTGCACCTCATTTTTCTCATTATTGTATGACAGCTACTTAAAGAAAACACTTAAATGCATTGCAAAGCAACTTATTTTGCTTCATTAGCATAAATAATTGGTTACTAATAAAAAAAAAGTGAATGCAACAAAAACCACAGCTACTACAGCCCTTTAGGATCTCACCTTGACACCCGTGACCTGAGGTACTTTGTTTTGGGACCATTGTGAAAATAGGCCCATCCTCGAATATTAATTTGTCTCATCCAAGCTAGCAGATAGCAAATGACACATACCTGGGATGCAATATATTCCAGAAAGTTGTTCACATCTTTACCTAAATTCGTTGATTCCTTACTCCTTCACTTTAAGCCATTTATACAATTTTGTGTACTTTCTGTTTTTCAGAATAATGTTTTATTGAGCTGGAAACAATACAGTAATCTGTTACTTATATAGTAATATGCCTATTTTCCCCCATTTGGTTTTCCTATTGATTTCCCAAACTCCTTTATAAAATAAAAAGGAGTAGACAAAAAAATAAAGGTTGAAATAACAGGTGGCCAAATTTGGTGAATTAGTTGGGACTTGTTTTTCCCACTTTCAGTTATTGTATGTGGTACAGACAACCACTTTAGAATGATAACCATTTACAAAGAGAAGTAGTCCAGAAAATAAATTCATCCTACCACCTCTCTTCTAAATCTGACTATTCCAAATACAGTTTCTGTGAACCCATGATACACTTCATTATATGCAGGGCTGGTCAATCCATTTGGTGGAAAGGTGAATGCCTAGGGTGCCTATATCTGAAGGGAACCATTTATGAAAGTTTAAGGGATGCACACTCCAGACATCGAGGGGGGAACCAACCAACCAAGTTGTCAAACTATGATGACACTGAGTGGGCGCCGTTACCTGGTAGGCGGTGTTTCTGAAATTAAAAGTCTGCTGCATATATACAAAGGGGTGCTGTTTGTGCTACTGAAAGAGACAGATGTGGGCCCAACAGTTCGTCGAAGTCTAATAATACTGACTACCTGCTATGTACAATGAGACGCAATGTACTGTACATACACCCTACCTAGGGCTCCAGATTTAAATGAATTTACTTGATATTCCATTATAATCCAAGTTAATTTAATTTGTTTACTGCTTCTGTTAATAAAAAGTAATACGGTGGACTGTGACATCACAATAGCCTTTTTATGTAAGATGGCCTTCCAGTTAAACCAGTGTGAAAACATTTTGCAAGTAAAGACACATTTTTGTGAGAGACTTATTCACAAGGAGAACAAGGAGAAAGCTTCTAATTAAGCAAAATTAATTTAGTTCTAAATTTTGTGTTTTCTTAGTGTTGTTTAATGACTTTGAGTTTAGTGTGGCATTGTGATCCTTATTTGATTTCTGCTACTAGTAGACTAACCTCTTCTATGACTGATAGTAACTGACTGTGAGAACTTACTTGAAAATACTCAATATTCACAAAGGCACAGGGTTTATGGGCTGTTGCCTCTCATCTTCAGATTGCTGGGCTTGAATAATGGTTTGGTTACTATTTGTGTTTGCATGTTCATTCTGTGCCTTTAAGGGATCTTCTCTTTGTTTTTGCGGTTTTATCTTCAACATTCAAAAATCATGCAATTTAGATTAACTGGTGACAATAAATTGGTTGAGTGTAAGTGTGTTATGTGACGCACTGGCACCCCAACCAGGGTCATTTAATGAATTGCACATAATCCCAAGACAGGAACATCTTTTTATAATTATTATTTTAAAAGAATTCTTTTTATTTATACTAAGTTCCCTTAGTAAATTTTATCAGAAATACTCCTTTGATTAACTATCCAACTAAAAACGTCTGTCACATTCTCATGTCAAGCCATAAAACAAAACAAAAGTGTAAAAGTTCCACAAAAGTTTTAAAAGACTACATTGCAGGTCATTAAATGAAATCAAGTGAACCACCAACCACATTTTTTCAATGACTTTAATCAGATATGGCAGCATTTGGAAACACAAGTCAAACACTTTTAAGTACAAAGTATATATTCTTCTTTGTTGCATACAAGCTGTTTTCTGTGATCACTGCTGAGATGCAGATCCTATCTCAGATTTTATCAAAGTACCATTCCATTTAGTGATCTATCAAATGTTTTTTTTTTCATTTGGCACACAGGGCACTAGTGTCAAGCCGTTAGTACAGGGAGTGGGAACAGTATATCAGATGTCCACTTGGGGATGAAGTAGTGACAAATCTGTTTAGTGAAACTGGAAAAGAAACATCCTGATGATTGACTTGTAGACATTTTACTATGTAACTGTAAGCCCTTGGGAGGCTATTTTTTGAGAAACACCCTATAGTACTACTAAAGTTTCAGGCAGCCCAAATTATGCTCAGCTGTTATCTTTCCAAATAATCTCTAAGGTGTAAATGGAATATTGTAACATTTTTTTGGCTATTTACAGACATTAGACATGCATGGCTTGCACACACTCTCATAATGAAACAAACCTTTGATTGGCGCAATCATGGATGCAGCTCCGTCGGTACAATTGCCAACGCATTTTTTCCATGATAATTTTAAAGTATTTAAATATAATGTTATAGAATCACATTATGTCCTAACCAGTTGTACTCCCTGAATGTTCTTTGCAGCATAAAAACTGATTTATTATTTTTCTTTCATAAATAAAGTGTACAAAGCCCAGTAAATAAGCCTTGCCACTTATATCTATTGATTTGTCCACTTATAATGTAAAGGCTTATTAACAAGTTCACTGTTAACTTTCCCTGCAATGTTATAGGACATATCATGTATTCTTTTTGAATTGTGCCATCAAATACCGAAATCTTTATAATTTCACTTTTTGCTTGTTCTACAAACATAATTACTATCTCACAACAGGCAGGTAAAATTAGAGATTCTGCTATTGTGAGTGGTTTTAATTTCAGTGCTATTAACTCGGCAATTTTATATGACGCAAGTCAAGCTTTATCACTTATTCTCATGTATTGAGAACCACTGGAGTAGAAGTACATAAAGATTTTAATTTCATCTTAACAAATTCAAATGCATTTAATAAGAACCATATTGTTTCTAATATAACTATTAACCAATACATGAGCTTTGAAAGTACTGTAGTGATATGATTAATTGTTTTTTGTTTGTTCATTATCGTTGCATATTACTAAGGTTAATAAATATAATACTACTAGCAAAATACCCGTGCTTCGCAGCGGCGAAGTACTGCCTTAAAATTTTTATTAAGAAGAAAATTAAACCCTTTTAAACTGAGGGAAAATATATCAATAATTATTTGTTAAGGATCTCTTTGTATACCACATTGTCAGTTCGGCCCTCCGGTTGTAATATGACCAAGCTGTGCGCTGAGCTTACTCTTAACTCATGCAACGTACAGTTGGCCATGTGAACAGTAATTCTGTTTCAGATCTTACAGTTTGGATTGCTGCTGTCATAATCGGTTTGAGTTTCATGGTTTGTTTCAATTACGACAGTATTTGTAGGACTTTTGTTGAAGAGACATTCGGCATCTGTCAAGCGTTGTAAGTATACAACCGGTTTCATCGACAACTTCACATCCAGCTTTTGAGAGTTTAAACATTCATAAACATCAAAGTGTCCACTACTGAAATCGTCACCTGTGAATCTAAGATGTTTAAGACGCATTGGCAGATGTCCAAAGGTGTAAAATATTTGGCCATTTCAGTACACTTGAAGGTGACAACCAAACAATTCAGTGGCAGCCATCAACTCACATGCAGATGCATAGGTGAAAGGCTTAAGCATTTCACTCTTCTAGTGCTCCTGTGTAGTATAATTATCTCCTGTACCGTCATCAGTCCACATCTTGAACCTGTCCCAGTCATTCAATACATAAGACACAATGTTCCTCCGGATATCAAGAGTGAGCCTGATATGGCCGTGCAATATGTAACAAAGAGAATGGAAAAGGTAGGTGCCATCTCTGGGCATGGAAACCACTCGGTAAGTGACAGTTCTTTGATCAATGATGATTACCTCGATAGACATGTTAATGGGGGTACGGTTGGAACGATAAAGGAACTGGGTACCTGAACAATGTAAAGTAAGTCTAAAATACCTACACAATAACTATAATCGTAATAAACGAACAATACAACAGCAGAGAAGCCGTGGATTAAATAAAAAGGCTGTAGTTATCAGCAGGGAGACGTGAATCCCATGGCGAAGCAAGGAAGGGAATGTAGAGACTGGAGCGACGGACGGCCTTATATAGGCAGGCAGCCAACAACGTGGGAGGCGTTGGGATGGGGGATCCAACACTGCCTCACACGGTGACCGAGCTGCAGGCTATGGACGCATATATGTACGTAAGTAGGATTCAGTTAGCGTTGGGAACCCGCGTACCAAATTTCTGGAAGATGGGCCTATAAGTAACAAAGACCGTTGGAAAGTTCAATATGGTGAATTTTGAAATGAAACCTGCTTAACTTTTGTAAGTAAGCTGTAAGGAATGAGCCTGCCAAATTTCAACCTTCTACCTACACGGGAAGTTGGAGAATTAGTGACGTTTGGAAAATTCAATATGGCGGCCGACAGTGGCGTCATACAATCGAAATAAGTAAGTACATCGGTTTTGGTTAGCGCAGGGAAGCCGCCTACCAAATTTCGTGAAGATGGGGCCATAAATAAGAAAGTTCAACATGGCGGACATTGTCGACCGTTATCGACCATTATGACAGTTACGTGTAGAATTTCGAAATGAAACTTGCTTAACTTTTGGAAGTAAGCTGTAAGGAATAAGCCTGCCAAATTTCAGCCTTCTACCTACACGGGTAGTTGGAGAATTTATGATGAGTCAGTCAGTCAGTCAGTAAAGGCTTTGCCTTTTACTAGTATAGATTATTCCCAAAAGTGACTTCTAAGAGGGATACTCAAAATGTGGAACTCAAAGTGTAAACAGAATGGAAACAAAACTGCTATCTATCTAATGGGGGGGCTAACCCACTTGCCCAGCACAGCACAGCACTACCAGACATTCCCTTCATAAGGGAGAAGCTTGTGATACTCTGGAAATGTTAAATTGTACTATCATGCCCTGTGATTTCTGGTCTCATAATATGCCATCCTTTGTTGGTAAGATCAGCAACTTCATGCGACGTGACGCATGCTTCAGTGGACGCTACTGCTATGCAAGCGTTTTACTGTTCACTTTACTTTACAAAATCTGAAAGATTCCAGCAGATGGTAGTGCGTGATATCATCACAGTGAGAAAATGTTCGGATTCACTGTGTTGTGAATTGCCTGAAACATCCATTCAATTCTGAGGGTACCTTGCCCCAGTATCTCTGAAAAGGATGTTTAATGTTTAAATCCATCAATCCATGGATTTGCCCATTCCAGCTAACATTAGGCACAAGGCAGAAACAATCCCTGGATGGGGCATCAGCTCATCACAAGGTGAATACAAGCACACACATACACTAGCGTCATTTTAGTGTCACCAAATCTGCATATCTGCACACTGTAGAAACCCACCAGGAAAACATGTAAACTCCAGGCAGGGAACACCAGTGATGTGACTCCCTGCGAGACAGCAAGGGTACTCCTCCTCCGCCACAGTGTCACCCCCATGTGTGTAATTAACAGTTTTCATTATTTAAATGAAATTAACAATTTATCTGTAAAATGTGTCACACATGGGCGATTAGGAGGCAGTCAAAGAGCGTAAAGGTGAGTAAAACATCGCGAGATAAGGGGTTGTCACGTGGTACTTACCTGAACTCTTTTCTCTCATCAACAGAAAACTAGAAGGAAAATAATACTGCAACTTCCGGGCTCCAAAATGGCCACGATGATGTGACTTCCGGCCACCATTGATGACGTCACTTCCGGCCCCCACAAAACACCTCACTTCCGGATCCTGTTGCCACATCACCATATTGCCAACCGTTTCCTGTCACATGTGTTTTGCTTTCCTATATAACCGCCATTTTGAAAACAGTTCATGGTTCATACTTTTTTTTTACAAGGCTTTGAATCATTTCATTTTCTTATTTTCTGACGACAATATACGGGGACGATCCCCAAATCTTTATTTTGTACTTTGTGACGTTTATTCGACCACAAATGTAACATACATACTTTAATGCATTTCATCATGAAGGTGATATCAAGTATAAATCTAAGGATTTTAAATGTGCAAAGAGTTGGAATATCATACATTTAATGTGTTCGGTGTGGTGATCTATTACTGCTGCTGTCAGATCAGGAGGAAGCCCCAGGAGCACATAGCAATTAACAACTGGGTCAGATTTAAGATGGCGTTTATGACGGTCTGCTTTAATGATAAAGTAAACTATGAAGTTAAAGTGGACATTTCAAGATTAAAGCCGAAATTTTCAGTTTAATCACAAACCACACATTTTCACTGTGTCCTTACTTTTTTTCTCTGTGGCTCAAATACAGCACTGCACATTCTGTTGCTATTATGAAGGTGCAAAAAAAAAAAAAAAGATGGCACAGAAGATGGTATGTGAGACTTTTAAAATGTATCGTGTCATTACGATTGGGTATATGCAACGCTTGAATATAAAAGCACTATGAATGCATTTGTGTGTCAGCATTTTGCTTCACCACATTGAACCATTCATGAAACACTGAAGCAGGCACATCGATCCTGTACGATCCTCAAAGCGGCTTTTTGTCACATGTAGATAGTAAACAGAGACTCAGACGTCACATTCTGACTTTTTATCACACTGTTTCCCCCAACTTTTTGATGGTACTGCAACTTGTGCATACTTCACGTTAATTTCTGAGGACCTGCTCAGAAGACGCGTCAAATGAACGCTGGGAATGTGTGGCAGCCATGATGCCTGCACCTACAAATTCTGAGCGTGAAGTAAAAACGAGCCCTAACAGTCATTGCATTTACACACTGACATCCCTAGTATCCCCTCCTTTGTCTGGTGGCTCGCTGCCGGACATACTGTAGCTTTGTCATGCATCATCCTGATGATGCCCTTGCTTCAGCAACATGTTTACAACTGAACAATCTCCCACTAAACATGGATTGATTTTTTGTATATTCTTTTGTCTGTATTAGCAAAGTTATTTAATTGTTGTAATAGAAGGAGTGCTGCAGCACAGGGAGTAGTGCACTTCATACCAATCATTCCATCATACAAACCTAGCTACAGATATGGAACCCAAACCACAGAAATAAAACATGTAAATGAGTGCACACAGAGACCAGCAAGACAGTCCTCATTTAATTTTAGGTCTGGGACTAAATTAAATAAATGTGTGTCTGGGTTCATAAAGGCATGCAAGTAGGTAACATGGAATACTAACAGACTTTAAAAATCTGAAATGAGTCCCCATTAAATACTTAATGTCTGAAAGTTTGTGAACCTTTCAAAAAATTCTGTTATGCACCCCAATTCTTGTTTTTATCATAGGTGGTTTTTAATTGTAACAAAATGCAAATCACGTCTAAAAATCTAGGCAACTTTACACATCCTTTGAGCCATTCATTTTAAATGTTAAACCAGATTTCAACACAATTATAATGCTAGTCTACAGACTGCCAAGGCCATATTCATTGTTCATGACTGAACTTGGCTATAAATTATGATCACGTAGTACTGATGGGGGATTTTAATATACACATTGATGTGGAAACTGGCACTTTTTTTACTTGTTTTACTTATTTGTTAAATTCAGTAGGATTTTGTCAGATTGTCCGAGGTCCAACTCCTAATCATAACTACACATTATATTTAATTATAACTTATAAAGTTGAAATTCAAAATTTAAATATTACTCCATGAAATGAACTTATTTCCGATCACTACTTAATTACATTTGATTTAGTTCTGCCCTTGCCAACGCACTCACAGATTAAAACAAAGACAGTGCGATATCTAGATTGTAAATCTGCTTCAAAATTTGTTGATACTTTGAGTAAGACGAGTGTAATTGTAGAAAACCATTTGGATCAGTGAACATCAAATGTAAGTGTGAAATACAGCTTAGATCAGCTAACATCACATTATAATGTCACCTTGAGAGATGCTCTGGACACAGTGGCTCCCCTTAAAACAAAAGTGATCAAAGCACATAGAAACTCTCCCTGGTTTAATGAAAACACTCGCGCTCTTAAATTAGAGTGTTGAAAACTAGAGTGCAGATGGAGAACAACAAAACTACATGTCTTTCAAATTGAATGGACAGAGAGTGTTAATAAATATAAAAAGGCCCTCTTTAAAGCTTGCTCAGAATACTATTCTACAATAATAGATAGCAATAATAAAAATCCTCGGGTACTGTTTAGAACTGTGGCTAAATTAACAAATGGGAATTCAGATCTACAGTGCAAAATACCAACAGACATTAGCAGTACAGACTTTATGAACTACTTCAATGAGAAAAATAAAAATATAAGATCCCAGATCTCCGCATCATAGTACAAACCAAATACTAGCTTAGCAGACCTTGCCTCACATTGCATTCAGCACTTTAGTCAGCTTAACCCTGTAAATGAGCAGGAAGTCTTAACTTTAATTTCTAAAATGAAGCCCACGACTTGTTTCCTAGATCCAGTGCCAACAAAACTAGTAAAAAGTGCAATGGATGTTCTTGCAGCGCCTATTCTAAACATTATCAATAATTCATTATTGCATGGTACAGTACCTGAAGCACTAACAGTATCAGTCATTAAACCATTACTTAAAAAGTCAGACTTAGACCCAAACATACTTAATTATTATAGGCCTATTTCAAATTTACCCTTTCTCTCCAATATACTAGAAAAAGTAGTTGCCAATCAGCTTCAGTCACAACTTACACATTACAATTTATTTGAGAAATTCTAGTCTGGTTTCCGCCCTGGTCATAGTACAGAAGCGGCACTAACGCGGGTTGTAAACTATATTCTGATATCCTCTGATGAAGTAAACTCCACTGTAATTATGTTGTTAGACTTAAGTGCAGCATTTGACACCATTGACCATTCTATTTTACTGCACAGGCTAGAAAATGATGTTGGGCTTACAGGCACCGTGCTTGCTCGGTTTAGTTCTTATTTATCAAATCGATTCCAATATAGTGATCCCTCGCTATATCGCGCTTCAACGTTTGCGGCTTCACTCTATCGCGGATTTTAAATGTAATCATATCTAAATATATGTCACGTATTTTTCGCTGGTTCGCGGATTTCTGCGGACAATGGGTCTTTTAATTTATGGTACATGCTTCCTCAGTTGTTTTGTCCAGTTGATTTCATACAAGGGACGCTATTGGCAGATGGCTGAGAAGCTACCCAATCAGAGCACGTATTACATATTAAATAAAACTCCTCAATGATATGCATTTAGAAGGCAGTAAAAAGTTTTCTATGCTCTAACTGTGAAAATATTCAATTTATAAATGAAGAATCCTACTTCGCAGAAATTCATTTATCGCAGCAGAGTCTGGAACGGATTAACCGCGATAAATGAGAGTTTACTGTATGTACAGAAATGTGCTGATAGTACTCCTACATTATACACAGAAGTTCAATATAGTGTCCCGCAGGGCTCAGTACTGGGACCTTTACTGTTTTTACTTTACATGCTTCCACTGGGATCTCTCATTAGAAAACATAATGTTAATTTTCACTCGTATGCAGATGACACCCAGTTATACCTTTCATTTAGATCAAATGAAGTTTCTCCAATGTTGTCTTTAATTAGTTGTGTTAGTGAATTAAAGGACTGGATGGATGAGAACTACTTGTCTTTAAACACAGATAAAACAGAGATGTTAATTGTTGGAGGGAGTGATGTTGATCACAACAATATTCTGTCATCGTTTAACTCAGTTGGAATCACCATTAATTTTACTGAATCAGCCCGAAATCTTGGAGTTCTCTTTGACTCTAGCATGTCATTTAAAACACAAACAGGATTCTGAGAAATTAATTCATGCATTTATTTCTAGTAGGATTGACTACTGCAATGTGGTGCTCACTGGATGTTAAAACTGTTCTTTATACAGCCTCCAGTTAATCCAAAATGCTGCTGCAAGAATTATCACAAGAACAAGAAAATACAAACATATCACTCCAGTTCTTAAATACTTACACTGGCTCCCGGTTAAGTTTAGAGCCGATTTCAAAATCCTCCTCTTAACATATAAAGCATTAAATGGCCTAGGTCTGGCTTACTTGTCATGACTTACAAACTGGAGCGCACATTAAGATCTCAAGATGCCGGTCTGCTTATGATTTCAAGGATTAATAAAATAACAGTGGTAGGTCAAGCTTTTAGATACAGGGCCCCTAAACTGTGGAATGGTCTGCCTACTACAATAGGAGATGCCCCTTTGGTCTCAGCTTTTAAATCCCGGCTGAAGACTCACTACTTCAGTTTAACATATCCTGATTAGAGCTGCTGATTTACTGTACAGACTGCATCTCTGTTGTTAGTCATTAGCACTAAAACATAAGTAACATGATAGTTATAATTTGATACTAACCCTCACCTATTCTGGTTCTCTTCTTGGTACTCAAATGTGGCACTTGGTGCCATGGCCCACCTGCCAAGTTGTTGTGCCTGCTTATGGTAAAGTCAGGTCCTTTCATCGGATTGGCTGGCCCAGCACTGTTTCGGCTGTGGAATGGCCAAATGGGGGAGGCAGCTTGATGGATGAGGTCTCCAGGACTATAAACAAATCCAAATCATATTTTGTAATGTCATCCATTGTTAAATTCTGCTACGTACTTCTAAAATTTTTATGTTTATACTGTATTAAGGATTTGTTAAGTTCTGTGTATTGTATTGACCCCCTTCTTTTTGACACCCACTGCACGCTCAACCTACCTGGAAAGGGGTTTCTCTTTGAACTGCCTTTCCCGAGGTTTCTTCCTTTTTTCCCTACTGGGTTTTTTTTGGGAGTTGTTCCTTGTCTTCTTAGAGAGTCAAGGCTGGGGGGCTGTCAAGAGGCAGGGCCTGTTAAAGCCCATTGTGGCACTCCTTGTGTGATTTTAGGCTATACAAAAATAAATTGTATTGTATTTTATTGTAATCTCCTGAAAGAAAAGATTAATACCCTGAACTTCTAAGTATGTGCAAAAGTAAGTGTATCTTTTAATTCATTTAGTTTCAGCACATACTTAAGTAGCTGTAATAGATCATTTCTATTATTAGTATGTCACATCTGCCTTCTGGATTATTTTAATTCTTCGTTACAAAACTGCTTCATCTCCGTCTTATTTGCTGGCTGTTTTGCCTGAACATTTATTGTCAGAACATTTGTACAGCGTTACAATCTGGCAATTCCAAAGTCCAAATCTCTAACAGAAAGTAACTAAGCTAAGCTAAATAACTGGGAAAGCTTGGATTCTTGCCATTTGGTGGGCTCATTTTTGGCTAAAATTCAACTCGTATACAAAGGCTTTGATTTTGGTATAGGTTTGAATTCTTGATTCCCTCATGCGTGTCAAGTTATCCAGAAGCATGGACAGAGAAGCAGCCCACCAAAGCCACCCAAACCTACCCCACCATGATACTCTCATCATCATGCTTGATAGTGGATAGTGGAGAGAATATTATTTTTTTAGTTTTTCTCTTGTCTCTGTCTTTTTTTTCCAAAAATCTATTAAACTACTTATACTATTTTTGCAAACTTAAAAGTTCTTTTTTGAGAGCAACGTTTCATTCTAGTAGCCCACCCATGAATGCCATTATTACTCAGCTTGCAACTTAATGTATTATTGAGATAATAATTGAGATATAAACATCAACTGTAGAGAGTTTTGGTAATATTTGAGAGTGATCTTTCGCTATTCTTTCCATGTTATTTTCTACTGCTTTCGACATGTCTCTATGGTCAAATAAACTTTTGTTTTTGTTTAGTTATCTATATTGAATTCATTACAGTGCAGACATTACTGATCATTAAGACATGCAGGACTATCTCTTATTCAAATCAGATCAGATAACTCGTTCTCTCTACGTTTTTTGGGAGCAAAAAGAAAAAGTGATTGCTGAGAGAGGCTGAAATATTCAAAGCGTTATGGTTTTGCAAGTTCAATTCATTGAGAACAACATTTGTAAATAGCTGCCACATTTTTAAAAGAACTAATTGCTCCTTTTAACGTAAATTTATTTTCTTTTTCTAACTTTAAGACAAATAGGGAATAGTGTATTATGGTAGTTGAAATAGTATTGTTACAAATATGTTAAACATTAAATGAAAAGCATGTTAATAGTGTAGTTTAAGTTATCAAGACATATTTTTCATTAGGCAGTAGTGCCCCATCAGTAGTTACTCCAAACATAGCTGGTGCAGGATTACAGTGACCCCTGATAAATAAGCACATATTTTGGTCAATAAGATCTGAGTAGGCGAGTTTCCCAAAACATGTGACTCAGTGATTCAGGTGCCAGATGAATGGCGTGGACCTGGGTACATTTTAGATAGTCTGAGCCAAGGGAGATGTGTGAGATATTCAATTGTAGTTGAGTTAGACTACAGTAGATTGTAACGTCACATTAGGAATACTGCCCAAGAGTTCCAGATTTTTAAACTGTTTATGGTTTTATAGCCACCTCCTGTTTAAAGAAAGCTTATAATTCTCTTTCTGAGATTATCTGTCCTATTGAAACCTTTGTGGCTAAAATTGAACTATAAATGTATGAAAGTTAATTATTGTCAATGAAGCAGCAATGCTAACCACAGTACTATCATACCTCCCCCAAAACTAGCAAGGTTCATTTCTTTAACATAATAAACATCTCTTATAATAACAATCTCTTAAGTTTGTTTTTTTCTGTGGTTGGTAAATTAGGCATCCTTTTAAATTAGGTATCCAATTAGGCTATATTTACCTCATCGATTTAGCTAGTAAATCTTGTTGCTTATTTAGTTTTGAGCTGAGCTTAATCATACTTGTATTCATTCCTCAAACCCAGGGGTGTCTAACTCTGGGCCTGAATGGCCGCAGTGGCTACAGATTTTCATTCTAACCCTTTTCCTAATCAGTGAGCAGTTTTCACTGCTAATTAACTCATTTTCCCTTCATTTCAGTGGCCCTGTTTTTAAGGATGCAGTCCTCTGAATTGATTTATTTCTCCACTAAATGCCAGCCAAACAGAAATGAGATGTGAAATGAGCCAACAGGTGACCAGCTAAACTGGGATTTCAAACTCCAGCCAGTCTCTTAATGAGAAGCTGATTCTTGCTGTTAATTAAGCCTGTTATTTAATTCAATGGCTTGTTGCTGCTCTCATTCTGCCACAGCAGACATTTCCAAATCTTGATTTTGCTGTTTTTTCTAAGAACAACATCAAAATGTTTTGGTGACCTGAGAGATCAACCTTACTGAGACCTTCACCTTTCTTTATTTTCAGATATTGTGTGATGGGCACAGGTGAGCTGGTAATATGATGGCTTGTTTGATGTCTCATTATTGTTTGGCTACTAATTAAGGAAAAAGAGACAACTAAGGGGCCTGAGTCAAATTAAGTAAAACGTAGGCAAAATAAGTTAATTAGCAGTAAAAACGGCTCACTAATGAAGAAGATGGTTAGAATGAAGACATGCAGCCACCATGGCCCTCAAGGACTGGAGTTCGACACCCGTGCTCTAACCTATATGTAGAATTTGCATGTATAAATTCTACCTTTTAGAAATGTAAGGATGCTGTTTTGATGAAACTATGATTTTTTGTAAAAATGTAAAGTATGAAAACATTTCTGAGACAGGCTTTCCACTTAGTCAGCATTCTGAAGATGACTGTTCCAAAGGAAAGAATCAAGTAGATCCGCATTTTGATTGTTCAAGCCATTTTGGATCTTCACTTACACAACAAACACGTTCAGTTGAGTTGCTGGGGAGCCAGATAATGAAAAAAATGCCTGAGTGTGCCCATTTGCAAATGTAGAATTTTAACTGTTACAGTTTTAGTTTCAGATGTGTAGCCATGATTTTAGTAAAAAAAAAAAGTGCTTTTACAATCTAATTTGTCATGAATGCTTTTCTACTGTCATACAAAGCTGGGCAATAAATGGTGAGGGTGAGGAGGCAGTGCTTGCAGTGCAATAAAGTGATCATTCTTTCTTGCTGCAAATTCAATGACAGATTACCTATGTAAGATGAAGATAAGGTGGTCAGTTTCTCACTAGGGCTCTCCAGCCTCAGATTCCTGGATGATAAAGCACTGCCATGAGGATGGAGATTGAGGTGCAGCTCTGTCCCACTCTGCCAATTATGTTTGCCAGTTTGGTAGTATAGACCCTCAAGAGCTAAAGAACACTTAAGATCTAGTAGTAGGCACAAACACATTTTATTTTAAACAAAAATCTAAAAGAGAGATGCAGAGATTTGCCAAGTGACCAAAACATACAGCAGGCAGCACAATTTGGCAAGTTATTCATAATCAACAGGCAAAATGTGTGTCCAATAAACCAAGCAAATTGCCAAAGGCACTATGTGCCAGAAACAAAGCCTGACTAAGTGCTTTCTCAGAGGGTGCTAAGGGGAGGAGCTCCAGTTAGGCCCACCCATCACATGACCTCAGTAGAACAAACGTTGCTAAGCAACGGATTGAGATGAGTAGAGCCATCTGTAAACAGCTCAGAAAACAAATGGCCAGGCTAGTGTCCAGCACCCTTCTCTACTGTACAGAAGACAGGATTCTGAGTGCTGCGCTCTTGAAGCTACATGTAGATGACATTTATGTGTTCTCCCGTCCTTCCTGTTAATTGATACGGAACTTTATTGTATGATGGTACATATTAGGATTGGCCATCACAGTCTGAACTGAGCAAATGTGAACACCAAATTGTGTCATACTTCATAAATTTAAACACTGTAGTCGTGACTAAAACAGTTCCATTCTCTTTTGATAGTCTGAGCTTGTGTAAGCTACAATGAGGCTAGCCAGATATTCACTACAGCAGTAATGACCATTAATTAAAAAGAGGTAAAAATTATTTTGGAGTAAAAGTTTAATTTCATTTCTTAATTCCAGTGTGTACCTGTATGTCTTAAAAACATCCAGTGATATTAGTGCTCAGTTATTCTTTAGCTTTACTTTTAGTCAGCTTGCACAGAAACCTTTATGTAAATTCTTATACTTTAAATAACTTTTTACTTGCATCAATGGATCAGAAGTGATACTTCAAATATTTTTTCTCTAAATGTATTTCAAGTTTTTAATTCATTTGATATATTTTCTTTAAAACTGATTATGCTTTGTTTGAATTTTCTTGTTTTTTCTGTAATGCTTTGTGGAAGTAATAAATGGATGCTGGTTCAAACATTAATATACCAAGCTAGTAATCACTGTTTAACTCAAAGGTACAAACAAAAATTTCAGCCATGCTCGCTTGCTGCACAGGTAATGCACAGGGAGAGACTGAACACATGCGGAAATCATTGGCGCGTACGAGCCAGAAGGGAAACTGGCTTGTTCGTCACCCGAGTGTGTGGTCATGAACAAATGAAAAAAGTTTGTCGAACTTTTTGGTCGTAACCCGATTTGTACGTGGCCCGAGACGTTTGTGACCCGAGGTTCCACTGTACTTTGCAAGTTTGAAGATCCTGAGCACATCAGTGTTGTGGCCTAAAATACCCTGATATACTACAATTCATGAAGGAAGTCTTTGTGCTTCATACCTGAAATAAATTTTTTGAACTTACCTGGAAGTAAATGTGATTGTTAGTGATTTCACTGGCATTCCCCATGTACAGTACTTTAGTTTGTGATAGCTTTCATACCCTTTTATATGCATATTCAATGGAGTCCCCCAAAGTATGTTTCTGGTTTGCCCTGCTTTTTTCTTTTTGCTTATTTGATATCTTAATCAGTGTTATTTGTCAAAACTGTGCATATTACTCTGACATTCTTGGTCTGATGTTCTGTAGATTATTTTTTTAACTAAAGTGTTTGAACTGGACATGACTGGAAAACAACTACAGTATCTACAGTACATAGTAAATAATATGCTTTAAGTGTACACTTTGTTTATGACTAGCAAGCAGAATATGAGGTGAGACACAAAAATAACCAGACTGGGCTTGGGGCTTTCCTGGAAAACCGTCTGGAGGTTGGCCGAATGTGAATCATAAAACTATATCCCCTCCTACACGCCCTCTCAAACCGCCAACCAGCTAGGTATATCCTGTGAATAGCCCAGTCAGTATTTGCACAACAATCGCTACATGAGTTGCCGCTATAATGTTGGGTGACAAAATCAAACAGCGAATCAACATCAAATTTCTCACGAATTTGAACAAAATGGCCACAGAAACTTATGAAATGAATAAAACAGTGTATGGTGATAACAGTTTGTCTTGCACACAGGTTTTTGAGTGGCACAAACGTTTGAAGGAAGGACAAGAAAATGTGGAAGACGTTCAACACCCAGGTTGCCCACGCTTGTCTCGGATGGATAAAAACAGCATCAGTTTGTTCAAAATGATTGTACTGACAAAAACATTCCTGTCCTCGATCATCCTCCCTATTCACCTAGTTTAGCTCCCTGTGATTTTTACTTGTTCCCAAAAATCAAAAGTGACCTGAAGGGAACACATTTTTCTTCAGTGGATGAAGAGAAAAACGGCAAGCCTATTGAAGCACCTCAAGCAAGAAGACTTCCAGCACTGTTTTAATCAATGGACGATATGTATGAAGCGTTGTAGAGATCGGGATGGGGAGTATATAGAAGGTGACAATGTTTAGAATGCTGTAATTCATCAATAAATGTATACAGTATATATATATATATATATATATATATATATATTGTCACGCACGCGCGAGTAGGAGGCCGCGGATTGATTCGACAGCACCTGGGAAACCACTCGCCGCCAGGGAATGGTGGGGTATTAACTTTCTCCCTCTGCTTCCTCATAGGAAAAAAGACCGTCCTGCACCATAGGCATGGATGACCGCAGTCGCGATACTTCCGCCCTTCCTCCGCCATCTTGCCCTGGCGTCATCCTTCCCATCCTCCCTTGCGGTCCTTCCCGACATTCCTCCACTTCCGGCTCCTCCCCAATAAAATGGCGCGACGCCAGGAGTCGGCGCGCGATATGAACTGTTTGTTTATGATTTTGACCTGTTTTTGTTTAATCTGTACAATATACGGGGCGGAAAACCCCAACCCTTGCTACTGTCTCTCGGTCCTTTACAACTGGCGTAGCGGCAGGATAAAGATCCCGGAATGACGGAGGGACAGGACCTGAACACCGTGCTGCAGGGAATGAACGCCCAGCTCCAGGCCCTGCAGCAAGCGCAAGCCGCTACCAACCGGGAGCTGGAGGCCACGAAGGCCAGGTTAGTGGAAGCCCAACGGGCGAGACCAGACCCGCCCAGGCAGCCGCCCTCCTATGGTACCGATGGGCCCTTCGAGGACGCCGATGCCTACCTGGGCATGTTTGAGAGGGCGGCCACCCGGAGCGAGTGGCAGCGGTCAGTGGGCGTCCATCTTGGCGCCATACCTAAAGGGAGCGCTGCGGCCTATTATGACCTCCCTGAGGAGGAGGCGCTAATTACGACCTCCTCAAGCCCGAAATATTGGCCCGCTACGGCATTAGCCGGGCCAGCAGGCGGCGAATGGCGGAACTGGGTCTTTGACCCGAAAAGCCCTTCGCGCCCAGGCGTTCGAGTTCTGGGGCAAGATGGGCGCTGGCTACGGCCAGAGAGCCCGACGGGCGGAAAGTCGTCGGCGGGTGGCCTGTGAAGGCCTGGTCAATGCAATGCCCAGTTCCCTCGCCCAGCAGGTCCGGGGGCACGCCTATCAAAACATGTCGGGCCTCCTCGACGTCCTGGAGCGTCAGTTGGCGGTCCTCCGACTTGGGGGGTCAGAAAAGCCTGCTCGCGGGAACCGGCAGGGACGGGCGGCCACCCCCGAGCCCCCTCGACGCGCTGCAGAAGCGCCAGCCAGAGCCAAAGAGAGGCCGGGTCCGCCGCTGTTTCAAGTGTGGCGAGACCGCCACCTGCTGCCAAACTGCCCCCATCACATCGCCCCGGAGCCTATGGACTGCAGCTGGACATCGACGGAGAGGTATTGTACCCCGCCGCATCCCTTGGCGAGTCCGACACGGGAGTGGTGTTGCTAAATGGGCACGCCGTGGTGGCTTTGTTTGATTCCGCAGCAACATTACCATTGTTGCTCGCCGTTTCGTCTTACCGCAACAGTGGTTAAAGCAACATTTGTTGGTTACCTGTGTACATGGGGGGACTAGGTCATATCGTTCCGCTCACTGCTATCTTACCTGGAAGGGGGAACCAATCCAAATGGCGGTCGCTGTGTTACCTGACCCCCCCTTCCCAGTGATCCTGGGACAAGACTGGTCGAAAAGAATCAGCGGTAAGCCATTCGCGCCCGGGGCCTCGTTGGATCTTGTCATGAGGGGAAAAGGCAACCCTCCCGCGGCCTCCACGCCGTGCACAAGGGCAGGCCCTATGGGCGCTGGTGTCTCGGGGGACCTTTCCGTGGCTACGGACCTTGACCCGGAAGATTCCGCCGGAGAAGGGACTAGCCAGGGAACTCTCCCGGGCCCAGGCCCCAAGACCCTCTCGGCGGCCTGGACCATCAATTTCGGTCCACGCCGGCCTCCTTTAAGAGGGAGCAGTGGAATGATGACTCCCTGCGCTTTGCCGAACGCGATTGTTCTGCCTAACAGCTCGACAGCGGACGGATCCACACCGGGAACCCTTCTTTGTCCTTGAAATGATCTGTTGTACCGAGTGGCTACCCATGAGGGCGAGGTGCGGAAGTTGTTGCTAATTCCGCGTACCTTCCGGCGGGAGATATGCGAGTTGGCACATGCTCACCTCCTAGGCGCCCACCTCGGGGCCGAAAAAACACTGGAGAGGATTAAGCTCCGCTTTTACTGGCCTGGGATCAATGAGGAGGTCCGGCGGTTCTGTCAATCCTGTCCGAGTGCCAGACCCGCCAGATTCCTAGGAGGGACCGTGCTCCTCTAGTCCCTATTCCCCTCGTGGACATCCCTTTGAAAGGATAGGGGTCGATTTGGTGGGACCCCTGGAGCCCTCAACCCGTGGCCACAAGTATATCCTAGTCATGGTGGACTATGCCACCCGGTACCCAGAGGCGGTTCCCCTGCGCTCCGCTAATACTAAAAGCATCGCACGGGAACTGGTTAACTTGTTTTCACGCGTGGGCATACCCAAGGAGGTCCTCACGGACCAGGGTACGCCCTTCACTTCGGATACGTTCAAGGAGGTGGCCAAATTACTGCAGATAAAGCACCTGAAAGCGTCAGTCTATCACCCGCAAACTGGCGGGTTGGTGAGCGATTTAATCAGGCGCTTAAGCAGATGCTCCGCAAGGTAGTCAGCGCGGACGGCAGGAACTGGGACCAGCTCCTCCCGCCGTGCTTTTGCCTACCGGGAGGTACCCCAGGCCTCTACGGGCTTCTCCCCTTTGAATTACTATACGGGCGACAACCCCGGGAATCCTCGACATCCTAAAGAAGGCTGGGAGCGCGAGGCTCTTCCCTCCTCTAATATTTTGGAGTACGTAGCGCAACTGCGCGACCGACTCACAAAGATCAGGCCCCTCCTAAAAGAGCACGTGACTCGTGCGCAAGCAGCGCAGGCCGGTGTTACAACCGCAACTCCGTCCTCAGGGAGTTCCGCCCGGGGACCGAGTTATGGTGCTCGCCCGACCTCCCACTCGAAGCTGCTCGCTCACTGGCAAGGGCCTTACGAGGTTAAGGAGAGAAAAGGACTCGTCGACTATTTGGTAAAACAGCCCAACCGTCGACCGAGTGAGAGGATCTATCATGTCAACCTGTTAAAGCCCTGGAGAGATAGAGAGGAGCTTCCCAGCTCCCGTAGGTCACTCTCCCTTTCGCAAGCACAACTGCCCTTAACCTCGGTGAAGAGCTGACCCCAAAGCAGCGGCAGGAGTTAGCCCAAACACTCCGAGCCATCCCGAGGTAGTGGCGAGTCACCCGGCGGACCGCTGATTGAGCACGATATAGTCACGGGCCGGGGTAATCGTCCGGAGAGGCCCTACCGACTCCGGAGGCAAAGCGCGCAGAGGTCGAACTGGAGGTGAAACGTATGTTGGACATGGACATAATTGAAGAGAGCCATAGTCCCTGGTCCAGCCCTATTGTCCTCGTCTCCAAGCCAGACGGCTCCTGGAGGTTCTGTAATGACTTTAGACGTCTGAATCAGATCTCCAAGTTCGATGCCTACCCCATGCCCCGCATTGGCGACCTCCTTGGCGGCTGGAGTGCGGCTCGATATCTGACTACCCTTGACATGACAAAGGGTATTGGCAAATTCCTTTAACGGCATCCGCAAAGGAGAAAACGGCCTTTAGCACCCCTAGCGGGCACTGGCAGTACAAGGTCCTCCCATTTGGGCTGCACGGTCCGGCGACCTTCCAACGTCTGGTAGATAGAGTGCTGACGCCTCACCAGTCCTATAGTGCCGCCTACCTGGATGACGTTGTCATCTATTCCGGCACCTGGGAGGAGCATCTACTGCAGGTCGCAGCTGTCCTCCGAACACTGGCTAAAGCCGGCCTCCGCATAAACCCCGGAAGTGTTTTTGGATTAAAGGAGGCCAAATATTTAGGCTACCTCGTGGGACAAGGACAGGTGCGGCCACAGAGCTCCAAAGTGAAAGACATCTTAGAATGGCCCGTCCAGTACCAAGAAACAGGTGCAGGCTTTCTTGGGGCTTGCGGGTTACTACCGCCGGTTTGTTCCCGTTTCTCGAAGAGCAGCACCCTTGACTGACCTGACAAAAGGGCGCCCCTATACGTGGTGTGGACCGACAAAGCAGAACACGCGTTCAGTGACCTAAAGAAGGCCCTAACGTCGGCACCTGTGTTACGGACGCCCGATTTTGGGCTCCGTTTATTCTCCAGACCGACGCGGACACAGGCCTGGGTGCCGTGCTGAGCCAAAGCGTCGATGGTGTCGAGCACCCTGTGATGTACCTTAGCGGAAACTGATGGACGGGAGACCCGTGCACGCGGCAGTGGAGAGGGAGGCCTTGGCCATTAAGTGGGCAGTGACCCACCTCCGTACTACCTGCTGGGTGCGAGTTCGCTCTGGTGACTGATCACGCTGCACTTCAGTGGATGTCCCTGCACAAAGAGTCGAATCCGCGGGTCACCAGGTGGTTCCTGGACTTACAGCCGTATAAGTTCACTGTCACTTATCGGCGGGCACCCTTCAGGCCAATGCCGATGCCCTCTCTCGATTCACGACCTCTCGGTTAGGTCCGCCCGACCTGACGGTCCTGGGCTAAGGGGGATCGTGTCACGCACGCGAGTAGGAGGCGCGGATTGATTCGACAGCACCTGGGAAACCACTCGCCGCCAGGGAATGGTGGGGTATTAACTTTCTCCCTCTGCTTCCTCATAGGAAAAAAGACCGTCCTGCACCATAGGCATGGATGACCGCAGTGCGATACTTCCGCCCTTCCTCCGCCATCTTGCCCTGACGTCATCCTTCCCATCCTCCCTTGCGGTCCTTCCCGACATTCCTCCACTTCCGGCTCCTCCCCAATAAAATGGCCGCGACGCCAGGAGTCGTCGCATATGAACTGTTTAGTTTATGATTTTGACCTGTTTTTGTTTAATCTGTACAATATACGGGCCGGAAAACCCCAACCCTTGCTACTGTCTCTCTCGGTCCTTTACAATATATATATATATATATATATATATATTTACTAATCTGGTTATTTTTGTGTCTCACCTCATATTTTAGTTTAATAGCGAACTCCTAAATGTGATTATACAGCACGTGTTTTATTAGTGACAGTTCTTTCCACAAGCTTGGAACAAGAATTTTGAAGTCTATCCAATTCAAAAACTATTTCAAACTGATTAACATAAAAGAATCCTAATAATAAATGTATTATCAATGAGAAATGGTGAGCTGACAACAGAGAGAAAACCAAAAACCTCTAATCAGTACCATCCCTGTACAAAATAAACCTCTTGGCAGTCCATGATCATTTATAAGGCAAAGTCATAAACAAAGTTTGGCAGTATGAGAGCTCTGGAGATCCAGGCCACTTGGACTGCCCACATCCTCCTAGATCCCTCCATGGTACAGTGTCATATAACGTTATGAAAAAACAGTCTGATATGAAGATAGGATCCTTTCATTCATCCTTCAATTGCATGACACCCAGTATCTCTTGTTTCTTTAATGTAGTCAGGAAAACAGCTTAGACGCATAGCAGTAGTGCAAAGTGTCACAGCAGGATACCAAGAAGAGAATCAGTAACAGTTCATAATTATAGCAATACTTGTACTTTTGTACACACAGAGATGCAATAAGAACAGCTAATCAGCAGCTCTAATCAGAGTATGCTAAACTAAAGTAATGAGTCTTCAGCGTGGATTTAAAATCTGAGACTACAGGGGCATCTCTTGTGCTTATATAAGACCGCTCGATGGTTTTAGAGCCCTGTAGCTAAAAGCTCAACCTCCAACAGTTGTTTTGTTAATTTTTAGTAAACTGACTTCTTGAGATCTTCATGCACTTCCTAGTTTCTGTGTAATATGTTCAGATAGGTAAGTAAGGCAAAGGCCATTTAAAGCTTTATATGTAAAAATGAGGAGGATTTTGGAGTCATCCATACACTTAACAGGAAGCCAGTATAAAGAATTTAATAATAGAAGTTACAGTTTGTGATCCTAATTTTCTAGATCTACAAAGAAGCAGCAATGTGTATTTTTTCCACTTCTCTGAACAGAGTAAAACTAGTGTAGTTTATGATTTAACCAAAACTAGTTAATAAATTGATAGAAAAATATAGTATCCAAAAGGAAAGGCAAATTTAAAAAAAAACCATCCAATTCATTCAAAGTCATAGCTCATGCATTCTCCTTTAAGTTAATTATCTCTTCAGTACAAGGCTGAATTTGTTTGCACATTTCATTGTTTACTAAGAGTCAAAAGCGTTGAGCACCTATCACTGATGGTATGCTTGATTGAACAGGTGGTCTGGAAGCACCCTTCAGTGGATTTTGATCAGCTGTGCCACCAGCAATTTGTGCATCTGTATGTAAAATCCCTTAGATGACTTTATCACTCCAGCTGTAGAAGCTTTAGTTTCTTTTATAGTTATAGAGTTAGCTACAGAATAGCCAGCTGCTGCAGGTTAGTCTTTGTTTAGCACAAAGTTCCATCTCCACTGCCATGTGTTTGTTGGCCTTATACCAACATCACTTGTGATATCTTCATATCATGCAGAGGACGCACATATTGGCTGATGCACATCAGAAGTTTGGTTGTCACTTGCATTTCAGATTTCCACTTCAGAGAAAATCCACTTAAACCCCTCATCAAAGATGGATTGTGCTACTTTGTCAGTAAGACATATTTCATTTCCCAGTTCATACCCTTACATATTTTTTTAATAATGTGTTTATACCTGGCAGAGTCAATTCATTCTGTATTTTTATTTATTTTTGGTTGGATATATGTAAAAGTAAGCAGTCAAGAATTGTTTTTCAGACAAGAATCAAGAGATGAGAAAAGTCTCACAGTTTACATAATTAAAGGTTGTTACGATAGGTTAAGACAATGAAAAAGTATAACAATAACAGAATATGTACATTATTTGAAATTATGCACCAGAAATTAATAGCAATGGACTGTTGTTGCTTCCCAGTGCTGGTTCAGAAACATTTAGAAATGCTCTTGAGTTATAACCCAAAACCCACCACACTATAATCACATAATAAAAAAGAAAGTGTTCTGAAAATTAGTAAATGTAACACACATGATCTAAAATGTCTTATTCCCATAACTTCCCATAACTAACAGATCATTGACGTTTTTATAATGTAGATTTTATTACCACATCTGGTCAGTGGTGGGTAGTATTGATTATACTCGTATCAAAAAGTTACATTAGAAAAAATGTAAGAAACATTGGATTAAAGATATGGGATGACATTTCGCAATACATACATATTATTTACATATCATAACTAAAATTGAGTAAATCATTATGACCAGATTCTTTTAATCCTTTTTCATTGTGCATTTCAACTTATTATCCCATTCTGACACTTAGAAGCTACTCTTCTTATTCTGTGAAACTACATGTCCAAGTGGCAATAAACAGGCTAGACACATGATCTGATGTTGTGTCTGATGTCTACTTACTAAATATATATATATATTTGCAGCTGGAGATCCACAAAGGGAGTAAATGAATCACTGCCAGCGGCCTTCATCAGAGGATAATGCTTAGACTTACAAGAATCAAAGGCAATATACAGCAAAAATTATGTGGCGGTGGGGGCGGGGGTTTAGTCAGTGTGATCGGTCGGGTGGGGGGGTATTGGTTGTAAAGTTTTATTTATTCTGAACATGTTCTTCTTAAGTTTACATATGCTGGGCCAAATGTCTGTTGATGGCGTTCTCATTTGATAACCAAGATTCAGCCAGCTCTCTGGCACTTTTAGTACTGGCCTTAAATCTTACTTGTACGTTGTCCCAGTTAAATGTATGTCCTATTGATTTAGTATGCGTATAGATCAGTGATCATGAGTTCTTTCTACTGACGGCGTTACAATGTTCATGTATATGTGTTGTGATTCTTTTTGATGTTTGTCCTATGTATACCGCTGGGCAAGAACTGCATGGAATGCTATAAACTGCGTTTCGCGTTTCTGCTATCGGTTTCTTGTTTTTAGCATTAAAGAGGTATGTGTGCAGATTGTTTGCAGGTTTGTATGCTATTCTGATGCCTGACTTGGCCAGAATGCGTGCTGCACTTTCAGACACCTTGTGGTGATAAGGAAGTGAGTACCATAAAAAAAAAAAACTACTTTATGATACGTGACTCATTTTCTCCTTTTGTGGATCTCCAGCTGCAAATATGCAAACCGTATCACAGACCTTCTCTTCCATATATATATATATATATATATATATATATATATATATATATATATATTGTCACACACGCGCATGGGAGGCAGCTAAAGGGCTTGAGTGAAGGCAGTTGGAGGCATGCGGGGTGTGGCAGAGTGCACTGACTCTTTTCTCCCTTGCCTGTAGACCATCCCGGGGATTTCACCTGGATCACCTGACATCACTTCGGGACTGAGCCAATGGAAGTCGGCCACACCAGCTCCAGTCCCTCTGATGTCACCTCCGCTCTGAGCCAATGGTGGAAGACCACGTGCCAGATCCATACGACCTCACTTCCTGTCTCCCCTTTAAAACCTGCCCCTTTTCCTTTGTTTCTTTAGTCTTGTTTTGGACTCGGTTGTGTGCACTTCAGTGCTCTGTATTTTGTGAAAAGAAAACGACTTTTGCAGCCAGGATACCACAATATACGGGTGGCTGCCCCAACTCTTTATCTGTCAATGTCTTGTTCTTGTGACAGTGGCGTAGCCGGCAGGATGAAGAAGTCCCGGAGGAGAAGGGGACAGGACCTGCAATATACCCAGGTGGGGCGTGCGGGCCGAGTATTCAGGCGGGGAGGGTGCCCCGTGGTTCGGCGTGACCCGGTGCGGGCTCCGCTCCCGGCACTCATAACTAGCCCATCTGGAGTGGCCAGGGGGGTGCGGGTGGGGCTCACAGAATTGGGCTGCCCTGGAGGGAGGCAAAGGGACTCAGTATGCTCTCTTGGGGGAGAGTGCCTGCCTCCCTGCGAAACCAAAGCCCCATTTACCACCTAGGGGTGCCCCAGACTGGCAGGTGAATAAAATAAAAACATGGAGGTTGGACCCTGAACGGCCAACCAACAAACAAGCCTGGTCCTTATGGGCAATGGTAGGGCATTGGCTACGGCCATTTGAAAACACGCCCTACCAAATAATAGAGCAGGTAGCTTGCTATCTGCTCCTGGAAGCGCTTCCCCGTGGCTTCACCCAGCCGGTTTGGGGGCGGTTCAAGAACATGGCTGAGCTCATAGAGCTTATGGAGACGCAGAGGGCGGCCTCACACTCTGGGGAGCAGAACCGTCCTCATGTCAAACTCAGCGGGTGCGTTCCAAGACCTAGCCCCACCCTGTACAATCCGGAGCCCGTATTGGCGTCCCAGCGGGGCGCGCAAACCGCTTGGAGGCAAGGAGGAATGCAGGTGGAGGGTGAGGAGGGTTGGTGTGCTCTGGCTAATCCGTTGGCGGTCCCACATACTGGCGTGGTGATCGTCACCGGACACAAGACCACAGGTTTGTTCGACTCCGGCAGCAACATTTCAATTGTTGCCCGCCGCTTTGTGCAACCGCAACAGTGGCTAAATTTTAAGACCGGTATAACCTGTGTCCACGGAGACATCCGCTGGTACAGGTCCGCCGCTGTGTCATCAGTTACGGAGGGTCAGTTAAGTAAGCTCACCGTAGCCGTCCTACCTGATCCTCCACACCCGGTGATACTAGGGCGGGACTGGTCTAAAATCAAAGCGGTGAGACACATACCACTCCGGGGTTAATTTGGGCCTCGTTATGGGACGGAGATAACCCGTCTCAAGCTGCCTCCACGCCGTGTAATCAGCCGGCAGAGAGGCGAAGCAGTCGCCCTGACTGGCGTGGCAACTCCGGGCGTCGCGGGCTAACACGTCATCCACCAGCGCCGCGGCGGAGCGGAAAGAAACCACGCCCATTGAGGTCGACGCTGACCCTCTCTCCGTGTTGCGGTTCCAATTTAAAAAGCGCCGGCTTCTTTTAGAAGGGAGCAATGGAATGATGACTCCCTGAAGTTTGTAAAAAATGCAGTGGTCCTTGTCAATGGCCAACGCACTAATCAGTCGATGCCACAGGGCCCCTACTTTGTGCTAGATAATGACCTCCTTTACCGTGTAGCAATGCATGACGGGCAGGAGACGAGGCTGCTGCTAGTGCCGCGTACCTTCCGGCGGCAGGTCTGTGAGCTAGCACACGCCCACCTCCTAGGTGGCCACCTGGGCACCGAAAAAACTCTGGAGCGGATCAAGCTCCGTTTCTACTGGCCAGGAATTAATGAGGAGGTTCGTCGCTTTTGCGCTTCCTGCCGGAGTGTCAACTGTGACAAATTCCTAGGAGGGACCGTGCTCCTCTCATTCCTATTCCACTGATTGGCGTTCCCTTCCACAGAATCGGGTCGACCTGGTGGGACCCTGGAGCCCTCAGCCCGAGGACACAAGTACATTTTAGTCCTCGTGGATTACGCTACACGATACCCCGAAGCTGTTCCGTTGCGCTCAGCTACCTCTAAAGCCATCGCACGGGAATTACTAGGGGTATTGGCGTGGGGATCCCCAAAGAAGTCTTGACAGACCAGGGGACCCCTTCACCTGGAAACGTTCAAGGAGACTGCCAGATTACTGAAAATAAAGCATTTAAAGACCTCGTGTATCATCCTCAAACCGACGGATTAGTAGAGGTTTAATCAAACTCTCAAGCAAATGCTGCGTAAGGTGGTCAGCGAGGATGGAAGGAACTGGGATCAGCTCCTCCCCCTCGTCCTTTTTGCCTATCGGAAGTCCCACAAGCCTCCACGGGGTTCTCCCCTTTTGAACTACTATACGGGCGACAACCTCGGGGCATATTAGATATTTTGAAAGAAGGCTGGGAAGAAGAGGCTCTTCCCTCCACAAACATACTGGAATATATCGCGCAGTTACTGCGATAGATTTGGAAAAATTGGCCTGTCCTTAAAAGTCACATGGAGGAGGCTCAAGCAGCGCAGGCCGGTACTACAACCGCGCACGTCTCTTGGGAGTTCCGCCCCGGAGATCGGGTCATGGTCCTAGTGCCTACCTCCCACTCTAAATTGCTTGCCCACTGGCAGGGCCCCTACGAAGTTAAGGAGAGGAAGGGACTGGTCGACTATTTGGTGAGTCAACCCAATCGTCGGCCAAAGGAGCGGGTTTATCATGTGAACCTGCTGAAACCGTGGAAGGACAGGGACCCCGATCCCTCCTCCGCCAGCCCGCTCACTCTTCGCTCACACACACGACCTTAACCCGGCACGGACTTAAGTCCCAGACAGCGGCAGGAGCTGGAAACAGTTATCCGGACCGTTCGGGAGGTAGTCAGTGAGAACCCGGAAGGACCTCTCTGATTGAGCACAACATCGTGACAGAGCCTGGGGTTGTTGTCCGAGAACGCCCGTATCGTCTTCCCGAGGCAAAAAAGGCTGAAGTGGAGCTTGAGATCAAGCGCATGCTGGAGCTAGGTGTGATTGAGGAAAGTTATAGTCCCTGGTCCAGCCCCATTGTGCTCGTCGGTAAGCCTGACGGAAGTTGGAGGTTCTGCAATGACTTCCGTCGGCTTAATCAAGTCTCCCAATTTGATGCTTATCCAATGCCACGCGTGGGCGACCTCCTCGAGAGGCTTGGACAGGCTCAATACCTGACCACACTTGACATGACGAAAGGGTACTGGCAGGTTCCTTTAACGGACTCCGAAGGAAAAACGCGTTTAGTACCCCTAGCGGACACTGGCAGTATCGTGTCCTTCCATTTGGGTTACGGGGCTCCAGCAACCTTTCAGCGTCTGGTGGACAAAGTGCTTCGCCTCATAACTCATACAGTGCTGCCTACCTGGATGGCGTGGTCATCTATTCCAGCACATGGAAGGAACACCTACAGCATGTCCAAGCGGTATTACGGACACTTGGTGAGGCGGGCTCGGATTAATCCCAAGAAATGCTTCTTGGATTAAGCGAGCCAAATATTTAGGCTACCTGGTGGGTCGGGTACCGTAAGGCCACAGTGCTCCAAAATTGATGCCATTCTGAAATGGCCCCGTCCACGAACCAAGCGGCAAGTCCAAGCCTTTCGGGTTAGCGGGTACTACCGCCGGTTTGTACCCGGTTTTGAGAGAGCGCGCCTTGACTGATTTAACAAAGAAGAGGGCCCGAACATTGTGGTATGGACTGAAAAACAGGCTGCATTTAGTGACTTAAAGCAGGCCCTTACGCCCACACCTGTTTTGATGGCACCTAACTTTTCTTTGCCTTTCATCCTCCAGGCGGACGCCGGACACAGGCCTGGGCGCCGTGCTGAGCCAAAGCGTCGATGGTGTGGAGCACCCCATCATGTTCCTGAGCGGAAACTGTTGGACCGGAGACCAGGTATGCTGCGGTGGAGAGGGAGGCTCTGGCGATTAAATGGGCGATTACTCAGCTGAGGTACTACCTGTTGGGCGGAATTCACCCTTGTCACGGACCATGCACCCCTACAGTGGATGGCCCTCCACAAGGAGTCGAATCCGCGGGTCACCCGGTGGTTTCTTGACCTGCAGCCGTACAAGTTTTTCGCTCCTTCATCGCCGGGCGCTCTCACGCCAACGCTGATGCTCTTTCTCGGGTTCACGACCTCTCGGTTAGGTCGCCCGACCCGCCGGGTCTGGGCTAAGGGGGCCTTGTCACACACGCGCATGGGAGGCAGCTAAAGGGCTTGAGTGAAGGCAGTTGGAGGCATGCGGGGTGTGGCAGAGTGCACTGACTCTTTTCTCCCTTGCCTGTAGACCATCCCGGGGATTTCACCTGGATCACCTGACATCACTTCGGGACTGAGCCAATGGAAGTCGGCCACACCAGCTCCAGTCCCTCTGATGTCACCTCCGACTCTGAGCCAATGGTGGAAGACCACGTGCCAGATCCATCGACCTCACTTCCTGTCTCCCCTTTAAAACCTGCCCCTTTTCCTTTGTTTCTTTAGTCTTGTTTTGGACTCGGTTGTGTGCACTTCAGTGCTCTGTATTTTTAAAGAAAACGACTTTTGCAGCCAGGATACCACAATATACGGGTGGCTGCCCCAACTCTTTATCTGTCAATGTCTCGTTCTTGTGACAATATATATATATATATATATATATATATATATATATATATATATATATATATATATATATATATATATATATATATATATATATATATATGGTGTACACTAGAGGGAGCCAGAGATCTCCCAACCCCAGACACAACCTTACAGACGCCAGTCCTGTTAAAATAAAGATGTTTTATTTTATTGATACCTTCTACAAAGGTTCCATAAGTGCAATAAACACAAATCCTTCCACGCTATATTGTTTCTTTCTCTTCCTCACCACCTCCCAGCCGAGCTTTGTCCACTTCCTCCTGATTCTGACTTGCCTGGATGAGGTTGAGCAGCTTCTTTTATCCTGGACCTGGGAGTACTTTTGGTGCTAGGGCATATCCCAATGGAAGCACTTCCACGTCAAATGGAAGTCCCATAAAGAAGGGATGAGGAATCTCTGCGGCAGCCCCTGGTGGCCCTCACTGAAACTGACAGAGCTGTTCTCGAGGAATCCAGCATCCAATGTACAACCACCCAAGGAAGCTGCCTGTTCTGTTGGGGAGCCCATTTGGCAGAGTTTGGCATTCCTGTGATTTTGCCAAACTTGAGGCAAAGCAAATTCAGTGTGGTTTGCTCATCACTCTTCTCGAACTTTCTTTTGACAATGACCTTGGTTTGTTTTTTAACTTTGAGCTAGTCTCCCTTTAGTTTGGATGAAAGTTTACTGTAATTTTATTGTTTTTGACCATTGTAGCCTTTGTTATGTTCACTTCCAGATCCTTCTACACTCCAGCTGCATGCATTCAAAATTAGTGTTTGCCTATGTGATTTCTTCATAGGTATTTTAATTGCTTTTTACTTCATCCATTAAAGTAACTATCCCAACTCTTAACTGTCTCCTACAATCAGGCAAATGCAATTCACTGGCAATGATTACCCAATAGGAACAGTTTCAGCCAGTTGATTTTTGTTTTGATTGACAAGTGAAGAAACCATCGTGTAAAAAGACATTTTGAAATAGATAGCACTGGCATTAAATGAGTTTCATTGCTGTATAAAAACAGTCTTAGATAGATAGATAGATGCATACAGTGCATCCGGAAAGTATTCACATAGCATCACTTTTTCCACATTTTGTTATGTTACAGCCTTATTCCAAAATGGATTAAATTCATTTTTTTTCCTCAGAATTCTACACACAACACCCCATAATGACAATGTGAAGAAAGTTTACTTTAGGTTTTTGCAAATTTATTACAAATAAAAAACTTAGAAATCACATGTACTGTACATAAGTATTTACAGGCTTTGCCATGAAGCTTAAAACTGAGCTCAGATGCATCCTGTTTCCCCTGATCATCCTTGAGATGTTTCTGCAGCTTCATTGGAGTCCACCTGTGATAAATTCAGTTGATTGGACATGATTTGGAAAGGCACACACCTGTCTATATAAGGTCCCACAGTTGACAGTTCATGTCAGAGCACAAACCAAGCATGAAGTCAAAGGAATTGTCTGTAGACCTCCGAGACAGGATTGTCTCGAGGCACAAATCTGGGGAAGGTTACAGAAAAATTTCTGCTGCTTTGAAGGTCCCAATGAGCACAGTGGCCTCCATCATCCGTAAGTGGAAGAAGTTCGAAACCACCAGGACTCTTCCTAGAGCTGGCCGGCCATCTAAACTGAGCGATCGGGGGAGAAGGGCCTTAGTCAGGGAGGTGACCAAGAACCCGATGGTCACTCTGTCAGAGCTCCAGAGGTCCTCTGTGGAGAGAGGAGAACCTTCCAGAAGGACAACCATCTCTGCAGCAATCCACCAATCAGGCCTGTATGGTAGAGTGGCCAGACGGAAGCCACTCCTTAGTAAAAGGCACATGGCAGCCCACCTGGAGTTTGCCAAAAGGCATCTGAAGGACTCTCAGACAATGAGAAACAAAATTCTCTGCTCTGATGAGACAAAGATTGAACTCTTTGGTGTGAATGCCAGGCATCACGTTTGGAGGAAACCAGGCACCGCTCATCACCAGGCTAATACCATCCCTACAGTGAAGCATGGTGGTGGCAGCATCATGTGGTGGGGATGTTTATCAGCGGCAGGAACTCGGAGACTAGTCAGGATAAAGGGAAAGATGACTGCGCAATGTACAGAGATATCCTGGATGAAAACCTGCTCCAGAGCGCTCTTGACCTCAGACTGGGGCGACGGTTCATGTTTCAGCAGGACAACGACCCTAAGCACACAGCCAAGATATCAAAAGAGTGGTTCAGGACAACTCTGTGAATGTCCTTGAGTGGCCCAGCCAGAGCCCAGACTTGAATCCGATTCAACATCTCTGGAGAGATCTTAAAATGGCTGTGCACCGACGCTTCCCATCCAACTTGATGGAGCTTGAGAGGTGCTGCAAAGAGGAATGGGCGAAACTGGCCAAGGATAGGTGTGCCAAGCTTGTGGCATCATATTCAAAAAGACTTGAGGCTATAATTGCTGCCAAAGGTGCATGCGCTGTGAATACTTTCCGGATGCACTGTAGATAGATAGATACTTTATTGATCCTGATGGAAATTGAAGTACCAGTAGCCAAAGATTATACTAAGTTAGATACAAACATTTAGTACACACTATACAAATAACAGGTGGCACATAATAATAAATTAACAGATACTAAAGTGATATTATATTAAAGTTAAAGGTAAAATAAAGTGGCATGGCTTATACCAGGGGTGTCCACACCTTTTTGGCTTGTGAGCTACTTTTAAAATGACCAGGTCAAAATGATCTACCTACATTAAAAATGCTATATATATATACATTTCTGTATAAAGCCAGAGTTTTGCAGTAGCTCGCGCGTTTGATCGTGTGTGCGGGATGACCAGTGTGTTAGAAGAAAAGAGATCTCAGACTGGCCGCCCTGTATGTCAATCAAGTGGCAAATGCCATAGGGAGGATATATGATAGACTAAAGTTTACATTTTTTTTTTTTAATGCAACGCGATCTACCTGCACTACATTTGCGATCGACGCATTGGGCACCCCTGGATACTGATAGGATGACATGTTTATGGTGACACACTATTAAAAAAGGTTCTACACTAGTGACCAAGTAGTGAGATATCAGATGTAGTGCATAGCTAATACTGCTTATGAGCAGAGAAGGAGCATCAGGCCCTGAACTCAACCACCCCCCGGTTCTGATTGGATGAGTTAAAGAGTCTAATGACTCTGGGAACAAAAGAACTTTTAAATCTGTCTGTATTGCATTTCTGTGATATCAGCCTACCACTAAACAAACTACTCTACTTAATTATGGTGGGGGATAGTGAGTGATGTTCATTGTCCATAATAGACAGCCACTTCCATAGTGTCCTCCTCTCTGCCACTGTCAGAAGAGAGTCCATTTTGAAATAATATCTACAATAATTAAATGAAAGATAACTACATTACTGAACCAAAATAAACTGTTAAAATGTATTTCATAATAACTATATGACTTTTTTTATTATGTTTTTTCACAATTTAATGACTTATTTATACACAGTACAGTGATCCCTTGCTGTATCGCGCTTTGACTTTCGCGGTTTTGCTCTATCGCGGATTTTATATGTAAGCATATGTAAATGTATATTATGGATTTTTAAGCTGATTCACGGATTTCTGCGGACAATGGGTCTTTTAATTTATACTACACGCTTCCTCAGTTTGTTTGCCCAGTTGATTTCATACAAGGGACGCTATTGGCGGATGGCTTAAAAGCTACCCAATCAGAGCACGTATTACATATTAACTAAAACTCCTCAATGCTATAAGATATGCCTCCTGCGCGGTGCTCGATTGTTTGCTTGTCTCTGCCTCTATCTCACCTCTCTGACATTCTCCGCGCCTGACGGAGGGGGTGTGAGCAGAGGTGCTGTTTGTACAGAAGCTATTTGCCTAGTGGATACGGACGCTCCTCTAAGAAATGCCGCTTATTCGAGGTGCGTCCAAAAGCACACTTATTGATTTTTTGATTGTTTGCTTTAATCTCAAGCTCTCTTTCTCTCTCTCTGACGTTCTCTGCGCTTGACGGAGGAGATGTGAGCAGAGGGGCTTTTTGCACAGAGGCTGTTTGCTTAGAAGATACGGACGCTCCTGTAAAAAATGCTGAAAGGCTACCTTCGCATTGATCCCTTCATTGCCGCTGCTTTATCGCGGTGCTTGCATACTTAAAAGCGCAACAGCCCTATTGATTTTTCATTGTTTACTTTACTCTCTCTCTGACATTCTCCGCTCCTTACGCACACTTTGAAGAGGAAGATATGTTTGCATTCTTTTAATTGTGAGAAAGAACTGTCATCTCTGTCTTGTCATGGAGCACAGTTTAAACTTTTGACTAAGGGGTGTTATTTCATGTCTAGAGGGCTCTAATAATGTTAAAAAACGTATTTAGAAGGTCGTAAACAGGTTTTCTATGCTCTAACTGCGAAAATATTAGATTTATAAATAAAGAATCCTACTTCGTGGAAATTCATTTATCTGTCTGGAGCTGATTAACCGCGATAAACAAGGGTTTACTGTATAACTGTGCAGAGAATATTTATAAACTGTGTGGGAGAGTTTCTAAGGGCTTAAAATATATAAAAATAATCATACAAACATATGGTTTCTACTTCGCGGATTTTCACCTATCACGGGGGGTTCTGGAACGCAACCCCCGCGATCGAGGAGGGATTACTGTATATTGATATACTTTTTCATGTAATTATTTTTTTAATAATTGCAGTTTTATTTAATTTTGGAAAAAATAGTGTTCTTTATTGTATGAGCTGGACAGTGTAATAGGAATTATGTATGAATAGTAAAAAATAGTAATTACACACGTTATATCACAATGTTATGTCTCTGTGATTGCAATATAAAAACTCAAAAGAATATGTACTATTCAAAAATGTTTATTTTAGGGTCTAGGAGATGATAAATGTCTTTGTAGATTAATATGTAAATAAAAACAAATAAATTACATTTTTACTAGAATTGTCAAAAGTTCAAAATATTGATGAGTATCAGTTTTTACATTTAAAATGCTAATTTTTTATGGCAGTCATTCTACAACCTACATTATGAATGCACTTCCAGTTCGCTCTGGATTTTGACAATTGAGCCTTGTAGGCCACCGATAACCATGGCTTAAGTTGCAGCCCTATTTCCAATCACTCATAGGTGCAATACGTTAATAAATTGGCAATCTTCTTTCCCCTCCCGGAGGCACTTTCTTGGAGCAGTTTCATCCATAGGGTCATTCCACCACGGTGTGCTAAGAAGCGCCTCTGGGTTTTCTTTCTGCCCACTGCTAACAGGCAATTCAATGATTCCTCCCGACATACTCCTAAATTCATTTTGAAATTTCTGCACAATACACATTTATTTATTTTTATTTGTTTGTTGATTAGCTGTATTATTTGTCCTCTGAGTCTGTATCCTTGTTTTTTATATTTCTGCTGCTGTATGCATCTGAATTTCCCCTTGCGATTAATAAAATGTATCTAATCTAATCTATTCTAACTTCAGCAGTGTCAGAGCCTTCAATAGCTCACTTAATTGACAAAGAGGGCATCCAGAGTGACTTCTGGAAGTACTTAGGCTTTGTGCCATATATGGATGGAAAACTACAAATTACATGCAATGCCTGCATGTAACATTTCCCACTGCACAATAGCATTGTGAGAGGTTGGTATATTATTTCTAAATTACAGAAACGTTAATCTTTGTATGCCTGTATATTGTGTCTTTTAAGTAGGGATATGATGTTTGTTTTTTTTTCTACAGGTTCAAATGTTTTTTATAGTCAGCCTAATGTTCAGTGCATTAAGACAGGGGTCTGCAATTATTTTTACCTGTAGGCTACTTTAAGTCTTCACTCGCTTGATGTTTAAACCCTCGCCACAAAGTTTGCTATCGTAATGTATTATTTTCTTTCATTTTATTACAATCAATTTAAAAATTATATTTCATTGTTTTTACTATATAATGTAAGGTGCTATGACTTTTCTGTGCTCAGTACCATAAATGGTGGAGCAATTCCTCAGTGTCTTCATATACTCACTGTATTACAGTAGAAATTACTGAGATGGCAATTAAAGTGAAGGTTGATTGGATTTGATTGGCTATGACAGCCTCTTCACAGATCTATTTACAGAATTTAACTGTTACCTTTTACAAAAGATTGCACTACTTGAATTATTTCTATTATTTGTTTCAATCAATATAAAGATTTTAGGACATATAGAACTGCAATTTATTTTACATCGTTTTTAATTGAATTGAATGATGTACTGTATTGAGTATCGAAAATGTTATTGAATTGCAATACTTTTCTAAGTATCTTAGGAAATTGAAAATATTGGTATCATGGCGACCCTAACTGTTACTGAGCTGAGGTCTAGGTGAGCTGGGGCCTCATGTATAAATGGTGTGTACGCACAGAAATGTTGCGTAAGAATGTTTCCACGTTCAAATTGTGATGTATAAAACCTACACTTGGCGTAAAGCCACGCACTTTTCTCACGGTACCTCATACCTTGTTGTATGCAAGTTCTCCGCTCGGTTTTGCAGACTGGCGGCACCCAGCGTCAAAGCAGTGCTACTGTTCCTGTGTGGTTACTCCTTATTTTCCTGAGGCGGCTTTATAAATACACTGAAACTAACCACATATTCTTTATTAGTGTAATGCATCTGATTGTAATTAACTTGTAACAATATAATGGTCCAGGGAATAGCCATAGTATTCCAAATACCATAACTGCTTTAGCGTTATTACTCTCACCTTCTTCTTCTTTCAGCTGTTCCCGTTAGGAGTTGTCACAGTGGATCATCTTTTTCCATATTACTCTCACTGCACCACTCGGAGTATTTATATCACTGTATCTGAGTGTGAATCACAGCAGCAGCTGATCGGAAAGAGAATTATCGGAATACAGAATCAAGCACACGCTACCTCAGCCACTGCAAAACGTTTCAAAGCCTTTCCTGTACGGACCTCGCGGTTCAGAAATAGTTTCATCCCAAGAACTATAAACGCACTCAATCAATTGCTCCTTGTAGAACGGTTTGTACTTATAAGTACAATCACCCCACTGTAAACTTGCACTACAGTTATAATATCTCACAACCTGAGCCACTTTATAAAGCGCGTATTTACATATGATGACGATATTTTTAAGATGAAATGCAGCAAAATATGTTTATTATATTATACAGGTAAAACTTTAACTTCATTTAAATAATCCATATTCTTCACTGGGAACGGCGTGAAAGATAGAATAATTGAACATGTACTACGAAGATAGTTCAATGTTCCTTAAACGTTTTGAAGAATCGGCACTAAGCTTACAGATGGCTTAACATCTATTACAGAGCTGATTGTGCGACGATCGGTTACTTGGAGAAAGAAAAGCAAGGATTGCAGGGCGGCCACGCCAATATATATTGAATATAAAACAGAAGAGAAAATAACGACACCGCTAAAAACGCAGCGGCAAATTTCGACAAAAGTTAAACGCTTGTGTCATGAGCACGAGGCAGCTATGCAGTGTCCACAACGAATGTGGCCATCCACCTTGCATAAGATACCATATTGACATTGGCGGGCAAAGGGGCCACCGATTCTTTCTCTGCCCAGGGCCGTCACAAACCTAGAGCCGTCCATGAGTACTGCTGCAATAAATAATTTCATCGAAGGTCGCACACAATCAATGCGCTGTGAATCCCATTTTTAATAACATGCTTTAACTCCTATCATCATGAAAATGATATCACGTATACATCTCAGTATTTTAGTTATTCAGAGAGCTGTAATATCACGAATGTAATGGATTCTGTGTCCAGTCGGAGGAAGAGAGCCGGTTTAAGAAGCAAGTAGTGATTCACACACATAGAGCACATAGAAGATCAAATACAAAACAAAGCATTTAACGTGCTACTTTAATTACGATGTGATTTGAGAAACTGATTAATTAAATGATTTTAAGATGACGTTTATGATGTTCTACTTTAATGACAAAAGTGGAAATTTCGAGATTGAAGTTGACATTTCGTGCTTTTTTCCCACTGTGTGCCAATGTTTTTTTTCTCTGTACCCTAATAAGCTTTCATATGACACGCAGACGGTGGGCTACAACTCGCCTTTTCACGGCGACTTTGATATCTGAGCTTTCAAGTTTCTCCAACACGCTATGTCACTCCATCAAATTCCTTTTGTTGATTATACCACGGTTTAATTAAACAAAAAGTGTGTTTTTCCTTTGCCTCCACTTGGTATTCACTGAAATTCTTATATTTACCCCTATGCTTCTCCCATTGTCTTTTCACAGAAGGCTGAGCTTAAGAGCGATTTATATTGATTTGCATATTCAAAGAGGCGTAATTTTGGGAGGAGTTGGGGTGGGACATAAGACGCTTGCACGTGCGTTAGTTTTCATGCTGACCGGGATTTATGTAGCTGAAGAACATGGAAGTTGGAGTACGCACAGATTCCTGCATCTGAAATTTTCTGTGCGTAAGCACATTTCGGCTTTTGTGCTTACATAATGTTTTAGTGCGAATTCTACGCATGGTGTTATGCATGAGGCCCCTGGAGTCTGCAACAAACCAGCCGTGCTCCAGAGTATTGTGGCATGTGTGGTTAACTGCAGTCTAAGAGGAAGTCAGATGCAAATTGCAGGGTTGCTGGACACTTTATTCCGACAGCAAGGGGACTTTGTTGTGAGACTTTATGCTCTCCCTGTTTAACTTTCATTTCAAGTAAAAAAGACAATGATGAACATTATGTTTTTTACAAAATAGTAGTAGTGATCCTTGCACCATTGAAATTTTGAGTGTGAAGGTCTTGTTTCTAGAATAGCATGTTTACATGTGTAACACACAATAAATCAAAAGAAACATGTTTAGCATCTGTACTGGAAAAAAAATGTTGGTGTCTGAATACATTTTAAGTGAGGGAATAGACAACCAGTCATATAGGTTAAAAGAAAATGTAAATGTACAAAGAACATGCAGTTCTTGTGTTGGACACAGCAACAGAAAACAAACATTTGCTGGAAGTACATGTTCACTTTAATTAATTAAGTCAAAATATTTTCCAAATTCTCTTTTTCTCTTATTATATTACAATGTCATGGATACCCAGGATAATCCTGTCAGTATCAGTGAATCAGGCCAGAACCAGTCCTGCATGGGATTCCACACCCACCCTCACTCAATGGTCAATTCCTTTTCTTTATTATATTACAATGTGGTGAAGATTAAAAAAATTACAATTTTTGCACTCAGAATTTTGCATTTTAGCTCTGCAAACCAGAATACGAAAGTGAAATTAACAGAGGGATGGGAATTTAGATGCAAAGAGTACAGAATTTATTAAAATAAAAGAAGTATATATACCTGTGCATATTTTATGTCTGTATAACTGTTGTTTGGTGTTATTGTGTTTAGAATGTGTTTGTATTTTGTTTCCATTTAAGTGTGCTGTTTTCATCTATGGAATGATTATACATACAAAGTTTGTAGTTTTCCCACAATGGTAGTTTTGTGTATTGAACTGTCTTAACAGCAATACTCTCTGGAAACTCTTTTGACCATTTTGAATCCCTTCTCACCTGAGTAGTGCCTTATGGAAAGCCACCCCTTGCCAATAACATGTGCTGCTCTGCTTAGAACGTTTTGCTTGGCTATTCAGTTCTGTACAGATGACAGCTCTTTTTTCATTTGCCATGTAAATGACATACTTGGAAGGTTGGGCGCATGTGCTGGTACAGTGATTTGCCACACCCAACACACAACGAACAACTCGGATTGAGACTTGAGTGCAGCTGTGTAATGAGTGACACCTCGGCACCACACTGGAACAGTGTGAGGTTTTTTACAAAGTGCTAATCCTGCCACCAACCCCCAAATTTTCCTAAATAATACAAATGAAATTTAGTATAGTATTTTTAACAACCATAGAACCAATACTTTTCAAAAGAAATGCATTGCTAATGCGTGACTATTTAAATCCTATATATTTGTCTTCTTTATTACAGTCACTATAGTATAATGAAGTTGTTATGGTGCTTTTGCAGTAAGAAGCATATTTACATATTAATTAAATATAACACATTGCATATACAGTATAGGCTTTGTGTATAGGCTTACTGTAGAATGTAAAATAATACTGTAGAATGTAAAATTACTGTAGCAAGTACAGTAATATAAACAATTTACCTGTCAGGACTAGCTGGCATTATGTATATATAAAGCATAAAAAGGTTTTGGCAGTGACAGGGCAACAAATAAATGGAGCAAATAATACCAGACATTTCTTGTGTAATATATCAGTTCTTACTTATTTCATATTCACTACACACACTACACACAACGTAGTATCAAATTTGAAGAATCTGAAAGATATCATTTGAATATTCAATCTGTGCTAGCGCTGTTGAAATGTGCTATATGAGACTGTTTAAATAAAGTAATAAAGTGCTGATGACAAAATTAGCAAATTAAAAAAGATACCACATGCCATCTGGTAGAGAAACATAATTCATTTGGGAGGAACAATCAATATGTCAAACAAATTGGCAACCACACGCCCAATGCATAAGTATGGCAATTTGTAATTATCAAGAGTTTCAATAATACCACTCAGTCTGATAATAACAAATTATTTTGTTTTTTTTAATATATGTTGTGTTATAAAGGAGCGGCATGGCTAATAGCATTTCAAAAAATAAGTATAAAATTAAATAACTTATGAGAATCTTAAACTACATAAGAGAAGAAAGAACAAAGCATGAGAGCTGTAATACTGAAAAAATATGCAAAAGATTGGCTTATTTAGTCATATGTACTCTCTCATAGCGCATAATGTGTTTTTGATCATAGATTAATTACATACTAGTTATTGAGGTGGCCTCTAGGGGGTCAAAGTATAGGAAACAAAGCAGAATTGTTACAAACATGGGGTACAGGGTTATGGCCTGGGTTAGGAGTCACAACACGCAAAACAATAATCAGAACAACAAAATACTCTGCCTCTCTGGGCCTATCTACGTGAGGTTCAAGTTCCAACTACACACCCTGCCAAATGTTTAGACACATCCAGATATATTTATGTTTTTGATAGAAATATATACCTTTTTTCCTTATAATGATACCATTAAACTGATTTAAAAATACAGCCAAGACATTGCTAGCTACTACTTCTTGAAATGACTGATTTATATTTTATTATTCACATATAATCCCCATTCCTTCAGTGTCTTCATGATAAACTTCCCTAGCTTATACTTGATTAGTAATGTTTAAAAATGAATTGGTTATTAAAGAAACCTTTGTAAATGCAGTAGCACTGCTGAAACCTGTTATTTTGTTCACTTGAGTTGTAAGGTACTGGCATGCCTAAAGTTCGGTTCCGAGTTCAGCAATGGACAATGTGATGCAGCTTTTTCAAGAAACATGTCATCCCATTATTTTTTTTTTTTTGCAGATTAAAGGTTATTCCATGTAACAGATTGCCAAGAAACTAAAGATTTCATACACAAATGTATGTTACAGTTTTTGAGAGAAAAGAGTAAACTGAATATAACACGATCAGAGAGTGTAGTTTGACACTCAAACACCTTATAGGTTCTTAATTGGCTTCTTCCTTAAATATACCCCAAATACCAGTGTCGTCTGCAACAGATAAAAGATGACTCCAGGATGTAGTTCTAACACACCCTCTTGACTTTTTCTCCTCTGACTTACTCATCTGCCTCTTCTTCTGACCCTGGGCTGTCTTTCTCCTGCTAGGTGAGTGCTTGTCAATCCCCTTCCACTAGGGCAGGTCTTGAGAACACTTCCTGGGTCGGAAATGATGCTGAAAACTCCTAGAGTGACCAACAGCCTTAGATGTCTCAGGAAAGGGGGCTAGACAGCTAAAGTCATGGAGCTCGAGGTACTGTACTGAAATACAGACCCAATGTATCAAACTTTTGTGTGTAACACTACCTGTTACTTATTAATTATGTATCACATGGTGGGGAGTCCTAGCATATTGTGTTCACAAACTTGTCTACTAGAGTAAGCTCTGGCACATCTCAGAAACAAAACAAGCAAAATGATTATACGTTTTCTCTTTGTCTACTCCAGAATATCACTGTATTTATTTCTTCTTCACAGGAACACTCAGTACTCTCTTGCTTCTACTGTCTTTGGGTTCTTTACTCCTTCCTTTTTATGGAGTTTGCTTTGTCTGAGATACATATAGTCTTCATCAATAAAAGTAGACTCAATAGGTAATCTCCACATGCACTGCGACCTAAATCTGTATGTATATTCGACATAGACAGCTGTGTATGTGGAAACTCCTGTAGACTGCACAGAGCCCAAAAATCTGAAATTAGAAAAATCAAGAACATCAGCCTCACACTGAGTCATAAACATTGACATTAAAATAAACTAATCTGTTTTTTTTTTATATAGTTGTTAAGCTTTCATTTTATTGCTTTGAGTCCATTAGAGGGTCAACTGGATGGTTGGGAGACAGTCACAGAGGCAAGATTACGTTGGTTTGGACATGTACAGGAGAGGTGCTGGGTGTATTGGGAGAAAGATATTAAGGATAGAGCTGCCAGGCAAGAGGAAAAGAGGAAGGCCTAAGAGAAGGTTTATGGATGTGGTGAGAGAGAACATGTAGGTGATGGGTGTAACAAACCAAGATGTATAGGACCGGAAGATATGGAAAGAGATGATCCACTGTGTCAACCACTAATGGGAGCAGCAGAAGGAAGAAGAAGAAGTCATATAAAAGGAGAACGTTAAAAATTTCACTTTACATATTTCAAAAACTGTACTCTATAAAACAGTATACATATAATTATTGTGATGGCAGTGCCATTTCACCCATCCTGTATCTATCCACCTTCAAAGTACTCCTTATAGGCACAAGAACAATGGCCAATGGAGTGAGGCATGTAATAGCTTGGCTAACAAGCTTGCAATGAAATGTGGATGACATTAGAAGCTTTCTGCAAATGGCAATGTGCATATCTAGGCCTGTCAAACATTCAAATATCACTTGACATGGGCCAGAATGAAGATAAAACCATTAAAATCCCACAGACTCTTTTCAAAAGGGGAGGTGAATTGATAAAATGTAATTGTACGTGGGAGAATGACCCATTAGGACCCTAGGGAGGGAATATACAGTAGAACTGTCAGACAGGCAGGGGGCCACGGTGGTGGTGAATCAGCTGCAAGGCAACTTTAAGGTTTGCTGTTACTAGTTCACCCTTTACCAGCGCCTCTTGTGGCCCTTAAAAATGTGTGAAATTACATCAACCACAGTGAAGAAAATGGATGCAAAGACCAACAGTTTCATCCAGAAATGGCTAGGCCTACTCTGGTGCCTCTCGGATGTGGCACTGTATGGAAGAAACATCTTCCAACTCCCATTAAAGTCCATCTCGCTGTGGTACAGGCAGAAAAAGAACAGGTGAGTGATGGAATTCAAAGGGTCAAGGCATCATAGGGTCAGCGATGCTTACATTAGGATCCAAACTGGATGTGTATGGAAGACAGATGAGTGCAAAAATTAAGTAATGGCAATTCTGAGGCATAAAGAAGTGGTAGGAAGAACTCGGCTTTGAAAGATTGGAAAGACCTGACTAGGATGGGGGAGTCAGCCAAGTTGTGGTGAGGAGCATCTGCAAAAGTGGTGCCTTGGTTTGCGAGCATAATTCATTCTGGAAACGTGCGTGTAATCCAAAGCACACATATATCAAAGCGAATTTCCCCATAAGAAATAATGGAAACTCTGTTGATTCATTCTACAACCCAAATATTCATATAACAATTATTAATACAAAATATAAAGTAAAAATACATAAAACAAATTAACCTGCACTTTATCTTTGAAAAGAATCGTGGTTGGTGTGAGGGAGAAGAGAGAGAGAGAAGAGGAGGAGGGTTATTGTGTAGGATAACTTTTACTGTAACTAACGGAATCTCTGCTATCTGATGGCTCACTGGTTTCTTTTTCTTTTTTTGTGACTTTAACAAGGAACCTATCCAATGAAAGCTGCTTTTGCCTGAAGAGTCACTACACTTGGACACAAAATTTAAAAAATGCTTTACGCACTGTAAGGTTTCTAAACTCTTTTGGGATTCCCCACAACGGGACAACATGCAGAAGAGCATCCTGAAGCTCCCAGCACTGTAGCAGTTCACAGCAAAAGCAAATCCAAAAAGATTGTGGTCATGCTATAAGAGCCTGCCGTCGATGGGTGATGCAAGGAACATTATAAATACAAGGGTGCAGTATTATTTGGCCACTAACCTGGCCACGACCCTGCCTGATTGCTGTGTCTGTGTATAGGAGAGTGGAAGATCCCGCTACAATAAATAACCATGCTATTCCTGTTTCACGCTGAATAAAAGCTGGTTCTGCTAAAGTACTGAGACTCAGCTTCGTGTTTTGGGATGCAAGACAGGGACTCACATGTTACAGCACACACATGTGGTCATAATGCTATAGTAAATAGTATATGCTCGTACGGATGTTGACTATATGAGTGAGGCACATTGACTGAGATTGAACATGTGAGACGATTACCCACAATGCGGCAGAGAGAGAAGAATCATTGGCTCAGTTGTGATCACGCGATGTTCATCAGACAAAGCGTATACAGTACGTATTACTCGTATTGCATGACCTCGCTCATTTATCAAGTTAAAGTTTATTAAACATTTTAGCTCACCTTGCAAAACACTCACAGACTAAGTTACTCGCAATCCAAGGTTTTACTTTAGTCCGTTGCAGAATGCCACAAGCAAGTGTTCAGGTGGCACCATGACCAGCTGCTGAGGAAGGTGGCAGAGACTGTGGAGCCTGTAAGACTCAGGGTGAACATACAGTAAATGCTTAGACTCAGCTGAAGCAACTTATCCAGTTTGTGCCTTAAGGTGTGTCATCACTGACAGGCTTCACTAATCGTGAAAGTTTGATCTTGACTACAGGAAAGGACTTGTTAAAGAAAGTCAACAGCTGAAGTCCCCACCTGAGATTTGCACTACAGCCATGAGAACCGACATTGTCATCTTGTCATTGCAACAAAAGGAGGTTGTATTGGTGGAACTAACAGTCCACCTTGGAAGAAAACATGGGGACAGCATAAAAGAGGAAGAACGGCAGATATGCGAAGCTGGTGAAAGAGTGCAGGAAGAGTTGCTGGAAGGCGTCTATCTACGCAGTGGAGCAGTGAAGGTTGGGTGCTGGGGCTTCAAGGTCCTCTCAACAAGATGTTTTCTGAGGGACATTGGACTGGCAGGAAGAGAATACTGGATGGCACTAAAATGTTTTGGCTTTAGCTGAGGAGGAAGAACAAAGCCTGGGGTAATAACGAGGCCAAGTAGGGGTATGAAGCAGCACTTGAACATCTATGTTCAGTTGCAGGGGGATGCACTGCCCCACCACCTGGAGATGTTTTGGGATTAAAGGGATAAAACATCTGAGAAAAGTGGCTCCGGGCTGGTGACCCTGCTGCTGGTCATATGGCACTTGCAGGATAAACACCTACCTGTATTCCTAATTTGGATAATACATTTAAAACTTTTAGCATATCAATAAACAAAGTTGGTGACTCTCTGGACTATAGCAGCTGTCTCAATAAAGCATGAACTGTTTTATTATGCAAAGTAAATGAAAACCAGCAATAGAATAAATTTCTGTTGATTAACCACATACGGATGTGAATACTTATAGATGACAAGTAGCATTTTTATATTTGCAAAAGACAAAGTAATTTACATCTCTATTAAAAAAGCAACACATTCTTTTCTCTTTTGATTTTTTCTTTTCATTGACCGAGCAATTTGCTTTTGGGCCAGTCTTCTTTTAACTTAAGTTTTTCAAAATTTGAACTTACAGGACCAGTGTCAGAGATGTTCAAATTAAATGTATATTTCTCATTGAGACTTTTAAATAAAGCAAGTTCTAAAGACTACAACAGCGTGAGTTTATTAAATAAAATTAAGTAAATTTAGCAGGTTTTTACCATTTAGTTAGTGTCATCTACATTGAAGAAATCAGACTGAGGTTGAAAATAAAGACTATTAGAGACAAGATTAAAGAATTAAGGCTGAGATGATATGGCTGTATGCAAATAATGGGGAAGGGAAATTTAGTAAAATGGACAGAGCAGCAGAAAACAGAAGGAGAAAGAGGAAGACCAAGAAAGAGATGGATGGATTGCATCAATGAAGACAGCCGAGAGACAAACCTCACTTAGCAACAAACGGAGAGGGCAGGAAGAACAGCAATAGGATGATATGACCCTTGATGGGAAAAGGGGAGAAGGAAGAAAAAGAAGATATTATTTTAATTGTTATCAATCCAAAACATAGTAGAACCGTATGCATATTCATTATAGAGTAGAGTAGCAGACTTGAGACAGTATTAGAACTGAAGAATTTATCTTGTGGTTTACAGGTTCATCTACAGGTGAAGCGTAACTTAGCAACATGAAGTGCAAAGCAGAACTCAACCCTGGATGGTATGCCTGTTTCTTACAAGGTACAGTCATGGACAAACACTCACTCACACCAGGCTAATTTAGTGCTACAGTATATAAGAACTTACACACACACTACACCAAGATGTGGGAGGAATCCAAAGTGTTCAGGAAAAGCCCACAAAAACAGAAACAAGAAGAGGTACTAAACACAAGCAACTGGAGAGACTACAACACTAAACACTTATTTTTCATTTCTGTAAATTTGAGAGCCTCAAGTTGCACTTTACAGTATTTTAAGCATTTTAACAGCCTGAAAGACTTCTTTCAGACCTATGCTTTATGACTCTATAAGTCTCTTTTTAGTATGATCCTATTTTTAAGATACAAAAGTTCTTGCAGTAATTCACATGCATATTTCATGCAACCAACCTAGTTGACTTACTGATGGTGAATCCTGCATTCTAAGCGTTAATAATAACAGCTGTTTTTTTTGCCGTCTTTTGTCACATGCTCGCAAGTTTGTCTAGATCACTTCCAATAGCTGGCACATATTCAACTTTTGTTTCATGAGGCTATTTAATTGAAGTTATGCCTTTACATTTCTTAGTCTTGATTAATTTTTTTGTGCTTTTCCATGTCTTTTGGCTGTCACCTCTGACTTTGGCAAAGCATCTCCTATTTATGTGGCATGTCATAAACCTCTAAGGCAGGAGTTCCCAAACTTTTTTTTGCCGCAGACCCCTTTACCAAAAACTTTTAAAACCATCGACCCCCTAGTCACATGCAACGGTTTTTCATGTCCACACTTGCTTTGATAAGTTCGTTAAGACAATGCACAGACATGTTTGTGCTACATGTATTTTCATGCATTCTTACATGTGACTCTTTTAATGACACATTTTACCTTTTCGTTCAAAAGTTTGGTATTGTATGTGTTTTTATCAAAAAAGTGTTTTTTTTTTTAAATTATTTTGCTTCATAATTAGGTACCTATTGGAATCATAGATATTTTGAAGTAACAAACAAATAGCAGTAGTAAGGGGGTCTATTTTTGCTGTCGTCGACCCCCAAATTTTTTTATTGAAACTATCGACCCCTAGAAAGTTCAAATTGACCCCAGGGGGTCAATATCGACCACTTTGGGAAGCCTTGCTCTAGGGTTTTATACATCATTACCACTGTCTTTTTGGAACATTTTCAAAGGATTCAGGAGATGTTGGGTAGTCAGGAGTTTTTAGTTTCCTTTGTCACCACCTGTTCAAGGCACCATACAGTCCTTTTACATTGATACATTGAAGGTCAGATGTCCACATGACCATCATCATCTAATTCTTGCATGTAAAGCCTGAAAACCATAAGGACTGATTTAGATCATTTATGTTAGGTAGAATGCCTAGTGTGGGCTAGGTTGTCTCTTGGCTTTGGAACCCCTGCAAATGTTTTTTCTGTCATCCTGGCCATCTGACCTTACTTTATTCTTTGTTGCATAGTATTGTCTAATCTTATTTTTGTTTCATATAAGCTTCTTTCATCTTGAAAAGCACTTTGAGCTATATCATTTGTAGGAAAATATGCTATATAAATAAATGTTGTTATACTTTGTACTGTGTTTATATCTTTTTTTAAATTCTATTTGAGGAAAATAGCATTCCATATGATCATATCTAAGTTATATCTTAGATCCTCAAATGAGTGTCTCCTTAGAATTCCAAAAGCTAAACTTAAAGGAAGTGGTGAGGCGGCCTTCTGCTGTTATGCACCTAAAATCTGGAATAGTCTGCCAATAGGAATTCGCCAGGCTAATACAGTGGAGCATAGTGAAAACACATTACTTTAACATGGCCTTCTCATAACTTCACTTTGACTTAATACTGATACTCTGTATGTTCAATTCATCATAATAACTATCCATAGTGGCTCTAAAATCCATACTAACCCCTACTCTCTCTTCTGTTTCTTTTTCCGGTTTCTTTGTGGTGGCGGCCTGCGCCACCTCCACCTACTCAAAGCATCATGATGCTCCAACATTGATGGACTGAAAGCCATAAATCTACGTGACCATCATCATCAAGTTCTTCCATGAGAACCCTAAATACAAAAAGGACTGTTTCATTTATGTTAGGCTGATTGCCCAGAGGGGACTGGGCGGTCTCTTGGTCTGGAATCCCTGCAGATTTTATTTTTTTTCTCCAGCCGTCTGGAGTTTTTTTTTTTGTTTTTTCTGTCCACCCTGGCCATCGGACCTTACTTATTCTATGTTAATTATTTTTATTTTTTATTGTGTCTTCTATTTTTCTATTCTTCATTTTGTAAAGCACTTTGAGCTACATTTTTTGTATGAAAATGTACTATATAAATAAATGTTGTTGTTGTTATACAGCAAAGAAAATAACATTACATACAATCAAGTCAAACTGTCCCCTGAACATATTTATATCTTCCAACTTTTCACAGTATATTCTGTCATATAATGAAAGAAAACATTGTGAATAGTGCTAGATAGGATGCAGCATTTCAGGTACCAGAGATTCAGGAACATGGTGGTTGAGCATATGCTCATATAGATTGTTCCAGGAAATCCTACCCTAAAAGCACCGAAGTACCTGTAGGAAAAGTGCAAGGCAAGGACATGCAATACATTAGCAGTAATGCCCCAGTCTAATGGATACCAGCAGGGGAGCTTGTTACATTATGCAAGGCTTTCTGCTCTGTATAATGATGGCAAGATGCTGTGGGGAGTGTCTGGCTCTTAAGAGTGTGTTGGGGCTCAGAAATGTTTTAGATAGATGGCCTCAGGAGACAAATTCAAAGGGCCCAGGAAGATGTCGTGGGAGTAATCTTGCTAATGAGTCCTGGCTGGAGTCTTAATATCTTCTTCTGGACAGACTGCAAAAGAACTTGGAGTTAGAAGATTAGAAATACAAGAGTCTATCTAGCAGGGTGCTGAGTAAAAGTACGTAAAGTGGAGACAAAGTGGGAATGAGAGACAGTAATAATATTGGTCCTGGTTCTGCGTTTCACTGTTCACCTCACCAGACAAACATGAGTCGTTGAATCTAATGTTTTTGGGTTTCAGTTTGCTGCTGTACCAACAACTGTTATGTTTCAGCCAGTGTGAGGTTCAAATTTCTCTTTCATATATGCTTCACTCATTTTTATGTTAACATTGTTGATCATTTGGTTGTTTTATGTCCAAGTATTTTTTTTCTATGTACCGTGTTTGTGGTTGTCTGTCAAAAGGCAGGCCTACCTGCTCATCACTGTCAAGGCATTGCTGCTGTGCATTGCAGTTCTTTGAATATGCTGGTGTTGGTGAATTTTTATTTTTTTATTCTGTGCTTTTGTGAATTTACTGTATTTTTTATCTTAATGTTCTGTGTTATTTGTCAGTTTGAATTTATGGGTATTTAATGTTTTATTGTTGTTTTTGGTAATTTTAATTATTTACTGTGCTTGTATGGTATTTCTGATGGCTTCACTCACCATTTGTTATTTGTGTTCTGTCCCCTTAAATGTGTCTCAGTTCTCTGTGTTTTGTGGTGGGAGCTCCCCGGGAGGCGGGGCCACCATGATGGTATGGCTACTGGTTCCTCCTTCTGACTATTTATTCCACTAAGAAGTGAAAGTGATTGCAGTTGTTGGAGACTTCTGTAAGGTTTGTTTTTGCTCTTTATTGGATTTCTCTTTTGGCTTTTGTATTGGGATTTTGCTAAGAACTGCCTTTTAGGCAACTCATTATTGCCTACTATTTCTCTTTTAAGCATTTTGCTTGTATTTTTCTCTTCCTTCTAATGTTGAGGTTTTTAATCTGAGGTCTGTGGAACCCTAGGGGGTCCATGGATGGTTTTCAGGGGATCCGTGAGGGTCAGATAAAAATTAACATTTATATTAAATATACAGTCCAGTACTGTTGATTTAGAGATGTAGTAGTTGAAGTAATGGTAGTAGAAAACGTAGTAGTAGTAGATCTGTTTTAATTTGCACAAGAGGATTTATTTTATAATTATAATGAGTGGCCATTACTTTTTCTGTAAAGAAGGAGTGTTTTTTCAGATTGTTTACCTTAAAGTTTAATAATACTTTGTGTATGTCATATATGTATGAGATAATCAAATCTCGATAAATAAAGTACATTATATTCATTGCATGCAAAGTTGTGTTTATGTGAATATTTCTGGGGAAGGGGGTCCATAGCTTTCATTAAATTCTTAAGGTGGTCCGTGACTCAAAAAAGGTTAAGAATCACTGTAAAATCTAATGAATCCTTTATATTTAAAGATTCTGTTACGCTTTTTGTGTTCAAGTGGAAGGTTAATTTTTATCTTCCTCCTGGTTTTTGGCCAGATTCTGAGATATTTAAAATCTCTTTTGGGCCACCAAAGTCTGTGGCAGACCACTAAAGTTGGAATTGAGCCCCACTGAGTTGAGGCTTTTTTCATGCACGCAAAGGAGGTGCGGCCTGGCCAGTGAACCAGTTGGAAGCCTCACACCCTTTTGCCATGTCTAGTATTCCCACTCCCAGCATTCTGTTTTTGACTTTGTATTCTGGATTTGTGTATTAGGACTTATTTGCCTTAGATTGCCTTTGCCTTTTCAGGCATCACTGCTGTGCATTTTGTCCTCTTTGGAGCTTCACTGTTTTCATAATATTTTTTACTAGCAAAATACCCGCACTTCGCAGCGGCGAAGTACTGCCTTAAAATTTTTATTAAGAATAAAATTAAACCTTTTTAAACTGAGGGAAAATATACCAATAATTATTTGTTAATGATCTCTTTGTATACCACATTGTCAGTTCGGCCCTCCGGTTGTAATATGACCAAGCTGTGCGCTGAGCTTACTCTTGAGCATGCAACATACAGTGTAGTTATCAGCAGGGAGACGTGAATCCCGTGGCGAAGCAAGGAAGGGAATGTAGAGACCAGAGCGACGAACGGCCTTATATAGGCAGGCAGCCAACAACGTGGGAGGCGTTGGGATGGGGTCACACGGTGACCGAGCTGCAGGCTATGGACGTATATATGTACGTAAGTAGGATTCAGTTAGTGTTGGGAACCCGCGTACCAAATTTCTTGAAGATGGGCCCATAAGTAACAATGACCGTTGGAAAGTTCAATATGGCGGCCGACAGTGGCGTGATACCACCGAAATAAGAACGTACATTGGTTTCAGTTAGAGCAGGGAAGCCGCCTACCAAATTTCATGAAGATGGGGCCATAAATAAGAAAGTTTAACATGGCAGACGTTGTCGACCGTTATGACCGTTACACGTAGAATTTCGAAATGAAACCTGCCTAACTTTTGGAAGTAAGCTGTAAGGAATAAGCCTGCCAAACTTCAGCCTTCTACCTACACGGAAAGTTGGAGAATTAGTGACGTTGGAAAGTTCAATATTGCGGCCGACAGTGGCGTCATACCACCGAAATAAGTACGTACATCGGTTTCGGTTAGCGCAGGGAAGCCGCCTACCAAATTTTGTGAAGATGGGGCCATAAATAAGAAAGTTCAACATGGTGGACGTTGTCGACCGTTATGACCGTCACACGTAGAATTTCGAAATGAAACCTGCTTAACTTTTGTAAGTAAGCTGTAAGGATTAAGCCTGCCAAATTTCAGCCTTCTACCTATACGGGAAGTTGGAGAATTAGTGATGAGTGAGTGAGTGAGTGAGTCAGTCAGCCAGTGAGGGCTTTGCCTTTTATTAGTATAGATGAATAAATATTTTTATTTATAAAAAGTCTACATTCGCCCTTTCCTTTATTACCAGGGGTTTGATGGTTTTCCCCCTGGGCATTTTGAGGTATTTTTGTATGCTTAGAAATCCCAAATTCATAACTTGCCCTTTTTTGAAGTGTTCAGCCCTCTTGGAGTCTCGTAGGCCTGAATCACAATGTTCTGTATTTGTTTCTAGTTGAGGATCATCAGGATTTCACTATTGCCCTCCCATTTTTTGCCAGATGAATACGACTTCCAGTATTAGCGCAAAAATATGTTTTTGTATAGGTAAGGTATGGATATAGGTATGTTGTATATACTGTAAATATATATTTTTCATCTTCCATCCATCCATTATCCCACCCGCTATATCCTAACTACAGGGTCATGGGGGTCTGCTGGAGCCAATCCCAGCCAACACAGGGCTCAAGGCAGGAAACAAACCCCGGGCAGGGCACCAGCCCACCAGAGATATCTTTCATCTTGTATGGTTATATATATATTGCCTGCAAGCCAAGGTCTAGAAAATTTTTAATTATTGTGATGGAATTTTGTGGAATCAACTTAGAGGTAAAATAAAATAGCAGATAAACAAAAGTAGAACAAGTATATTCCTTTTTTGCTTGTAGCAATGCCTAGTGGATTTCCAGGGCACCTAGCATCTCTGCCCGGAATACCACCCATTAGCCGTCATTTTCTTTGTAATCTTCCAGAACAAAATACATACAGTTAGATCCATAAATATCTGGACAGAGACAACTTTTTTCTAATCTTGGTTCTGTACATTACCACAATGAATTTTAAATGAAACAACTCAGATGCAGTTGAAGTGCAGACTTTCAGCTTTAATTCAGTGGGTTGAACAAAAAGATTGCATAAAATGTGAGGCAACTAAAGTATTTTTTTAACACAATCCCTTCATTTCAGGGGCTCAATAGGAATTGGACAAATTAAATAACTGGAAATAAAATGTTCATTTCTAATACTTGGGTGAAAACCCTTTGCTGGCAATGACAGCCTGAAGTCTTGAACTCCTGGACATCACCAGATGCTGGGTTTCCTCCTTTTTAATGCTCTGCCAGGCCTTTACTGCAGCGGCTTTCAATTGCTGTTTGTTTGTGGGCCTTTCTGTCCGAAGTTTAGTCTTCAACAAGTGAAATGCATGCTCAATTGGGTTAAGATCAGGTGACTGACTTAGCCATTCAAGAATTTTCCACTTCTTTGCTTTTATAAACTCCTGGGTTGCTTTGGCTGTATGTTTTGGGTCATTGTCCATCTGTATCATGAAATGCCACACAATCAATTTGACTGCATTTAGCTGGATTTGAGCAGACAGTATGTCTCTGAACACCTCAGAATTCATTTGGCTGCTTCTGTCCTGTGTCACATCATCAATAAACACTAGTGTCCCAGTGCCACTGGCAGCCATGCACGCCCAAGCCATCACATTGCCTCCACCGTGTTTTACAGATGACGTGCTATGCTTTGGATAATGAGCTGTTCCACGCCTTCTCCATACTTTTTTCTTGTCATCATTCTGGTAGAGGTTGATCTTAGTTTCATCTGTCCAAAGAATGTTTTTCCAGAACTGTACTGGCTTTTTTAGATGTTCTTTAGCAAAGTCCAATCTAGCCTTTCTATTGTTGAGGCTTATGAGTGGCTTGCACCTTGCAGTGTACCCTCTGTATTTACTTTCTTGCAGTCTTCTCTTTATGGTAGACTTGGATATCGATACGCCTACCGCCTGGAGAGTGTTGTTCACTTTGTTGGCTGTTTCTCTTCACCATGTAAATGATTCTGCGATCATCCACCACTGTTGTCTTCCATGGACATCCAGGTCTTTTTGCATTGCTGAGTTCACCAGTGCTTGCTTTCTTTCTAAGGATGTACCAAACTGTAGATTTTGCAAATCATAATATTGTAGCAATTTCTCGGATGGGTTTTTTCTGTTTTCGTAGCTTAAGGATGGCTTCTTTCACCTGCATGGAGAGCTCTTTTTACCGCATGTTGTCTGTTCACAGCAAAATCTTCCACATGCAAGCACCACATCTCAAATTAACTCCAGGCCTTTTATCTGCTTAATTGATAATGACATAACGATGGACTTGAACACACCTACCCATGAAATAGCCTTTGAGTCAATTGTCCAATTACCTTTGAGCCCCTGAAATGAAGGGATTGTGTTAAAAAAATGCTTTAGTTGCCTCACATTTTTATGCAATCGTTTTGTTCACCCCACTGAATTAAAGCTGAAAGTCTGCACTTCAACTGCATCTGAGTTGTTTCATTTAAAATTCATTGTGGTAATGTACAGAACCAAAATTAGAAAAAAGTTGTCTCTGTCCAAATATTTATGGACCTAACTGTATATGGAAGATTATCTGTGCCAAAATTAATTGCAATCCAATATGTTACACAATTTTCATTCCAGTTTAACATGCAATAGAAAACCTTATTGTATTTTAAGTTATGATTATAGATCATGTACAATAACTAAAAATCCCATATTTTAATGCAGATTGCTCATTTGATTATATTTGATTTTGGCATGTTTAGTGTATGCTCTTTAATTGAAATGCAATACACTTGGTGTGGTCACTAAGTAAAATGCAATACATTTGTTTTGCTTTTAGTTATGACATGCAATCTATGGTTAAAAATTTAAATACAACACATTTTATATTACATTTTAAACTGGCATGAAAATTGCATGTTGAGAGTCAGAAGCAATCAATAATTTAATTGATATACTTTTAAATATGACATGATAAAGTCTTGCATTACATTTCAATGTGGTTAACATGTTGGATTGCATTTAACTTTGGCACAGATAATCTTCCATACGTGTAGTCCCTGCAAGCAAGTGTACTATTTTGCTATTGCTGTCCTACTGGAAGTAAACCATAAACCACCACCACAATATAGTTTATGAACTTCTCACATTTAAAATTAAAGCTTCTGAAGGTATGAAAATTGCTAATGTCCATGAGCTTGATAAAATACCAAACCCATCCAAAGCGAAGTCTGCCATTGCCAGTGCTAATGTGTCCTTTCCATTATCACATTTCATTACAAAGTCAGAGAGTCTATGTTGTTCAATGTGGCAGCTGTACCAAGTACCATCACAGAACACATCATAGAAGGAAAGAATGGTGAAAATTATTAGCAGCCACAATTATAAAATTACTATGTGAATAGCATCACCAGCATCTGTAATACAGTGCACTATTGTTTTTTCATGTTATCAGATCACCTATGATGTGCACCTAACATAAAATTTGCCAACCACAGCTAACCTTTTTGGTTCTTTTCTTAATGTGAGATAAGAAGAAATATCAAACCAGCTGTGTAAGACACAATTAATGCATACACAGGCAGAAAAATCAAAAGTTGTCTCTCCTTCCCCTCTCTCTCATCACTGCACTGCTGTCCTCCAGTATTGCCTTCCTTCCTCACTATCAGCTCTGACTCAATCTGACAAGACAGTGCAGTCCCTTTTTTTGAGGACCCAGGAGTACTTCCAGTGCCAGAGCTTCACCCATTGGAAGCACTTCCAGGTCATGTGGAATTCCCAAACAGTAGGGAGTGTTTCTGCTGTGGCACCCCTAGACACCAACAGAGCTGTGTTACCAGACTTCAATTTCCAGCATGCCCTGCTGGTGTGCAAACATGCACTGTTATCCAGGGCTGCTGCCATCTGGCATCCTGGGTTATAAAACAGCTCCCAGAGACAATCCATTCCTGTCCTTCCTTTCTCTCTCGGCCAGGAAAGGTACCATAGGTTTAACCATCCACCTGTGTCTTCCTGTCTGGGCAAAGGAACTTCTCTCCTGTTTGGGATGCCTGTCCATCCAAATGGGGCCTCCCATTCAGGTCAGGATCTTTTCTCTCTCTCGTTATGGGATGCCTGTTTGACTGCTTGGGCTCCCCGTCTGGGTAAGGATTCTTCCCCTCTCTTAACCGGGATGCCTGTCCATTCCATATGGTAGTTAAATAATTAATAATCAGACAGAGACTCTGAGTTTAAGCTTTTACTTAAAAAGTATATCCATTTGGATAACAACCAATAGCAACAAAGGAATACAAAGAATTATATAAAATGACTGGGTTATTAGAGGCTTTATTTATTTACATATTTACAAATGACAGTTTACAGATGGCCATGTTCCTAAGTTACTGATTATATATCCTTAACTGAAAAGTGAAAAGAAACATTTCTTGCTGGAGACAGAGCTCATTGGAAAGTAATCAGCAGCTAAGCAGATCGTAAATTCCACTTAAATATCCATGGCAAGTGAACCTAACACTCCATTCTTGCAACAAAGCACCAACTGAGCTAAAACTAAACTGAGACTCATCCATATTAAGTGCACACACCTACTTACTGTCTGCTGGCAAAATGGCTGCCACTTTTTCAGTTTCTCAAAACAAAGGAAAGTTATCACACAATCTTCAGGTTGATTCCCATGGGAATCAAAAGCTGTTCTAAGATGCAAACAGACTGGCAATTCAAAGCATTCTGGGGTCCTGCTTTATCTTTCAGTTTTTCCAAAATACACTTTGCTCCTGTCCAGCTTAAAAAGTATTTTAGGCCTCAGCCATTTTCCTGAAATCTGTCAGTTTAAATTGTTAAGGCATCCTTCAAACAACTATCTCTTTAACTGTTATGTAAATGAGACAACTTTAATATTTACAGGTATTGTACATCATTCTAAAGTTTGAAAATTCTATGTGTAAAGGGTCTGAGTACAACAGAAATAGGAATATGACAAAATAGATTTAAGAACTTAAAACTATATTAAAACTACAAACACAGGTCAAATACCATTAGAACACATGTTTGGGTCTAAAAAATAATTATTTTTAATATGGATTTTGTAATAGTGGAATTGGAACATAGTGCGGTCTTTCAGTATGTGTAGCTGGCAGTGGTGACCTCAATGACAACTTCAGTTTTCGTCATACTATAATCAATGCCAGCAAGAAGTTACAAATTTTTATGTAAAGTAAATTTCTTTTGTTACATAATAGGCGCCTCTCGGTGTCCATAGTGTGCAGTTAGTCCATGGGAGGGGGTTTGGGGGTCCACCTCATTGTCTGGTGCACGTGTCATTTGTCTAATTGATTAACCACCTCTCTGCAGCTGCCATGTGTTCTTTTGTGAGTCACCCTTTTTTTTAAACTAATACATTTTTACATTAAAAGATCATGATAACATGTTTGAGGAAATGAAGGTCACATTCGTAAATAAGAATTGTTGGATGCATACATTTGTGAGCACAAAAGTCACATTCAAGTGCAACAATATATTTTTTTAATATTATGGTGTGTAGGTGCCAATAGGGTAAAATTCTGGTAAAATTTATGAAACACATTGGAAACTTTTTCAATAACTTAAACTCAGTGAAGCTCAACAGGCAGCATATTTTCTGAAGGATGAACTAAAAATGTATACTCATTCTGATCAACATGCTCAGTTAGATCATACCTTGAGAAACTCGGAAAGAAGTCTAGCTGTGGCAAACCTCCAGAGCTCTACAAGTACAGCTGTAGTCAGATTTGATTGAAACTTATCCAATCCAAAAATATGCCCACAATATATGCGGTCTATAGCCCTTCTGGAGCTCAACAACTGCAGGAGTGTGACATTTCAGTTGTAAATGAGGTGACATACACATGCAATTTACAGTAACTAGGTGTTCAATGGAGCTCCTGAATCATGATTTTTGATCCAAGTGCAGAAGAAATATACATGTGTTCCTGCTTCTTTGTGAAAAATGGCTTAATTGTAATGAATTTTGCAGATTAAACAGACTTTGCTGCAATGAGATTTTTAACATTAGTTCTATAGGACAAAAAAATGCTAAAGTGGGGATTTCATTAAAATGGAGTTCATTCTAAAAGAATTTGACCTGTATTTCAATATTTCTTACAATGACAGACTGATTATGAAAGTGGTTTGTGGAAGAAGACTTCAGACAAGACAGCAGGTGTCATCATAAAGCAGCTTTATTTTGCAGAGTCACAGTGAGAAGAGTTTCAGAAAAGCAGACAATCAATATACATGACAGCGTCAAGGCTCTTCTGAACCCCGTCTGTTGGGTGGGGCAAGTTTTTATACCCCTAGAATGCGTGATTTAATATCATCATGAAATGTAACAGTCAACACATTTATTATACACAATCCTTGAGCCCCTTCAACACCCCTTGTAAAACTTGATTTCTTGGCCCCTTTGTTATGGCGTTCAGATGTAAACTAAGGGAAAACGTGATAAGGCAGACACATGTGTGGAATGCGTAGACCTTGAGTCCTTTGGACAAATATTTTTCAGTTTTGCTCGGCAAAGCATGCTTTTACATAATGTATGGTTTCGTAAAGCTTACTTCTCAGACATGAATTAGTACAAGGGAACGAAGAGAACATTCGTCTTCCACAGGTTAGAACAAATTCCTGCAGCACCAGGGGTCCCCTAGGACTGAGACTGGAAACCACTGGGTTACTCTGTATAAACAAGCTATGCAAGAATATATTGAATTGATCTTTGGCAGCATGTTAGCATGGTGGATATCACTGCTGCCTCATACAGTATCTATACAGTTCGGTTCATGTGGAGTTTGAGTGAGCCCATGTGGATATTTCCTAGATTGTTATGTTTCCTCCAAAATCACAAAGACACCCATATTTTGTTTACTGGCAAATCTAAATTAATTTTTTTTTGAGTAAGAGCATGTGTTGTCATGGGAAATCTTGAGGGTTGGTGGCAGGATTGGCACTCCAGCCACAGTAAAAAAAAAAAGTCATGCAGCTATGAATTGGCAGACAGGACTCCTTTCTGCTTTTCATAGGAGTACCTCTGCTGCAGCTACCCATAGAAAGACTGCTCGCATTATGAAGGGAATGGGGAAAGTCCTCTGGAGCCTCATGCCCAAAAGAGTCAAAACCATCAGAGAGCCAATAGGGTCATGCCTGTTGGAGATCGAACTGATGTGGGGCTGAGGGGTCACCTGCTGCATTGAAGCACTCAGGTCTCAATTCGAGGCAGCCCATCCAGGTAGATGAGTGGAAAATCTTGTCTCTCTGGCATGATGATCATCTTCCTTTGCTGTCATGGGAGCTTTGTAAACTCCGCATTTCACTGGTAGCACTCTCTGAGGCCAGATCTCTATAGGTGGGTAAACCTTTTAGTGGTCTGGTCACTCTGATGGCTTTTATAGTCAGGAAGTAGCTGTTGCTGTGGTGGATCGGCTCCTTCCGATGGTGACTGATGTCACTCCTTTCAACGAGTATATTATGAGACTCAGATTAAATCAAACTCTGAGTGCCTTGTCTGTTGTTGTGTATGCTCCGACCGTGGTGAGTGATGTCTCAGTGAAGAAGAAATTTTATTCACAACTTTGATTGGTGGTTAATGGGTGCCCATGAGGTGACACTCCTCTGGTCATGGCTATCTTCAATGTGACCACTGGTACTGACAGGGCTGGATATTAGGATTGTGTTGGTCCACATTTCACCATGGTGAAAAAGTATCTGTGTTACTTGACTTTGCAAAAGGTCAGGGGCTGTAGATTGCTGGATTCTGTTTCTAATGCCATGAGCCGCATTGTTGGACTTGGTACTCCAATACTGTTAGTGCAGTAAAGGAGATCGATTACATCCTTGTGGGCAGACGCTGGAGGCTCCTACTGAACTATAGTGTCAACAGAAGTGCCCAGTTTGTGAATTCTGACCACAGAATTGTTGTTGCTACTCTGAAGATCCAACATAGGTTCAGTAGGCTACCACCTACTAGGAGAATGAAGCTGGACCTGGCCTTCAAGATCTGGCTGTTTCTAATGAGTTTGCACTCAGTTTGTTTGAGGAACTTGCAGACTTGGGTGCAACTGCTGATCCTAATGTAATGTGAGAGACCTTCCGTGACAAGATCCTGAAGGTTGCTGATTGTTGTGTTGGTGTTGCCGTTGTTCCCAGAAGGAGGTGTTTCATCTTGCAGGGCACCCTGGATATCATCAAGAGGAGCTGCAGTGCATGGCTTGATGGCAACTCCGGTCTATACTGAGAAGGATGGCTGCAAGGGCTCTTAGTGCAGATAAGGAGGCATTTATCAGCTGCATCTATGAGCAAGTGACACACCATATGTGGTCTAGTGACCCACGTCCAGCTTACAGAGGAATTGAAGCATTACGCACATCTGAATCTGTTACTTGGAGAGTTGCAGTCAGGGCGGGTGATGGAATGGTCCTTACAGTTGACACTGCAATTGTGACCCGCTGCGATGACTACTTTGAGCAGCTCTTTAAAACTGATCCTCCGTGATAGGACCCATGGTCAATTGCTTACCTATGAGTGAACGGAGCAGTCTGGTTTGACACCTAAGAAGTCTACCATCGACTGCATCCTGGCACTGAGGGTTCTCATGGAGTTCAAACATGAATATCGGCAGAGTTTCTTTGCAGCCTTTGTCAATTTTCATAAAGCGTTCGACCCAGTTGATCGTGCTGCCCTTTGGGAAATCCTGAGACTTTGCGTGATCCCCACAAGGTTGCCGTATATCATGGCCGTACACTGGTACTGTGAGTGCTGTACAGAGTAGAGGTAGAACTTCTGCATTTTCCCCGGTTGATTCTGGGTTTTTTCCAGGTGTGTTCTTGCTCCTACTCTTTTCAATGCCTACTCAGTGTTGGGCAGGGTCATGGGGTCCAGAGGCTGTGGGGCATCTGTTGGTGAAGTAAGATTTACTGATCTTGACTTTGCCAGTGATGCTGTGATCTTTGCGGAGTCAATGAAGGCTTTGATCAGGTCTCTCAAGGGTCAGAGCAATAAGTCTGAGTGTCTGGAATTGGAAGTGTCCTGGGTAAAAACCAAGATCCAGGCCTTTAATGACCTCTTGGGTATAGCCATCAGCAGTTTCCCTGTCTACAGAGAGAATGTTAATGTCGCCGAGAGGTTATTTACCTCAGCAGTGACATTCATGTCTCTGATGACCCTTCAAATGAGTCAGTAGATGGATTGGGAAAGCATGGGGAGTCATGAGGTCGCTGGAAAGGGGTGTGTGGCACTCCTGATATCTTTGAAAAAGGACAAAGGTCCAAGTCTTTAGAGTACTGGTGCTTCCTGTTTTGCTATATGGTTGTGAGACATGGACACTATCCAGTGACCAGAGACGAAGACTGGGGTCCTTTGGTGCTGTGTCTCTTCAGAGAATCATTGGATACTGCTGGTTTGACTTTTGTGTCGAATGAGTGGTTGCTCAAGGAGTCCCAAATGAGGCACATTACCTGCATTGTGAGGAAGCATCAGTTACAGCACTATGGCCATGTGGCGCGATTCCCCACGGGTGATCTAGCTCGTAAGATCCTGGTTGTTCAGGACCTGACCGGCTGGATCAAGCCAAGGGGATGCCCACGGAGCACCTGATTGCGGCAGATAGATAATCATTTCCAGGGGGTACCAGTGCACGAACCCCAACCTGACCTGACCTGAAGAGCATGTATGTCTGTGTGTGCATGTGTATGCGTGTGTGTTTGATTGAATGTGGAATAAAGGATTGGTTTCTTCCTTGTACCCAGTGTAGCCAGGTTAGCAATACCTAAATTCATAAAATTCATCAATAAGGAATTTAATTCAACAGTAATATATAAATTTTGTCAATGTTAACCATGTGCAATATAAAAAGTCATGGATGAATATTATTTGTTACTATAAAATCAGCATTTCTAATCCACTGGGTAAAAACACAGTAATTAACATTTTTTGGACTATGTGCACATTTTATCCTAACACTGAATGTGGATATTACAATAAAATATGGACAGCAATGTAAAATATAAGGCACCTTGGACTTGTGATGACCTCAGAAGGAAAATTTAAGAGTTTTAATAACTCATTTCAGCCACCAATTATACAATTATCACACCTGTGCCAGTGCAAGAGGATTCTTGCCCTGCTGAGCAAGTGCAGGAGAAATGGATTAATTTAAGAAAACAATTCTGCTGCCAGGAGCTTTAATAAGTGCATGAAAAATGTAATTTTATGAATGTGCTTAGCGACTCAGCTGTTGCAAAGTGTTCTCTCTCTGAAGGGCTAATGGGAACAATACTGAAATGATCTATTTATAGAGTCACTTACCCTCAACACCACATGGTACAAGACCATCCAAAAGAAGTTCCATTAATCCACACAGAACAAATCCACAGTATCACTTCTGCACACATACAGTAGGAAATCTGAAGATATTATAGCTGGTTCTACCTAATTACGGAGTGGTATCCTTTTTCAGTTGCATTCAGTAGATTATGTTGATGGCATTGTGTTTTTCTTTTTGTTTCCATTTTTACTGACTGCAGTTTCTGTTGTTCTTGCTTTTTAATATACCAGCACTTCTTACAGTGCCCAAACACACGCTGTATAATGCAATCTATTTTATTTCAAATAATTTACATGAGGAGGTGGCACAGTGGTGCGGTGGTAGCGCCGCTGCCTCGCAGTTAGGAGACCTGGATTCGCTTCCTGGATCCTCCCTGCGTGGAGTTTGCATGTTCTCCCCGTGTCTGCATGGGTTTCCTCCCACAGTCCAAAGACATGCAGGTTAGGTGCATTGGCGATTCTAAATTGTCCCTAGTGTGTGGTTGGTGTGTGTGCGCCCTGCCTAGGGTTTGTTTCCTGCCTTGCGCCCTTTGTTGGCTGGGACTGGCTCCAGCAGACCCCCGTGACCCTGTAGTTAGGATATAGTGGGTTGGATGATTGATGGATGGATAATTTACATTAAGATTTGTTGAAAAATGAATGAAAGACTAAAATGAAAAGAAAAAGTGTCAAGAAAGCTGTCTACCTTTTAATTTAATCTTTAATTGGTTACTGAAGAGCTAATATTGTTGAAACTCAGACACTTTAGGAAAATACGCTGAAGTCACTAACTTCGCGAAAGGTTTCTTATAAGAATGTGACAAGCTAAAGTAGCTGTCTGTCTGTAATTTGGCAATGAGTTCACACATTACTGAATAATTCTGCCTTGCCTTATATAAGTGGCTTTTCCTAACATTCTGCTGTAGCTGTGATGTAACTGTTCAATAAGCTCTTATAGAAGGTTAGACTATTTGTCTACAAATGGAAAGGTGTAGAGGCAGAAGGTATGGAGGTACTTCAAACTGTATAAAATAATAATAATAATAATAATAATAATAATAATGCCATTATCTGCTCTCTATATATAAAATCCTAAGCCAAAAAATGCAGCAATTTTATATGACGTTTTTATGTCACTTTTTTGTCATGCTTATTTTAAAACCTACATATATATGTTTGGTATCTTTCTTTTCAGAATTTATCGAACTTTAATGTGATGTTGTTAGATTTTCAGATTGTTATTCCATTTTTAAATTACAAACTAAAATATCAAGAAAGTTGTACATCGAGCATAATTGACCTCAGTTTAATGGGATTACTCCAATTGGTAAGAGACTAAATCGGTACTCCATTAAATAATAATTCATTTTTCTTTTACATATTTATAGAATTTGGTGATTTTTGACTCCAACAAATAATAATTTTTCTTTCGTAAATTTACAGATTTTACTAATATTCTGACCGCAACTGGGGCTGGGCGCCACAGGCGCACGGGGGCTTGCCCGCCTAGTTTATATATAACCTTATATACAGGTATTTACATGCAAGTCAATGTGCTTTCCACAGACTTACCAACAAAAACAATAAATATATACCATAGTTACTTTGATATTATAATTAAGTAATATTATGATCATTTCTAATAAATGTAAGTATACTAAATAGAAAATCAACCTGGCATTGTTAAAAAAAATGTAAACATTAAAGTGCCAAACAAACCTTCACTCTTATCAGAAACATCCATCCATCCATTTTCCAACCCGCTGAATCCAAACACAGGGTCACGGGAGTCCGCTGGAGCCAAACCCAGCCAACACAGGGCAGAAGGCAGGAACCAATCCCGGGCAGGGTGCCAACAGGTTAATATTTTTTCTAATTAAAAGTCTTATACAAGCCTTGCAAGAGAACACTTACATACTGTATATAATAAAATAAATACATATATACACAGTATATACATTTGACTTAGGCATATGTGCATGGCAACACATTGAATAGAAACAATTTGATGTTATTAAATTGAGTTAAAAGATATAAAAGCAAATAAAACAGACCATAGCTGTTTCGGTTGATTAAGGATGTAGATGGAGCTCTTCATTCCTGAATGTGATTATTTGGGCAGCTGACATTCAGGAGAGGAAAACAAAAAAAAACTCCTAAGATTGGTTCAGTAGGAGAAAAGTAAACCTCTGGAGGGCCACAGTCAGAAAACAGAAGCAAGCAAATCAAATAGTTAATTCTGATCATAATCAGTTTCTGCGTCATAAAAGTCTGAATGACCTAGGCCAGCAGGTCACCCAGTCTTCACTGGGCACAGTTGATATGGTTAGCATAGTTGAAAGTAAGGTTTTCCAGGCCTCTTCCTTTCCTCCAGTACCCCAGGTGACTTCAAAATAAAGTGCTTTAAGGAGGTGTGGGTGGTGCAGGATGGGAGACAAAAAAACAAAGAAAGCAATGGATTAATGCTGGGTATTTATTTATACATTAAACAGGTAAACTTATCATCAGATCACTATGTAATGTTTTAATTACTGGAAAGTCAGATTTAAAAAAAAGTGACATATATTCTGTCAATATAGAAAGCCTCAATGGATTCCGAAAATATTCAGATCTTTTCAATTTCTGCAGACTATTATAGTAGTGTAACAATAATGCCTTCTTGTGCCCGACCCAGTACACACTCACATGGAGGCGAGTATAAAAATAACACAAAAGTTTATTTTTCTTCACCTGTGGGACACGTCTTTCCCGTGAACCCCACAGGCACAACACAGTCCCAAATAAAGCACAAAAGTAACACAAACACACCCTTCTGGCACCACCACTCCTCCCCTGAAGCTTCGTCCTCTCCTCCCGACTCTGGCCACTGAGTGGTGGTGGCTGACCCCTTTTATAGCCCACCCGGAAGTGTTCCAGGTGCTTGACCACCTGGTTCCAATTGCACTTTCGGGTGGGGCTCAAGATTTCTCCAGCTGGGCTCCGGGACCCAAGCAGCTCCCCCTGGCAGCCACCCCAGATCCCAACAAAGCTGTGGAGAACTCCCATGGAGCCCTGTGGGAAACTAAGGCACCATCGTCAGCCAGGGATGCTGCAACCAAGAGTCCCGGGAGAGGTATCGAGTGGTCCATGGTAGCTCCCCCGGAACATATGTAGAAGGGGCGGCGTCCCAGCCTGTCATGGGACCTGGCCGTCCGCCACAGTAGATTTACAAAAGAAAAAAGTGCCATTTTTGCAGATCAATCGACACTCAGTAATCCATAATGATAATATGAAAACATTAAGTAAATTTATAAAAAACCCAAAACTTAAATCTCTCAATTATTTAAGTATGCAGACCCTTTCCAGGTACACTCCAAATTATGCTCAGGTGTAACCTGTTTGCTTTCATTTGAGTTGCTGTGCTTCTTCTTGTCCACTCATCTGTTATGCTGTCTGGTGATGCCATGTCAGCGTGGCATTAAATCTCAATCCAAACTCTTTTCATGCCTAGCTCCTAGCTGGGGGAACAAGCTACACTCCTACATTTGAACCTCTGACTTCCTCAATGTGTTTGTGGCACTTTCTTTACACTTTAGCCATAGGATAGTGCCCTAAGTTTGTAAACTCTATTTCCCTAAACTGATTTATAGAAAACCCCTTTAATTTTAAGTATGTGTTTTTAGAGGATAAATTGGAATCCCTTAACTAATGCCTACTCCCCAGTAATAATCTGCCAGCTGTTTCTCAATTAGCAACTTGTAACACAATTCACAATACAAATATGTTCCCAAAATATAACAAAATTTATTGACTAAATTGGAAAAATATCAAAAAAAAAAAAAGAAATAAAACTATTTATAGTTAAGACCAATCAAAATTCCCACAAATCATAGATTACAGAAATTAGAAAACTCACACAAGTTTCAGCATATTTATCCTTCACAACAAATACCTTATAGGTTCAGGCAGTACTGTATACTTAAACCTTACAAATGCACTTTTAGCTGTTTGCTTTTACCAGCACTTAAAACATCCCACTGTTAATATAAACACAATAACCAAATCTATAATATGAGCAAACTTAATTACTAAAACCTCACTTTAACTTAACAACTTTTGGGGCCCACAGACACACACACACACACACCTCCAAGCCAGCAGCCACCAAAATAAAAATAATATTAACACAAACTCCTCTTGTTGCAGGCCTGGTCGACACTCGGGAATGTGGTGGCCAAAAAACGTTTAGGCCCGTTCACTCTAACGAGCCAACATAAAAGGTCACAGTACTCACAAATAAGTGAAATGAAAACCAGTGTTCATTGTCCAAACACAGCTCTTCCACGCTGTGGAAAAATGCTGGAGTTGCCCTCATGGCAAAACACTGCAAACGGAATGGAGCTAGTCCATCAAATGGGGTAAAACTTGCTGTTTTTCCTCCATGCCCAAGGAGCTGGCAGGCTTTCCTTTGGTCACCTGGAGTGCTATCCCAAAGTACCCTGTGCCTCTTCGCAGGCTAACCCTGCTTGTTTGCCTCTCTCGCTGAACCACCTCTTTTTTATCAACTCCCCTGCTTTTTCCTGTCTCTGCGTCCAACAGGTTCTCGCGTGAACACCGCCTGGAGCTCTAAAGCCTCCGAAAACCACATAAAACTCACTTTGTTTTTTTAAAACAACCAGCAAACATTACTAAGGGAAATATTATATTATATGAGCCTAGGGCAACATGTTTAAGAAGCATTTGAAGACTTTCCACCTAACTGTTGCTGTTCGGGTTTGTAACACAGAAACTGAAACTAGCTTGTATTTTGTTCTTGGCTCTTCACCTATGATGATCAATTTGTACCCTGTCCTGTACCTTTTGTTTCCAAACAGTCCCTCAGACTAATGTTTAATTGATTATGTTGACTTCGTTTGTAAGTCACTTTAGATAAAAGTGTCTGCTAAGCAAATAAATGTAAATGTTAATTATTTTTGAGATGTGTCTAGAACTTGAAGTTGAATTCATTGGAAGTAGTTTAGAAAGGTACACACCTGTAAAGCAATAAATGGCCAAGGTCCAGGTTACTTGTCTGAACTTATCATGACTTACAAACCAGAGCGCACTTTGAGATCTCAAGATGCCGGCCTGCTTATGATTCCAAGGATTAATAAAATAACAGTGGGAGGTCGAGCTTTTAGTTACAGGGCCCCTAAACTGTGGAATGGTCTGCCTGCTACTATAAGAGATGCCCCTTCGGTCTGAGCTTTTAAATCCCGGCTGAAGCCTCACTACTTCAGTTTAGCATATCCTGACTAGAGCTGCTGATTAACTGTACAGACTGCATTTCTGTTGTTAGTCATTAGCACTATAACATAAGTAACATGATGGTTATAATTTGATACTAACCCTCACCTATTCTGTTTCTCTTCTCAGTACTCAAATGTGGCACTCGGTGCCACGGCTTACCTGCCAAGTTGTTTTGCCTGTCTAAGGTAAAGTCATCCCTGATGGAGGATCACAGGAATCATGGGGTAGAGGGGTCCTTTCATCGGATTGGCTGGCTAAGCAATGTTTCAGCTGTGGAATGGTCAAATGGGGGAGGCAGCTTAATGGCTAAGGTCTCTAGGACTCTAAACAAATCCAAATCATATTATGTGATATCATCTACTGTTAAATTCTGGTCCGTACTTGTAAAATTTTTATTTTTATACTGTATTGAGCATTTGTTCTGATCTGTGTATTGTATTATATTGCGCCCCTTCTTTTTGACACCCACTGCACGCCCAACCTACCTGGATAGGGGTCTCTCTTTGAACTGCCTTTCCTAAGGTTTCTTCCATTTTTTCCCACAAGGGTTTTTTTTGGGAGTTTTTCCTCATCTTCTTAGAGAGTCAAGGCTGGGGGGCTGTCAAGAGGCAGGGCCTGTTAAATCCGATTGCGGCACTTCCTCTGTGATTTTGGGCTATACAAAACTAAATTGTATTGTATATAAGGTGCTTCAATTTGCACTGCATGTCAGGACAAAAATCAAGCCAATCAAGTCCAAGGAACTTTCTGTAGACCTATGCTATAAAATTATGGTGTGGTAAAGGCATAGAGAAAAGGCAAAAACAAAACATTCTTAAACCTTTGAATGTTCATAGGAGCACCGTGGCTACAATAAGTGTGAAAAATAAGTTTAGAAAAAAACAGGCACTTCCTAGACTGAGTAACTGAGTAAGAATAACCTTGGGCAGGGAGGTGGCCAAGAACACAATGGTCATCCTAATGGAGCTTTGGAAGCCCTTTGCTGCGATGGGAGAGCCTATCAGAAGGATGACAATGTCAGCAGCACTCCATCAATCTGGCATTTATAGTACAGTTTCTAGACAGAAGCCACTCTTGTGTAAAAGGCATATGACAGTCTACTTGCAGTTTGCCAAAGGGCATCTTTAAAGGAATTTGAGGACATGAAGAAAAGCATTCTCTGTTGTGACATAAACACTTTGGCCAGAACTCCAATTTACTATGTCTGGCAAAAACCAGGCACTACTCATCATCTGCCTAATACCATCCCTATGGTAAAGCATCATACTAATGGGGTTCAGCAGGAACAAGGAGACTGGTCAGAATTGAGGGAAGGATGAATGAAGTCAAATACAGAGAGGTCCTTGAAGAAAACCTGCTCAAGAGTGCATGTGACCTCAGACTTTGCTGACATTTCAACTTCTATTACAACAATGACTTAAAGCATACAGGTAAGTCAACATCAGAGTGGCCTTCAGGACAAGTCTCTTTGTCCAGACTTAAACCCCACAGAATATCTGTAAAGAGACCTGACGATGGCAGTTTACAGATGCTTCCCATCCAATCTAATGGAGCATGAGAGGATCTGCCAGAAAGAAAGTGATATCCCCTTATCATTCGGGGTCATTTTTGCTAAATCGCTTGTAATTCGACCTCTCCAAATTAGAATCATTGCTGTTATTGAACTATCTGGAGTATAAACACATGTTTGGTCTCTTTGTAAAGGTAACATTCTCTAGTTTCACCCTTAGTAGTCAGAATCACTGTAGGTGTGACTGATCAAAAGTTATGCACATTAGAACTCACAAAAAAAATGAATTTTTTTGTTCTCGCCTAAGTTTTTTTATGAAAATAAAGGAAAATAAAGCTGCAGTAGGTAGGTGGGGACAGAAACACACTATGTACCAACAGAATAACTTGTGGACTACTCAAATTTCAAATTTGAAAAGAATACCTGTAAAATGAAATTTTTACACCAGTTTTTATGTGGGCATGCCCAGGGGCTTTTTAGAGGGACCATTATCCACATTTTGGAACATATGGAAAAAGTGTAATAACTTTTGAATGCTTCAACCCACATATATCAATGAGGGCTCTACTGAAAGCTTACACCTAAAGGAATCTATATCTACACACAGTGTCACTCTATTAGTTATGGAAATTCATGTTCCATAATAAAAACAATAAAAAATACACATTTCTATGTAAAAATAGTCAATACAAGTTATGGGCCAAAAATATATTTATATTTTTTATTTTTTACTTTTTTTTTATAAAATGCACACAAACTATATATATTTCTTTTACAAACTGTTACAACACAGCTCAGCGTTTTCCATGTGCCACTTGATGGCAGCAATCACTAGCAAGCAGAAAGCACAAGGGCGTGGCACATGTCGCTCTCTGCCATTAGACGTCCCCTGTGCCGGTTGAATACTTTCGCAACGTGTACATGCATCTATTATTTAATCGAGCGTTTATTTACATTTAAACTTCTACTTTTATTCATATTTAAAATGCGAAAAAACTTGGCGAAATCACAATAAACAACCACGCACCAACTCTGCAGACTGGCACAAATGCCACCTTCACGCAGCCCGATCGCTTTGTTTACAAGTTAGTATGGCAAGTTACATATCAAAATGCTCGGCTGCTCATTGGCTGTAAGTTTTGAGTGTCAGTCACAATGTCCAATCAAACTGGTAGATTCTACCAGCGTTCAGATCTATACGTCACCCTGCAAGCTTTCTGTGACACTGGTTGGCTATACGAGGTGCCAGTCAACCCCAGACCCGTCGTAATTGGCCAACTTAGGTGTCTTTCGAAAGCTAACACTTCCGTGTTTCATGCGGTAGCATGGTTATCGCCGACAGAAACAAATTACGTCTAATATGAGCAATATAAGTGAAAAAAATTACTTAGGTGGTCTCAAGTTATGAAACATTTTCTGGAGTTTTTGTCCCTTTGAGAATATATCGTGTGTTTTGGACCTAAATCGTTTTACTGGATTATATTTGCTGGAGCCTTACGGACACAATGGGATCAATACTGCTCGGAAATATTGATGTTTGACTTGCAGGGGGTCTTCAAAGGTAGGCACAGTCAACTCTTAAAAGTATGTACTTCTCTGTAAAAAAGGCTTTAGTGTCAGTGCTGTGGTTGTTGTGTGTCAAAATGGTTTATATCATCGGAAAGACGAGACTTTGAAGTTTCATTTGATGGGTAGGGTGTCGAGATGCATGGCAGATGGGCATGCACACATTACTGTAACGTTTTTAAAATGCTGTTATGTCCCGGGACCGGTACGTGTGCGCGTTAAGAGATATACAGCCCAAATGTTTGTGTACAAAGCCTGTAATAACTTACCCAAGAAGGCTCAAAGCCGTAATTGCTGCTTTTTGATTTTTAATACATTTATTTGCAAATCTTTCTGAAAACATGTTTTCATTTTGTCATTATGGGTCATTGAGTGTAAATTGATGGGCAAAGGTAGAATTTTTTAAATCAAGAACACAATAAAGAGTTCAGGAAGTGAAGGGGCTTGAACACTTTATGAATCTACTGTATATAGAAACACACACAGTCATTTAAGGAAAAATATATTTAAGCCTGTATCATTAAAGACTAGAATTTACTTTTTCTGTATGTTGTCAAATTTTCTCAACATTTTTGTGTGAATTGGTTCTGCTATGAATTTTTCTAAAACTTTAGTAAATTATGATACTTGCACTATGGAATTTGTTTTTGTGTAATTTCTGATGCTTGAAATGTTCCAGTAACCATAGAATTTTGGAACATCGAAGAACTGCAGTTATACCTACTGTATTTACATCTATAAAGTGAAATTTCTCTTAACTGTGACACTACAATAATGACCTGTATACCAGCATAAGCTGCAACTAGAGCTGTATTTGTTTTGGCCAAATAAATTTCTTTGTAGTTTTATATCCAGTATACATTAATTTACCAAATCTTTGGTGTAAGTAAAACTTTTAACTTCTACATGACCCAATGGTGGATATTTTATTGTTGCTAGTACACTCTGTATGAATGTTTATTCTGTTGGTCTTCCTATGTTTTTGAATATTTGATATTATATCATTTTTCTTCTGTGAAGAGCTTTTTAGCAACATTTTCTCAGTGATGCTATTTACACTGTAAGTGCATTAAATCTCTCCTACAAACTATAGCACATTATAATAATTGATGAATGATAATTAATATATCAATAGGATCTGTGAGCTTAATTGACTCATTCAAATATAAAACACGATTGACTTAGATATACTCTCACTGGCTACTTTCTTGTGTGGAATATGGTCAGCCAGTCATCCAGGCTGCCAGGTCGAGCCCTCCCTGCAGCATGGAGGTGTCCCAAATGCCAGCAGGGAATTATGGACAATGGAGTTTTTATCCACAGCCTTGCTGGATATCACGGGGGCCACTAGAAGGTGCTGCAGGGAGGAACAACGATGGTTTTCCCTACAACCCGGAAGTGCGTCCGAGTCACATGGACAAAGGGAATGACGTGCTTCCGGGTTGAAGAAAAGGAGTTTTTATCTGACCAGGAAGTGCTAGGAAGTCATATGGACTGCAGGTTCAGAAGCACTTCTGGGTCACGGACTATAAAAGGACTGTGGCAGATCCCAGAGGTTGAGCTGAGCTGGGTGGCAGAATGGCAACACATCTGGGAGTGGAGGATTATTGTGTATTGTGAATTATAATTGGTTATTGTATGAGTATTGTGGAGAGGAGGGTGCTTTGTACACTATTGGGTTCAAATAAATTAATAATTTGGACATTTATCTGGTGGCTGACGTATTGTCTGAGGGTTCAAGGGGACGACAGTGCCCCCTATCTGTCACACTTGCTATGTTCACTATGCTTGTTTATTCAATTAGCCTGCTCTTCCAAATCTCCAAAGATTTCAATGCAGACATCCAAGTGAGAGTTCCGTGCAATGAACTTCCTGTTCTAGGGTTGCTGACCACATTGCACTGATACTTCATTTTCCTAGCCTGGATCATTGGGTCCAAAATGGATGAATGGCTGCAATATGTACAAATGCCTACCTGCACAAAGCAAATCCCATGCTGTGTTCACATACTATAGAAAATCTGGGAAGTGCAAGTTTCCAAATTTGAACATTTTACATGAGTGTCCTCATTTCAAAATATATTGGGGGGAAAAAACAATACAGCCAGAAATTGCACAATATAATACATGTATAATGCTCTTTTCTTTACTTTTTATTTGCACGAAAAAGAGGTAAAGTTTACTTGCATTTGGGCAGTGAACAGAAAATCAAGATGCACTTCACATTTCTTCCAAAACTTCATCCAGAAATGCATGCCAAAAGAACAAAGAGGGGCTTCCCAAATGATAATTCTAAAATTTCCCATGAATGCATCACAAGGTGTTACAAGCCTTCCTTGGTGAGAAAATTAGCACAAGAAGCTAAATGTCTCTTTTTTCTAACTTTGTGGTGTGATTGTGTTGTATGAAAGACTCTGAAAATTATGCATTAAATCAATTTGTTATTCATGGTGTTCATACTGAAAATGTAATTATCTCCACTCTAAATTAAACAATTTCATACAGCCAGCAAATTATATTTCATCTGACACTGCCAATAAATGGAAGGGTTAAAACCAGAATAGTGTGACATCTAAATTACCGTAATGCATCAATATTCAATGATATTATTAGGAACCTAATTGTTTTCCTGAGAAAAACATAGATCAGCTGGAGTATGATTATAAACTTTTCTCAGTAACAGATTTCAGATGCAGTAGCTCTACTTAAAGTGAAAAGAGTTAAGGCAAAAATGAACCTACTACAAATCAATAATGGAACACTTAAATTAGAATGCAAAAATGTTTTAACATAGCATAAGAAAGCTCTTTAACTTGTTCCGAATATTATTATTAATAAGAAATAGAAAAAAACAGAAATTATGACATATCTGAATTTGTATGTAAAATAGGAATGTTGCAAAATCTGCTCCTAAACATTAGTCACTTTTCTTGCAAAAATAACCTACTGAATATATATACTTGCATAATTTTTCTGTATCTACTTAACCTGTTACACACAAAAAAAGTCTTGCTAATGTTCAGTATGTAATATACTCTGGCAATGACATTTTATATAAAAATAAAATGAATATTGTGACTATTAGGGGGCACTCTGAACACTAAGAAGAGAGGTGATGGTATAATCTTGACATTCAAACAGAAAAAAATTCCCAAGAAGAATAACATCTTATAAGGCTTTTTTTTAGATCTTCTAAAGGCTGTGAAGCAATTCAAAAATTTCCTTAAATGTAAAATTCTCTCTTTCTGCTTTTGAGTTTGATCCCAGAGCTTCCTCCCTTGGCTGTAGATGGATGAAAACTGCTGATCCCTATTTTCGAGTTGCTTTTAAATGCCCCTCTTGGGTCATGTAGTCAGAAGAGGTGGCATTAGAGGATCTTCCTGTGTACCTCATGGGTTGCACCCTCTTGGATGTGGCCATCTTTTTCCTGTATTCTCAGCCATTCCTGAACAAAACAGCAGAATCTCTTTGAGGCAGTTAGAGACACCCATTCTGTCATTCCATTTTCTCTCTGTGCCCTTTCTCCAGGCATCACAAGGAGGTATGAGTGATCTGTGACAATTTTGCAATCTGCTTCCAGATAAATTATTGCTGGATGAAACTGTGACACTTCCTCATGCTATTCCTGATTTCTAAAATGAAACTATTCCAAATAACTGGCTGAAAATACCAGTTAATGTACTTTCAGCAAGCTTTCACAGTATATAATCAACATGGCAATTCTCAGAATTACACTAATATTCAATATAATCACTATCTAATTAAGGTTGTCATTAAACCAAAAGATACATACTAATGTTCAAAAAAAAAGAAAAAATTTAAATGTCTAGCTTCCTTAATGGACCTACTTTCTCATGTTAACATTTGGTCTTATAAAATAAATATATACTTTAACTTAAATATATACTGTAACAGTGATTATCTATATCTTAATTGTAAATCATTGTCTTCACTGAGTTTTTCTCAGTTTTTTCACAATTTTTCAGGAACTGAGTGCATAACTGAACACGTGGTATGGAAACATTGGCACGTAGTACATGAGTTAAGCTAATTTTTATTTTGTATTAAATAGCATTAAGTTAATTCTTATTTAATATGGTGGCGTGTTGCATCTATTGACGTACAAATAAGAATTTCGCTGTACATGTGACAATCCTACAACTACTACTACGTGTGTATTGATAGGTGATGATCCTCAAGCCTTAAAAGAGTTCATTGTTAGATCTGTACAGTTGAGATTATATGCTAATTCATTTTTATATCTGCACTTTATCTAAAATATAAAGACACCATTCAAAATGTCATGTTAAAAGAATACATTTTTATTAAAAATATCTGGTTCCTGAATTATGACTACACATTTATTTTGCCCTGTCACAAACATTTGCATAATAGATAGATCCACACTTCTCTCTAAGTTTTATTTAGAATTTTGGCATATTTCAACATCTTTCACTTGGAAAAAAAAATTCGCAACAGTAAATTATTTTTGTGTAGAAACATTGTACTTGTTGGCTGCATTGTTCTTATAAGGTTTTAATAATCAAATCATTTCCAGTATGTACAGAAATGTAGGGCCCCAAGTTTCAAATATTGCCCTCATAATGCAGTACAGGGGCTGTTACTGATTTAATTGTATATCCTAACTTTACCAAAACATAATAGAATCAGTTGTTAGTGGAGAATACTTAGTTATATACTTTATATTTTCAATCAGCTCTAATGATGTTTCAAGTTGTATCTTTAATGGACTCTCCCCGGCCACTTCTTCTAGCTCTTCCGGGAGAATCCCAAGGCATTCCCAGGCCAGCCGCGAGACGTAGTCCCTCCAGCGTGTCCTGGGTCTTCCCTGGGGCCTCCTCCCAGTTGGACATGCCTGGAACACCTCACCAGGGAGGCGTCCAGGAGGCATCCTTATCACATGCCCGAGCCACCTCATCTGACTCCTCTCAATGCAGAGGAGCAGTGGCTCTACTCTGAGCCCTTCCCGGATGACTGAGCTTCTCACCCTATCTTTAAGGGAAAGCCCAGACACCCTGCAGAGGAAACTCATTGCAGCCGCTTGTATTTGCGATCTCGTTCTTTCGGTCACTACCCATAGCTCATGACCATAGGTGAGGGTAGGAGCGTAGATCGACTGGTAAATTGAGAGCTTTGCCTTGTAGCTCAGCTCCTTTTTCACCACGACAGACCGATGCAGAGCCTGCATCACTGTGGACGCCGCACCGATTCACCTGTTGATCTCATGCTTCATTCTTCCCTCACTCATGAACAATACCACAAGATACTTGAACTCCTCCACTTGGGGCAGGATCTCGCCCCCAACCCTGAGTGGGCACTCCACCCTGTTCCGGCTGAAGACCATGGTCTCAGATTTGGAGGTGCTGATTCCCATCCCAGCCACTTCACACTCAGCTGCGAACCAGTTCAGAGAGAGCTGAAGATCACGGCCTAATGAAGCAAACAGGACAACATCATCTGCAAAAAGCAGTGACCCAGTCCTGAGTCCTTCAAACCAGACCCCCTCAACACCCTGGCTGTGCCTAGAAATTCTGTCCAAAAAAGTTATGAACAGAATCGGTGACAAAGGGCAGCCCTGGCGGAACTCTCACTGGAAACGGGTTCGACTTACTGTCGGCAAAGAGGACGAAGCCGGTTGTACAGGGACCGAACAGCCCTTTTCAGGGGTCCGGTACCCCATACTCCCAGAGCACCCCACACAGGATTCCCAGAGGGACACGGTCGAACACCTTTCCAAGTCCTCAAAACACATGTACACTGGTTGGGCAGACTCCCATGCACCCTCCAGGACTCTGCTAAGGGTGTAAAACTGGTCCACTGTTCCACGACCAGGACGAAAGCCACACTGTTCCTCCTGAATCCGAGGTTTGACTCTCCGACGGACCCTCCTCTCCAGAACCCCTGAATAGACTTTTCCAGGGAGGCTGAGGAGTGTGATCCCTCTGTAGTTGGAACACACCCTCCAGTCCCCTTTTAAAGAGGGGACCACCACCTCGGTCTGCCAATCCAGAGGCACTGTCCCCGATGTCCATGCGATGTTGCAGACGTGTCAACCAAGACAGTCCTACAACATCCAGAGCCTTGAGGAACTCCGGGCGTATCTCATCCACCCCCGGGGCCCTACCACCAAGGAGTTTTGACCACCTGGTGACTTCAGTCCCAGAGATGGGGAGCCCACCTCAGAGTCCCCAGGCTCTACTTCCTCATTGGAAGGCATGCTAGTGGGATTGAGGAGGTCTTCGAATTACTCCCCCACCGACCCACAACGTCCCGAGTCGAGGTCAGCAGCGCACCATCCCCACCATATACGGTGTTGACACTGCACTGCTTCCCCCTCCTGAGACACCAGACGGTGGACCAGAATCTCCTCGAAGCCATCCGAAAGTCGTTCTCCATGGCCTCCCCAAACTCCTCCCACGCCCGAGTTTTTGCCTCAGCAACCACCGAAGCCGCATTCCGCTTGGCCTGCCAGTACCTATCAGCTGCCTCCAGAGTCCCACAGGACAAAAGGGTCCAGTTGGACTCCCTCTTCAGCTTGATGACATCCCTCACCGCTGATGTCCACCAACGGGTTTGGGGATTGCCGCCACAACAGGCACCGACCACCTTACAGCCACAGCTCCGGTCAGCCGCCTCAACAATTGAGGCACGGAACATGGCCCATTTGGACTCAATGTCCCCCACCTCCCTCGAGACGTGGTTGAAGTTCTTCCGGAGGTTTGAATTAAACTTACTTCTGACAGGGGACTCTGCCAGACGTTCCCAGCAGACCCTCACAACACGTTTGGGCCTACCGGGCCTGACCGGCATCCTCCCCAAACATTGAAGCCTACTCACCACCAGGTGGTGATCAGTTGACAGCTCCGCCCCTCTCTTCACCCGAGTGTCCAAGACATGTCGCCGCAATCTGACGACACGGCCACAAAGTCAATCATCGAACTGAGGCCTAGGGTGTCCTGGTGCCAAGTGCACATATGAACACCCCTATGCTTGAACATGGTGTTCGTTATGGACAATCCATGATGAGCACAGAAGTCCAATAACAAAACACCGCTCCCACTCACACCCTTCCAGGTCTCACTGTCATTGCCCACATGAGCATTGAAGTCTCCCAGCAGTACGAGGGAGTCTCCAGAAGGTATGCCCTCTAGCACCCTCCCCAGGGACTCCAAACTGCTGTTTGGCGCATACGTACAAACAACAGCTAGGACCCATCCCCCGACCCAAAGGTGGAGGGATGCCACCCTTTCGTCCACCGGAGTAAACTGCAATGAACAGGCTCCAAGTCGGGGGGCAATAAGTATGCCTACAACCACTCGGCTCCTCTCACTGGGGGCAACTCCAGAGTGGTAGAGAGTCCAGTCCCTCTCAAGGAGATTGGTTCCAGAGTCCAAGCTGTGTGTTGAGGTGAGCACGACTATATCTAGCCAGAACCTCTTGACCTCGAGCACTAGCTCAGTCTCCTTCCTCTTTTGAAGAAATAAAGTTTGTTTGTCCTTTAAAAACAGAAGAATAGAAATTCTTTGAAATCATATTAGTGGGGTTGCAACAGTACAGGCAGTAATAAGATTGCTATCATCTTTTAACTTTTTTGTGCCGAATAACACTTTTACTGAATAGGAAAGTATTTGATATCTAGGATGCTAATCGTCCTTTTACTATGCATATTACTGCACCATCCAAGACTTGCATTTTGCAGACACGACACATGGGAAAATTAGGGTGTTTTTTACAGCATGGCCAATTCAGGAAATTTAATTCATTGATAACTGCTATGCTAAATTCACAATCTGATTCAATCATTCATCAGCTGCCCTCTAGTGTCCCAAAGTAACAGTATGTGGAGATGCCCATGCCACATTCCGCTCTCTAGCCACTGTGGCCCCTGTTCCTAGCCCTTCCTTTAGGACTGGCAGGATGATGCAATCATTCCCTTACCTTCCAAGAGGATTGCTGGTGTCTACACTTGCCCTGTGCCAACTTTCATGCCTGCCATTTACTTAATAATCAGACCACCTAGTGCAATTTATTTTATTTACAAGTAATATGTATATATTGCAAAATCAGTGGTTCTCTGAGAAAGCATACTTTTAGCCTCAATTAATTTCCTTGTACCATAATATGTTGTTTTGTATGCTTAAATCAGCTCATTTCTCATCTACTCCTTTAATCTCTGCCTCTTTCAGTTTTACATATAGCCTGTCCAGTCCCCTGTCAAAGTGTCTTTGAAAGGCAACATATTTAATATTGAATAATCTAGTATAGTCAGATGCATTTGCTGCTCATAAACTTTCAGCATATTAGTGAAACATGATCTTCACCATCTAAACTCTGATTAATTGTGTGCCACCAAACCCCCACTGCATTTCAGGTAATGTACTTTAGGCTGAGCAGTAATTTCCATTTACTTGGTCAAGATAAACTGTAAGTTATGCTAAAAGTTTTAAGTTACAGATTGATTCCAATCATATTTTTTTGACGATTGCTGAAATCGAAACAATAAGATTTTGAAAATGTGTATCAGTATATCATTCTGCTTTTATTTACCTATGCACAGTTTACCCTACTGGAAAAGAAAAATGTAATTGAAACTACATGCTTGCTTAACTGGGACATCCTTAAATTTGTAATAGCACATTCAAAATTGAAAATGAGATCATATACATCATTTAATGTTCTGTGATAACAGTTTAAACAGTTTACATATAAGAAGTCTTATTCTATAAACCAAATGTTTAGACCAGACTTTTAATGTTTAACTATTTTGGGACCTTTGAATATTATTTATTGGCAGAGGGGTATTGCTAGAATGTTCTATTTACTGTAACTGAGGACTCGGTGTGATTAAAATATTTACTAGCTGTTACAGTATATGTAAATGAACCTAAGTGATAAAAGGAGCTGTTCTCTTAACACTAGCCAGACTTGCTATGGAAAGCCTTACTGCTCACATGGTGAGCCTCTACCAATTGGTGCAAATAAAGGACATCCTTGGATTTAATTTATGGCAATAACTCAAGACTTTTTTTTTTATTCACAAAGTATTTCCTGCAACATCTGCCTGTATACTTGTAGAATGTAAGTGAATACTCTAATATTAATTTATATTTTGAAATGCAGCCTTTTTGCTGTACAAAATGATTGCAAGTTGGTTGGACTTGAAAGTTAAAATTTCATTGTACTCCGTACATAAGACAATATTACTGCTGGTAAAATACAATGTAACACCATATTCTATAAATAGCACTTTATAAAAAAGCGTATATATAGCTAGTATAACTAAATACTTCTGAATTAATGAAATTTAGGTTCTATACTTTTAATCTCAATTACATTTCACCCTCTAAAACCTCACAACAGTTTAGCCTTTTAAAACAAGCCTGAAGACTCACTACTTTAGCCTAGCATCCATTCTTTAGACCTGAGAATAAGCTGTGCATATTGTTTCGCTGTCAGTCAATTGTTCAAAAATATAAGTAATATAATAATTATAAACTGTTACTAACCCTCCCCTGTTCTGTTCTGTCTCTTCTCGATATCCTGCTGTGGCATCTGCACTACTGCCCAGATCTTTTCCTGCACGTGTAAAGACAACTGTGTTACTGGGAGCCATCAGAATCATATGATGGAAAGATTCTGTCATCAGATTCGATGACCTAACACAAACTCTACTGTAGAATGCCCAGGAAGGGATGCACAGCTACTTGGCTGAGTTCTAAAGGTATGTGCTTGTGTCTGGCTTTGTCTTTTGGCTTTGTATCATAACTGATCATAGAAACCCAAGAGGTTTATTTTCTTGAGGGAATGCTGCTACTGCAGTTTTTGCTTTCATCTTCACTTCTGTCAACTGGCCATAGCTCAATAAATATGTTAAAGGATAGATATTGCTGGGCTTAATATATGTTCATCTGTTTGCCCAGGATTTGTTCCTGCCTTGTGCCCTGTGCTGGCTGGGATTGGACTCCAGCAGACCCCCATGACCCTGTGTTAGGATATAGCGGGTTGGAGAATGACTGACTGACTGACTGACTGTATGAATATGTTTTTTCTTCCTGTATGTTTAAACCACTGAAAACCTCAAAGGCAAAGCTGTGAATTTGCCAGTCGATCTATGTATGTTCCTACCCTCACCTGTAGTCATAGGCTGAAAGAACTTGACTGCAAATCAATCATTAGAAATCAAATTCCTTCGCAGGGTGTGTGGGCTCAACCTCAGAGATAAGATGAGGAGTACAGACAATGAGGAGAAGCTAAGAGTAGAGCCCCTGCTCCTATGCATCTAAAGGAGCCAGTTGAGATATCTGATTAGGGTGCCTACTGGATGCCTCTTTAGGAAGGTGTTTTGGACATGTTCAACTGGAAGGAGACCTCGGGGCAGACACAGGACATGCTGGAGAGATTATATCTCTCGGATGGCCTAGGAACATGTCTGTATCCTCCAGGAGGTGGTGGGGAAAAGGGATGTGTGGATATCTTTGAATTGCTGCCCCCACGATCTAGACCCAGAGAAATGGCAGAGACTGGATTGATGGAGAGAATGATGTTTAAACACATTTGTGTCTTTACAAGTATTCATTATATAATTAGTAATCTGTAAAGTTTGGTATTGCATTTACCTGTGAACTTGTTAGAGCACTATGAACATTCACAGTGAAGAGCATTATACAAAAATAAACTGAATTGAATTGAATTGAATTTTAGTCTGATGGCAGTCAAACGTTTTCTTGTTTGGGTTTTGTATTATATCTAAACAGCAATCGTTTCCTTGAACTGCCAAAGCCACATTTTCAGTTTTGAGCAGTCTCTTATGTAAACTGCTAGCTGAAGACTGAAACTCCTTTTAAGCTGATAAAACTGTCAAATGTTTTAAAGGCAAGTGCAAACTAAGCTTCACTGTCAATGCTTGAAGCTGTGGGACACATTAAAAATAGCTGTTTCATAGCCCAGAACCAGAGCTTCAGAACACGAAAGCACTTAATGCAAGAAGTTAGCTTCTGTTGGCACCAGTCTTAATCCACAGTACTAGCATAGTAGAGAAGCTTTGTCTGCTGTTGGACTCCGTTCCTCTTTTTGGTTACATAGTGCTCTTTCCATTCCCCATGGTCCTGTTAGGGCCTGGATAATTTTTTTTGCCATCTGTCCCTGCTTCCACTTGGCTTTCTAACTTCTCCTTGAAGAACTGATATCATCAAATGCTTAATAGTTTTTTTTTTTGTTTCTGCCTTGTCTTAGTTTTGATCAATTTCAACTTTGTAAATTTGTTAATTTAATGGAACACACTGTTCTTGCTTTCTGGGAGTGACAAGGCACTCTGTAATAGAAGGCTTAAGTAATTGAGATTCATATGATTATATTATAATACAATCACAGTCCGTAACAACCTAAATATTGTGTGTTCTAATATTAAGGTTTATTAATTGTTGATGCTTTCATATAAACTGACCATTGTTGGTTTCTTGTTTAGTTCGGACATTTTGTTTCCATATTCATAGCAAGCACTGACTTGATTAGAATCTTTCATTGAGTGACTGGTGGGGATTTCTTAAGCAACCTTGTAGGTTGCAGATAAGCGTCTTGGCCACTAGGCCACACTGGCTACAGTGCTTAGCTTTGAATATTTTTGAACATAATGAAGTGTGTGACTTGAAGAGTTGTTGTAACTATTTTTTAAAATACTATTTCAAACATGTTATACTAAAAAAACACAGACTATACAATCTAAAACATATCATTTACTCCATTATGTAATTATGTATATATCGTTATCAAGTCTTGTCATAACTGAAACTATACACATTAAACAAATGATCAGAAATACATCTGAAAAGAACAAAAGCAATAAAACTTTACTTCTTCCTAAACTTGTAATTTGTTTTGGACAGAGGAATTAACCAAATATACAACATTTTTATATTAACAGTTAAATGGGTTCAGTAGCAAGAGCACACTCTAGTGGTAGAGCCTGGAATTACACGATGCTGAAACCTAAAGTTATTACCAGTAATGAGGAAAAATGTAAAATATAACAACATTTCAAACTAGCAGGCATTTAAATTCAGTATATCTATTAAAATGCTTCTCCCTATGTTTATGTTCATTATTAACCACAGAGAGAAAAATGAGCATTTGACCCTCCATTAAAATGACTGTTACAGTAATAAACTACTACTATATTGTGTATATGTGAAAAAAATAATTTCATAACTGGCAATTTAGTAAAAGTTTACACATGTCATAAGATGAATAAAGTCAGTAAAATCTGCAAATCTGGCTGACCCCTTGTGAAAGGGCATGCTCCAGAGGGGAAATTCACATGAAAAGGCCAAAGCACTCAGAGCGAAGTGCAGACAGATGTTGGAAAGGAGGCTAGTGTTTCCAGAGCTCTTAAAATTAGCTGTCAGGTCTAGTGCCAGTACCGCCAATATACTTCTTTAATAACAAAACAAAACACACACACACAAAAAATCTTTAAAATTTGCTATCATCTTCATTTATTTCAATGTTGGGACCTTTTTGCTTTTTAAAAATCTGTTTTATTGCAGTATATAAGCACATTTCCATTTATGAAGTTCAGTGGACTGTACACTATTATATACATAGCAGCATTAAAAAAAATGTCAAACACAAAAAGTCAAAATAACAAGTGCCATAGTGTGGTTGATGCCTTGTCAAGTGGACTATTCTGCCGTCATAGCTGTATCCATTTGGTTTATGAATAACATAAAATAATTTTTTAATTTGAATAGACAGCTGCCTTGAATAATGCCTTCATTTCCTTATTGATTGGTTAATGTTAACATTTTGGGTTCATTTGATTTGACCATTGATCTGTTACCAATAATGCTACAGCTATATATTCAGCAGGTTGAAACAAATGTGTGCTTGCTGGAGTTATGATCTGGCATTCTAGCTTTGTTAGAAACCATTTTGTAAAAATGTTCAAGGGTAATAAGCATGGTACAAGAGAAAGCCTGAACAGTACTTTTTGACTTGATTCGCTACTTTTTTTTTTACTGTTCACCCAAGGGTGAAGGAACCAAGTTTGTGTCACTGAGAGACTTAAGGTAAGAGCACCAGCTATACAAAAAACAGACTTATTACGCAAACAACTACAAAGCTGGGTATACAAACATTGCTACAACAAATTAAAAAGAATATACTAAATCCATCAAGTTACCTCAAAATCTCATTCTGGCAGTGAAGCCAAACAGTGCTGTTGATGTAATGACAATATTCAGTCTCTGCTGTAAGTTCCACATATGAACAGCTATAAATGTGATTCACTGTAAATTTTATAACTTAATTATGCAAAAAATACGACATTCATAAAATGTCCACAGTGGGTCCTGTTGCATGTACATATATCAAAAAACATAACATTGAAAGGCTAGAATACTCAGAAAAAAGCCACACAGCTTTCAGCTTGTGGAGACTGATTTGGCTTTCAGGTCTCTACACTGAAGGATGCTTTTTTCTGAACATCCGTTTATCATATGAATAAAAGAAAGTCTTACTCATCCAGGTGACATTCAGAATGGATCTGTTCTGTTAATTCTAGGGGATTTGAAGAAAAAAAAAACTGAGGCGGTTAAATTCTTTGACAAAGGTAAGATAATGCTGATTTTAAAGTCTGTATTAGTTATGTTTTGTTACAGTAGTTGAGTCTAACTAGCTATAACATTGTCATTCAGAAATGTAAGAAAACTTACCTCTATCATCATATCTTGCAATGGCGTGAATTGATTTCTCTTCACCTATATTGGCCTTTGGGCTTCAAATTATTATTTTTAAGGTTTGCAAACTGCCTGAAGAAGGGGCCTGAGTTTCCTTGAAAGCTTGCATATTGTAATCTGTTCAGTTAGCCAATAGAAGTTGTCATTTTGTTTGACTTCTCATTGCATCCATTAAGGCTAACATGGTACAACGCCCTACCACTATGTTTTGGGTATGAATGCATTGTATGTTAAATGATTCTAATGATGTATAAGCACATGTCTGTAAGTCATTAAGATTCACTGCGCTGTAATGTCTGTCAGTCGTAATTTTTGCTGTGTTGCACATGTTATGGTTCACTCAAAATAACAAATTCCTGCCAGGAATCCAAAATGTCCACCAATGGATTATCTCATTCCTTCTATGCAGTCCAGAAAGATTGTATTCTATGTGCAAGAAATACAGGATGGTCCATATCTAATTATGCAGATGCAGATAGTCTGGATGACTTTGATTTATGCGGGGACGATTCCAGTTCTATGCGAAGACAATTCTTCATGTCGTCAGTTCGCACACTTCTCGATGGTCCGGGATTTTTCAGGTGATTTTCTATGTAATAAACTTAATAAGTTATGAAAATTGCATAATTAGATCTGGACCACCCTATATAATCCTTCCTGTTGTATTTCCAGGATATGCAACTCACATAAAGGACATTGTGCACCTTAGAGGCATCTCTGTTCCTACTCTGGCATATTCTGGACTTTCTTCTGGTAGTGTCTTTCTCTTTCTCTGTTCTGAAGATATGCTATGAAACTTAGCCCTGTCCTGTGTCATGCTGGTTGTGATCTGGCCTCTAGAAACTGGCAAATGGATGGCTGCCAGCTTCCTGTAACCGAGCACAGTCTTAAAAATCGATGAATGGATGGCTGAAATTTTGAGTTGCTGCATTGTTCGGAACCAAGGCACATACAAAATCTTTTGCGGTCTTCTCTGTCCACTTCATATCTTACCAAGTCAAACAACAGATTTATTAACTAAGATAGATTGTGGCACCTTTGAAAAAATTAAATAGAAATGTTGCTTCATGTTGGGAAATGTATTTTTCTTCAAATATTTGAAAGAGTGAGTTATAAGAGTATGCTTTTTAAAGAGGTTAAGAAAATGAGAAGAGAGTAATATAAATAGTGAGACTACAATCATAAAATGGAGCAGAGGGCATCAAGTATCGCTTGGACATTATCAAAATTCCATATTTCTTTTGACACCTTTAAAAGCTCTTTTATTGCCTGTTTGGTGTGGAGAATATTATATGTAATAATACTGACTGATAAATCACTGAGAAAGGCATGGTGCAGTTAAAATTGCAACCTCATATAGTACATATGTGCGCCTCTTTGTCTGAGCTATAAAGAATCATGCCATATCTATCTAAATGAGTCCTTGGACACCTCAATTCTTCCTTCTTGCTCTCCACCTAGCTTTTTTAATATCATGTTTGCCTTTTCCCTTGTGATTCATATTGGTTTTCTCTTGTGACTTGAGTTTCCTGCCAGTATAAAAGCACACTAGTTGGGTCAGTGCCCACTCAAAGTTTGCCCAAAGTGAAAGGCTGTGCCCTGCAATGGACTGGTTTCTCATCTTAGGTTGGTTTGTGCCTTGAACCATTTTCTGTTGGGAAAATCTCTGGCTCGTCACTTTTTTAAGTATAGGATCACAAATTCAGAAAATAGGTGAATAGATAATTAATTGTGCATCACCCTGTTGCATATAAACTATGAAGTGTGTAATTATAATAATGTGAAAAATCAGTTTCAGGTGCTAAAAAATGAAAAGGGTGTTAGAAACATAACATTTTGGCTCTGTAGCCAGACACCACCTGTCTGGCTCCTAAAATCAATAAAATCTGTATATATTTTGTATACATTAGAGGGCGCTCTTGTATTAGCCCCAAACCCTGAATGACACCAACTTCAGATATCTGTCAAATGGGAGAGCTTTAAAGTAATTAAAAGTGTGATGGATGGCCAGGGCCATTATCTGGCTGGGACTCAAACTGGGTGGAAGGACAGAGGGAGAGAGCATTATCTTCCCCGGGATGCTAGAGGGCACTCCTCCAGGGTTGCTACAGCACCATGGAACCCTGAAGGGCACACCAGGAGTTAGAGTTTGGAGCAGCCCTGGTGGGTTACGTGGGTGCCGCCAAAGGGGTGCTGCAGGTATGGCTGAGTCCTTTGTGGCAACACTTCCATCACTTCCATCACACCCAGAAGTGCTGCTGGTAGAAGGTCAAGGAACAGCTGGAGCACTTTCGGGTGTGCCACTTCACTCCAGTCGAGGAGCCACAGTTGGGAGGAGGTGGACAGAGCTGGCTGGAGGGGGAGTGGAGACAGAGACAGAGAGAGAAAGAGGTCAGAAGAAAAGAAGGGACTTTGTGTGTTTGTACTGTTGGGGAGAGCAAAAGACAAGAGCTTCCCCACTTAAATAAAGACGTGCTGTGTGATAAGAATGGGCTCTGCGTCTGTGTTGAGGTTGGGGTTCTGTATTCCCCCTGGTGGAAAACAAAAGGAAGTGTTTAACAATTAGAAAGTCAAGCATAAGGTGTGTTTTACAAAGCTATTCCCACTCTTTCCCTATCTGTCTATCTTTACAATATCTCAAACTCTAAACACACTATTTGCCTCCCTTCTTCCTTGTCATTCTCCATGCTCTGGCCTCTGTTTTTTCTACCAGTCAATATTTCATTACAGCCCTCCTCACAACAGATTACTGAACTAAATGAGCTTAAAACTTTAGCCCTGACTCACTTCTGAGGTGAATGTAGAAATATTCTCTTGAACTACTGGAGCTGTCTGCCTACAACACCACCTACCGGCCTCGGGCATCCATGCAGTCTAAAATCTCAGCTATTACTTAAGTTACTGTAAAAGTAGTCTTTCTTTCTCCCAGTTCTGCAAAATTTTCAGCAGGTGTCCAGTTACAATTTCATGGAGCATGCTGCTTTTAATTTCAGCCCCAGCCTGTCCTTCCATTGGTAATTGTTGATTTATGCCCCTTTAACACTAGGTATGCATCTTTGCAAGAGTAGAACAAGTACTAGAAATGAAACGTGGAAAACTTAAAAAAAATCATGAAAGGAACAGCAAATTACTATTATAAAATTAAAAAGCAAGATTTAATGTCACCTACCTAGTCAATGTTACAGTAACCTGAATCACCACAGGGTGTAAATATTTTGTCCAACCTTTGATATCTATAAAGGTCAGGAAACAAGAAGTACATGTGTCATATAGGAAACATGCCCTGAAATCCATCCATCCATTATCCAACCCGCTGAATCCGAACACAGGGTCACGGGGGTCTGCTGGAGCCAATCCCAGCCAACACAGGGCACAAGGCAGGGACTAATCCTGGGCAGGGTGCCAACCCACCACAGGACACACACAAACACACCCACACACCAAGCACACACTAGGGCCAATTTAGAATCGCCAATCCACCTAACCTGCAGGTCTTTGGACTGTGGGAGGAAACCGGAGCGCCCGGAGGAAACCCACACAGACACGGGGAGAACATGCAAACTCCACGCAGGAAGGACCCAGAAAGCGAACCCGGGTCTCCTAACTGCGAGGCAGCAGCGCTACCACTGCGCCACTGTGCCGCCCCATGCCCTGAAATTCATAGAACAAACTCTTTTGAAGTGTTTGCATTTTCCAGTTCCCCTACTGCCTACGAATTTAAATGTATGAATATAGCTCTAACTTTCAATCAAAGCGCAAGTTTGTTTTTCATTAGATTTTCTTGTGAATTAACATTGTGCAGTAGTTGTTTAAGGTTTTTTAAAATTCCCCTACACCTCCATAGTTTCTGCAAAGGTTGGAAGGTTGCAAACCTTTTTGCATAACATCTTTAAAAAAACATTCCAGGGAGAATTGCTATCTGCATTTTGTAATTTATCTTTCTATCTGTTCGATGGAGAGTCTAAAACAACAGGCTTGAGGGTGCAGAGGAGAAAGGAGCTAAAAGACTGCATTGCTAGCAGTTAATGTAAATGGCAATGGGCTGCAATTGATTAAAAACTTAGACACATTCACGCAAAGTGGGACCCTATGTGCACAGAACACAAGCTGTCATCCAGCCAGACAGTCTGGCACAGTGGCTAAGGCATCGGACTTTTAACTCTCAAGGTTGTCAATTCAATTACCTACTTAAATTTACCTTGCAAACCCTTTGTATATCACTTAACCTGCCTGTCCCCCAGTCTTAGTTAGTCTCGGTAATCATTTGTAATGTACAGTGCATCCGGAAAGTATTCACAGCGCATCACTTTTTCCACATTTTGTTATGTTACAGCCTTATTTCAAAATGAATTAAATTCATTTTTTTCCTCAGAATTCTACGCACAACACCCCATAAGGACAATGTGAAAAAAGTTTACTTGAGGTTTTTGCAAATTTATTAAAAATAAAAAAATTGAGAAAGCACATGTACATAAGTATTCACAGCCTTTGCCATGAAGCTCAAAATTGAGCTCAGATGCATCCTGTTTCCCCGATCATCCTTGAGATTTCTGCAGCTTAATTGGAGTCCACCTGTGGTAAATTCAGTTGATTGGACATGATTTGGAAAGGCACACACCTGTCTATATAAGGTCCCACAGTTGACAGTTCATGTCGGAGCAGAAACCAAGCATGAAGTCAAAGGAATTGTCTGTAGACCTCCGAGACAGGATTGTCTCGAGGCACAAATCTGGGGAAGGTTACAGAAACATTTCTGCTGCTTTGAAGGTCCCAATGAGCACAGTGGCCTCCATCATCCATAAGTGGAAGAAGTTTGAAACTACAAGGTCTCTTCCTAGAGCTGGTCGGCCATCTAAACTGAGCGAGGGGGAGAAGGGCCTTAGTCAGGGAGGTGACCAAGAACCCGATGGTCACTCTGTCAGAGGTCCTCTGTGGAGAGAGGAGGACCTTCCAGAAGGACAACCATCTCTGCAGCAATCCACCAATCAGGCCTGTATGGTAGAGTGGCCAGACGGAAGCCACTCCTTAGTAAAAGGCACATGGCAGCCCACCTGGAGTTTGCCAAAAGGCATCTGAAGGACTCTCAGACAATGAGAAACAAAATTCTCTGCTCTGATGAGACAAAGATTGAACTCTTTGGTGTGAATGCCAGGCATCACGTTTGGAGGAAACCAGGCACCGCTCATCACCAGGCTAATACCATCCCTACAGTGAAGCATGGTGGTGGCAGCATCATGTTGTGGGGATGTTTATCAGCGGCAGGAACTCGGAGACTAGTCAGGATAAAGGGAAAGATGACTGCAGCAATGTACAGAGACATCCTGGATGAAAACCTGCTCCAGAGCGCTCTTGACCTCAGACTGGGGCGACGGTTCATCTTTCAGCAGGACAACGACCCTAAGCACACAGCCAAAATATCAAAGGAGTGACTTCAGGACAACTCTGTGAATGTCCTTGAGTGGCCCAGCCAGAGCCAAGACTTGAATTCGATTGAACATCTCTGGAGAGATCTTAAAATGGCTCTGTACCAACGCTTCCCATCCAACCTGATGGAGCTTGAGAGGTGCTGCAAAGAGGAATGGGTGAAACTGGCCAAGGATAGGTGTGACAAGCTTGTGGCATCATATTCAAAAAGACTTGAGGCTGTAATTGCTGCCAAAGGTGCATCGACAAAGTATTGAGAAAAGGCTGTGAATACTTATGTACATGTGATTTCTCAGTTTTTTCATTTTTAATAAATTTCAAAAACCTCAAGTAAACTTTTTTCACGTTGTCATTATGGGGTGTTGTGTGTAGAATTCTGAGGAAAAAAATTAATTTAATCCATTTTGGAATAAGGCTGTAACATAACAAAATGTGGAAAAAGTGATGTGCTGTGAATACTTTCCAGATGCACTGTATATATCTGGATCTTCTAAGTTAGTGTGGATGAAGGCATCAGCTAAATAATAACATTAACAACTCATTCGTATTTGCTTTGTGTGACAGCGATTGATACATCCTGTGACGAATGGCCAGGACACCTCCACACAGGAAGGACCCGGGGAGTCAGCCCATCCAGAGTGTTACCTGCCCAGGAACGCTGGATTGCAGCGGTGCCTCAGACTTGCACATGGCTTCATGGGAGCTGGAGTTAGATACAGCCCTGTTGGAATCTGGGGGTGCTGCAATGGCTGCTGAGCCCTGGAGAATAGCTCTTTCCCCACACCCGGAAGGGCAACAAGTACCTGGGGCACTTCCAGGTGCCTTATAAAAGGAACCAGAAGACACCACTCAAGGAGCCAGAATCGGGAGGAGGGAGATGAAGCTCACTGGGAGGAGTGGAGAAGAATAGGAAAAGAAGGAATGAGTATTGTGTTGTGCTTGGGACTGTGTTGAGCTTGTCGGAGCTGGGATGGCGTTGCCCACAAAGTAAAAAAGAAAAGTAAAACTCACGTGTGCTTGAATTTGTGTCCTATGCCTGTCTGTGTCAGGGATGGCCTTAACAATCCCTAATAAGGGTAGTTTATGATGCGGTAAGCCATTCCAGCGCAAAAACTGTATTAACTTCCCCAGCACCCGCTTACAATCAAAAACATATTTTATTTTACAAATGGATATTTACAGTAAACAGCAATGTGAAACAGCCATTCTATTTAACTCAAAAAAACAGATTTTTTATTTACCAAAATATACAGCACAGCACAGCACATTTTTTTGCTCGAAATGTACCATGTTTGGTTGTGTGTGGTCAGCTCACTTAGTTGGGACATGGTGCAGGAACCCGCTGTGCTAAACTGTGTATGTGCTTGTTTTCTTCTCAGTTTTATTGTTTTGTTGCTCCAAACACCTGAAGACTCACTGTGAAATATGCCTGGGCTATAAGACACACTAGGTATTTGGAACAGCAACCGTACTAAAATGACTGAAAAGCCAAACTACAATACAAAAATGGCTGAAACAGATCTCTGTCCCCATCTTAGAGCCCAGAAATACTATATTCTTTTAAAGAAAGCCACACATGCTCAACATGTTCAACACAGGATCTGTATCAGCCTAGAGATGTACAGCAAATAAAAAGCTTTGATATATGCAACAACTCTTTCATAGAATTGCTCAAGAACAGGCTTGCTCATTGTATTCTTCTTCCTTGAGCAGTATAATCAAAGTTCACTAAAGTCAACAACAAGCTTCCATAGATCTATTTACTGTGAATGCTCTGTCCAGTTCTGATTTAAAATAGTCATAGCCTATCCTTGTAACATTAGTGTGTACATCAGTTCATCACAGGACACACTCATACATCTTTACACAAGGTGAATTTAGAGTTGCAGATGAACCTAACTTGCACATGTTTTGGATATCGGAGGGAAAAACTACACAAATATTATAAGAACATGAAAAATCTGCACAAACAACAAATAAGTACAGGGTTCACACCCGGTCTCCTATAGCTGTAGAGCATGAGCTCCACCACATTGCAACCTTTTTAAAATAAAAACACTACTTATAACTTTTTTTCCTACTGCAGAACTTGCAAATAAAGCTGCACCCAAGTTTCTGCTATGATTGCAGTTTCCTTCAAAGCAAACTAGGTGAGGCCTCAAAAATTCTGTCAAAAACCAGGCCAGGATCTTCACTGGGTTTCCGAGTAGAGGCACACTAGTCCATCCAGATCCCAAATATTATCTTCTGGCTTCAGCTGGTGTAGGCCAAAAATGGGGAGATGAAAAAAAAAATACTATATCACCACAAATACAGTGACAGCCCCACAGGAGGAGGGTCACTGTAAACCTCTGGTTTGATCACAAAAAGGGCAACTTTATAAACAAAGCATTTATTCAACAAGATAGAAAAATACAGCATAATGTTCACGAGAACATAAAAGAGTTGCCTTAAAAGGCAATCCAGAGTAATCAAGTCCCAGTACATTAATCAAAAGCCAAAATCCTTAAACAGAGATAAAAAATGTCAAATAGGCTGAAAATCCAAAGAAATAATTAATAGTAACAGGAGAATTCCTGAACACCAAGCACATACAGTGCACTGCAAGGGATTGCAATTGCCATGAGACTTTATAGGGCTGGTAACTGTCCCTCCATGGAGATTGACAGGTGGTCCTGCCTCTAGGGGAACCACCGATAAAATGCATGGGACATGGTAGAGCAAGCAACCACACATAGAAACTGAACAATAAAAAAATGGATAAAAAATACATAATTATACTTAAAGAACAACATTTACATAAATGATGTTAACTAAAGACCCAACAATTAACAAAAAGTACATAATGGAATTTAAACATAAGAAATAACAGTTTATAGTTAACTGATGGAGTGCATTTTTAATATAGTGTATTTTCAAGCATTGTTTTCAAATATCGTAAAGGATTATAGTAGGACCGGCCCACAGTTTAACAGGGCACAGGATTTAAGGATTCCCAGGTGAAATGTATGCTAAGAATACGAAACTAGCTATCCCTGATAGCACAGGGCCATTCTACAAGTTGCTATTACTCATTATATGTAGCAATTATATAGCAATTTCTATGATGTGTCCAAAAAAAAGACAAGGAAGAATTGCATCCTGGCGGGAATAAACTTAATGTTCTCCCATGATGTCAGAGAACAGTCTACCTGGTATTGAACATGGTTAGATAATCCTCTGACAAATAAAAAGATGATAGTTTTATCTCAAGAGTTAATTACTGTTTGGGGTGGAAATGGGTAGGCAGTGAATGTTGGAAGTTCCCCAGTTTTGTAGGTGGATGTGTACAAAAAAGGCTCGCCGCTACCCCTTACAGTGGGCAGATGCCCTGGGGTTAACTGGTATTTTAATTAGGAGCTGGACTTTGGGACTGTAGAAACACCTAATGGGCTCCAGGAGTCCCACACGTCAATCCTGGCCCAAGAAGTTGAGATAAGTTACCCCAGAAGTGATTCCTCACTGGAGCTTATGGTAGGGACTACTTCGTAACATACTGTACCTGCACTGCAAAAAAAAAATCCATTACAATGGTATCAAATGTGATTTTAATTTTTTTTTGAATATTAGAAAAAACAGAATACACAGTGAAAGACACACTCAGACATGGAAGCTGTGAGGCAGCAGTGCTAACCACATTGCTCCTCTGCCTCTTAATTTTTTATAGAAATGACAGTAATTAAATTAAAACAGCATGATTTTAGAAATTCCTTACAACTGACAGTACAGTAAAATAAATGTTTTCTGTGCCTTTAATTGAAAAAGTGGGCATAAAAAAAGGAATGGATGGAATTTTATTTGTAAATAACAGTTTGCGATAATGTGCATGTAAAGCAGACAGCAAGGTATGCATGTTTTTTCCAGATGCAGGAAGACATCCATCACTCAGTGAAATTTGTTTCTCTTGAAGACAGCGGGTAACTTGCCACTGTATAATTTTTACAAGATGTTAAACAGGAGATTCTCAATGAAGCATACTTCAAGATGTCAGAATACTTAAGTCTGTCGTTAATATTTTTATTTATTTTAAACAAAATAGGATGAATGGCATTTCACAAATACACTGATTTAAAGAAAATTTGGACTCAGAATCCCCAAAAGTGGCTTTAGCAAGAACAGGCAGTTGACATTTTTGAAGTGGCACTGGGGAATTATTTGATAGTTCTTTTGTAGGAACTGAAGCTCCCAGACTCCCTCAGGGAGTTCAGATGTGGCCAGGCAGACTCCAGATGCAGATAATAATCAGAGTTCAGCAAACGAAGCCCAGGGATCTGAAGGGTCAACAGAGAAAAGATTGGGGAATTCACACTAAACTGCAAGACGAAGAGGAGGAGGAGAAGGACAAAGGTAGCAGAATAAACTATACAGTGAAGGGCACACATTGTATATGCTAAGGATGAGCCATGTGTATGTATACTGCTGAATATTTATGAATTACATTAAAACTAACATTTGAAGTTAGTTATGCAAGTATTTATAATGGACTTCCTAAATTTGGTTTGTGTGAGAGTGGAAACTGTGATGGACTGGCTGCTTATCCAGCACTACCATCATATGTTCTTTTCTAGGACTTTGTGCCCCTCTTTTGGCCAGGAGGTGTATGCCACATTTCTCCTTTCCTCTGTTGATTCACCTTCTCTATGGAAAAAGGGTAAGACATCACTACCACCTGCTGGGTAACCTACACTCTAGTGTCCAGGGATGAGTTGCATGTTTCTACCCATGCTGCCTATTTCCTGTACTCATGGTGGTGCATCTAATGAATACCCTTTTAGGTCATGCAGCAGCATCATTTCTTGTATGATCTTCTATTAATCCCATTACTCCAAAGTGGCAAACACAGGACCTCTCTTGATGTCAGGGAGGCACTCTTTCCTTCGTGGAAACCCTGGTAACCTTGTTCCACTGAAGTATTCATGCAAAGGAATGCCAAAATTTCATTGCAGCAACTCCAAATCATATTCAGTAGTTTGTATGGCCCATAGTGCTTGTATGCATGACTGACAATGTTGCGGCATACTCCTAATGAGATGACGGATGGTGTCCTGGGGAATCTCCACCCAGATCTGAACCAGGGCATCACTGAGCTCCTGGACAGTCTGAGGTGCAACCTGGTGGTGTCGGATGGACTGAGACATGATGTCCCCGAGGTTTTCTATTGGATTTAGGCCAGTCAGTGGCATCAATTCCTTCATCCTCCAAGAACTGCCTGCATACTGTCACCACATGAGGCCGGGAGTTGTCGTGCACCAGGAGGAACCCAGGACCCACTGCACCAGCATAGGGTCTGACAATGGGTCCAAGGATTTCATCCCGATACCTTGAGGCAGTCAAGGTGCCATTGCCCAGCCTGTAGAGGTCTGTGTGTTCCTCCATGAATATCTGGCCCACCACTAAACTGGTCATGCTGAACTACTGTTTACAGGCAGCATAACGTTCTCCATGGCTTCTCCAGACCCTTTCACGTCTGTCACATGTGCACAGGGTGAACCTGCTCTCATCTGTGAAAAGCACAGGGTGCCAGTGGTGGACCTGCCAATTCTGGTATTCTATGGCAAATGCCATTTAAGCTCCATGGTGGCAGGCAGTGAGCATGGGGCCCAGTAGAGGACATCAGGCCCTCAGGCCACCCTCATGAAGTCTGTTTCTGATTGTTTGGTCAGAGACATTCACACCAGTGGCCTGCTGAAGGTCATTTTCTAGGTCTCTAGCAGTGCTCATCCTGTTCCTCCTTGCCCAAAGGAGCAGATACCGGTCCTGCTGATGGGTTAAGGACCATCTATGGCCCTGTCCAGCTCTGCTAGAGTAACTGTCTGTCTCCTGGAATATCTTCCATGTCCTTGATACTGTGCTGGGAGACACAGCAAACCTGGCAATACTGATGTGCCATCCTGGAGAAGTTGGACTACCTGTGCAACCTCTGTAGGGTCCAGGTATCGCCTCATGCTACCAGTAGTGACAATGACCATAGCCAAATGCAAAACTAGTGAAAAAAAGAAACAATCAGAAAAGATGAGGGAAAAATGTCAATGGCCTCCATCTGATAAACCATTCCTGTTTTTGGGGTTGTCTCATTGTTGCCCCTCTAGTGCACCTGTTGTTAATTTCACTAACACCAAAGCAGCTGAAACTGATTAACTGCTACTTAACTGACCAGATCAATATCCCAGAAGTTTCATTTATGTGATGCTATACTCTGATTAAAAATGTTCCTTTCATTTTTTTTAGCAGTACATATTGAACAATCATTTTCTGAGAGCATTGCCACCTGTTAAATTTTATTCATGGGATCAGAAGTGAAGTTGTGCTAAGAACTGACAGCGTCCTGCACAGAAGTGCACATTTCAGTTCACCAATAGCCCTTGATTGCAAAATTATGGTATTGTACATTGATTGTTATTGATTAATCTCCATATCAAGAATTGTGAATATACATACCAATATATGGTCCTTCATTTTCATTAACAAAATTTTTTCTATCCAGAGATTTAGGGGCTGGAACCTGCCCTGGAACCACTAAGTGTAATGTAGTGCTGCTAGTCATTCCCAGAACACACTCATGCACACTCACACACTTACATGGAGCCAGTTGTCAGTTAACTTTACTTCAACATATTTGGGATATGGGTGGAAAATTAGCTTAATCAAAGAGGCTACAAGAGCAGCATGAGATGCAAAAACCAACACTGGATGGGATGTCAGTCCATTATGGACCAGACTTGCACACAAATCCACGATCACTACCAGGCTGCTTAAATTCAGTCGTCTACAGCTGTGGGTGATACACACACTGCCCACCTTCTGCTGAAATAAATATTTAAAATACAGTATATATTTGTAATACATTTTGTCTGTTTGTAGTAAGCGCTGTGGCCACCAGGGTTAGGCTCCAGCTCCCCGAACTCGACACAGACAGACACCAGGCACAAGCCTCTGCAACACACACATTTTTAATTCTGATGTTCCCATCTGCACAACACAGTACAAATGTAAAATAAACAGCACAGCAATTTCTTTTCTTCTTTCCCTCTGTCTTCTATGTCTGTTTTGCACATCCATCTCTACCTCCCCTCCTCCTCCAGCAATCTTCGTCCTCCACCTCCCAGCTCTGGCTCTATGAATGAAGGCAAATGGTTCCTATAGCGCTGCGCCTGGGAGTACTCCATGTGGCTTGTTAATGAGGTTCAGAAGCACTCCTAGGTGTGGTAGAAGCCCAAGAAAGTAGGGCTCTGCAGCTCCACCTGGTGGCAGCCATGAAACCCAAGAGGGCTGTGACAAACTCCAACACTCATGGAACCCTGTGGGAATCTGAGGCACCGCTGCAACTTGCAGAGGGCTGCTATGTAATGCTCTCGGGGAGATAATGCCCTGAGCACACTTTCTCCTCTGGTCCTTCAGTTACGAAAGAGTCTGTTGGGGTACTTCTCTACTAACTTTGCACTTCTATACTATACGATATTTGACCAGTCTTCTTTACAGACATCACTCAAGCTCAGTCAGATTGGTTGGTGACCGTTAGTGGACTGAAATCTTCAAGTCATTCCACAGATTTTCAACAGGGTTTAATTCTGGGCTCTGACTAGGCCACACAAGGACATTCACCTTTTTTTCCATCAGCCATTGTGTGGTCAGCTATGCTGTGTGCTTCAGTCTATTGCCATGTTAGAAGGTGAATATTCTTCCCAATGACAACTTTCTGGTAGAGGGCAGCAGGTTTTCCTCAAGAACTCGATAGTATTTTGACCCATCCATTTTCTCTTTTACCCTGTCAAGTGCCCCAGTCCCTGATGCAGATAAACACCCTCACAACAGGATGCTACTACCTCCATGCTTTACTGTAGGGATGGTGTTCTTTTGGCTGTAAGCTGTATTGGCTTTCTGCCAGATATACCATTTGGCGTTGACACCACATAGTTTGATTTTGGTCTCATCTGACCATTACACCTTTTTCTATTTGGCTTCAGAATCTTCAAGTTGCATTTTGACAAAGCTCAATCAAGACTTAATTTGGTCATTCTTGAGGAACAGATTTTTTCTTGAACCCCTCATACAAGCCACATTTGTGGAGCATTTGTGATATTGTTGTCACATACATACAATGACCACTCTTTGCCAAAAATTCCTGTAACTGCCTCAAAGTTGCCATAGGGCACTTGGTAACCTCTCTGACCAGTTTCCTCCTTGCTCTTCCATCCTGTTTGGAAAAACAGCCTGATCTGATAATTGTTCTAGTAGTACCAAACACTTTCAAATTCTTGATTATGGACTTTACTGTGCTTCACAAATTGATAAAGCTTTTGAAATGTTTTTGCATCCATCTCCTGACTTTATGAGATCTTTTGACAGTGCCTTGTCACCCATAGTTGATTATTTCCTTTTAGTTGCACTTCCCAGCATTGGAATGCTCTAAGAATAGCTATTTTTATGCTGAATTAATCAGAATGAGTACAAGTGGTCACGGGTGGAAGCCAATTAGCATGGTGTGCAATATAGAAGGTGATTAGTTACACCTGATCGAGTTTACTAGTATTTTTTAGGAGGTGGGGGTCATCATTTAATTATCTCAGTGATTCAGATTTTTTATTTTTGCTTTGCACCCTCCCCCACCCAAACCTATTTTCTATGGGAGAGAAGCTTTAGATTCGTCAACAATTTTGATTTCCAGTTTTCGACAGATGATCTAGGGTGCACTGATACTGAAAACATTGATATATTGATGATGGGTGTGTGTCTGTGTGTCACAGTTTCTTGAGGACAGTCTAGAACTAATACAGCTGGAAAGAAAAATACCAAACTTGAAACTTAAGCTTGCTATGAGATGATGATATGCTGTTTAGTTTTTGAGCCAAATCGGGCAAGAGAAAGAGGCACTCTAGAGGACCCCTCAAATTAATTTTTGATAATATCTCAAGAATTATGGCAAATACCGTAATTCTGCAATTAATTATGAATTCTTCTCGTCAATTGCTATTGTAATGACCTATTTTATAATCAGAAAGATCAATGTCAGAGCGGTAAATAATTACTGAAATGCTATACAATAGTTTGGGTAACTTGGTTCCTAGGGTGCAAAGCCTATTGACACTCACATTTGAATTTTTACTGTTGCTATTATATATTTCACTTGGCTGTTATAAGTTGCATTGAGTAAATGCAGCCGGAAAAATATTTTTTGTTTGTGTCTTCGTTTCATGCTGCAAAACAACAAATTGTTAATATTCTGAAGAGGGGGTGATTCTTTTCTATATCCACTGTAACTGGGCTGCACAGTAACCATTAATATTGAATTGGTAACGCAAAATGTGCATAAAGGAGCTTCAGCCACAGTTGAAGAAGTTGAAGGGTACAATAGTATTGACTAAATATCTATATATAATTCACTAAGTCCATGGCAAGCAAGACGCACGCAAGACAGAGCCACACCCACCAACTCACAGAGCCCCGTCCACTAACAATTCACTAAGCAGCTGACCATGGCACGCAAGATAGACCATGGGATATGCACGACAGAGCCCCGTCCACCAACAATTCGAGCGAGAGCGAAAGCATTTGCCAAGAATGTTTTCATTAATCAAGACACACACACAGGCGTGTGAGAGAGACACACACACACACAGGTGCGCGAGAGACACACACACACACACACACGCGAGAGACACACACACACACACAGGCGCGCGTGAGAGACACACACACAAATGCGCGCGCAAGAGACACACACACACACACACACAGGTGCGCAAGAGAGACAGACACACACATGCGCGCGACATGGACTTGAGAGGTTGATAATTATGCGGCGTATGCTACGCCGTGGGTTGGCTAGTACTAATTATTTTAACACAATCATTTTAACATTTGTTTACATCTGTGATATTAAAATAAACTTAAACTATTTTCAATTCAGGGAACAGGGGTCAAGGCAGAAACTAGTCCTGTATGGGGAGCCACTCAGAATCACTCAGAAAGCAACCTGAATGCATGACTTTGGGCTACAAGAGAACATTAGATTCTCCATAGTAAATCCATCTGAATACAGGCAGATTATGCAACCATCATGCAAGTTAGTGATGGAAGAGTTGCCCAAACACTGTGATATGAAAACACTATCTGCTGCACCACAGTAGCACCAAAAGGTTTATATGCATGCAAAAATGAATATGAAGAGGATAACAACAATACTCCAGTAATAAAGGAAATATCTTTAATACCTTTATATCTGTCATCCCCATTGGTGTAAAATATTTTAATTTCCCTTAATTTCTTAGTTACCAGGATATAGTAATTCTGCTTTGATGGCTTAGTTTTTTTTTCTTTGTTAATGCCATGAATACATTTCTGTCTTTTTTTCCCTGGCCCGTCTGTCTGAGAAGGAATATTGTTTTGTTCTGCTATGCCAAAATGTCCATTTTTCTACAGGTGCATAGAAAACAGCTTCAGGCAATCTATGTCCAGGCCTGCCTAAAAGAGCCTGCCAAGTTTCTACCTCCCAGATGGTACCAATTTGAGGCCTCCATTTTACCTAGCCCTTGTATTGAGTTTCTACCCTGAAACCAACAAGAGACGATCGAGCATTTTGCTTGGATTAAAGAGACGAGTTTTTCTCTTCCACAGGGCAGAAAAGGGAGTCCCCGTAGCCACTGACGGAAGGAAATCATTACAAGGTTGTACAGGAGTCGTGCACAGGCTACAGCTGCTCATAGTTTAAGGGAAAGAAACTTGGGACCTGAAATGTAGAAACATAATTCCACTGAAATATTTGAGATCGGACCAAAAAAAACATCCTTAGAGGCTTGTTTAATAAACATTATGCATAATAGTCTCAATGTGTGCTCACATTTCCTGAGAAGTTTGCACCTATTTTCCCAAGCTAACAAGGTTTCTGAAGCAGAGCTCAGAATAATGAAGGCACTAAATAGTTTGTTTTAATCCCAATATAGCTTATCAGATGTTTTCACTTTATTAAACAATTTAAATGTGTTTTACTGTTCCTAAATGTTTTGTATATGCATATAATGAGTAAATTAGATGGGAATAAAAAGTATTTATTGCTGGCATTAAATACCTTCATGATATTACATTTTGAATCTTGTTTTCTCTTTGTTTTTAAAGGGAGTGATGTTAAAATACTGTATATATATATATATATATATAGAGAGAGAGAGAGAGAGTGAGAGAGAGAGAAACAGAGAGTATATATATACATATATATATATAGAGAGAGAGAATATGCATATATATAGTATATACATATACTGTGTCATTGTAATATATAAAATTATTCTTTCAAGAAATACTTTCAAATTAAACACATTAAGACCACACATCTAGTTGAAGCAGCTCCATTTTCATGCTGGTCCTCCTTTTTTTCCCAGGACTGAAGCACGTTACAAACATTCTAAAGGCAGGCTAAGTTATTAGCTCCTGAACTGTTTAAAGAATAAAATCAAGTCAGGGCTTTCATAATGAGACTCATTATTCTGATGAATTATTAGTAACATTGTCTCATTTATGCTTAAACCAACATTTTTCATGTCTTTTTGAATTGTTCTTAGTGTGACACGAGCCCCATAATGTATTATTGGAGCCTGCTGATGTAAAATATATATACAGTATAATATAAGGTAGCACAGTGATGCAGCGGGATCTAGCATTGAGGGTTCAAATCCTGAGCCCAGAAGCTGTCTGTGTGGAGTGTCGGTGTCATCCTTTCTCTGGGT